>NC_057856.1:30318000-30636000 GCF_015237465.2 Chelonia mydas
TCAGGGAACAGCAGGACTGGCTTTGATTACATGTTTGTCTGTGACATTTTGGCACAAATGACAGTAAAACAGGGAAATCCTGGCACATGATCCTCTCCACCTCCTGTTGTTCCTTGCGTAGAATGGTCGTGGGTTCCTGGGTTTTGCCCCATGAACTCATGCAGCTGTTATGTCTTGGAGCTGGTCCCCTGGGCCTCAGAACCATTCTGCCCCGTGCAAACAAGCAGCTTTGGAAATGCCCAAAGGAAGAGGGCAATGTCGTGAATGAATCATTGGCCAAATGTTGCTTTGAAACGTCAGCTGTACGTTGTACATTGGCACTTCCCTGTCTTGCTCTGGGCTTCACATGAAAATTTGTGAATTTCTCTAAAAAGGAAGAACCAAAATGATTTCAGAGCTGAAACTTTCTGCTGGAAGCAAACGCTGTGAAGTGGAGTTTTTAATGGAACTAGTGGGGCAAGCTCTGTTGTAGTGAGGGTGGGAACTGGTTGCCCCAGCTTGTCCCTGTGGATATGAGTTGGGGGTGCCTTTCTCACCTCAACTGGTAGAAAACAACCTTTTCCCTGAACACAATAGAAGCAGGCTGAGCTACAGAAATCTGCTGCGACTGCATCTCCTCTGTGTGTGAGAACAGCCACAATGACAGGAAAATAAAGAGCCGCCCCCTGAATAAATCGAATACGCTGTGTCTGAGGAAGACGGGGAGGGAGTGGGTGGACTCATTCAGAGGGGATGGTGTGAACCAGCCCTCCTTGTTTTCAGAGTCCCTTCCCTTCAGATGGACTTTCTTCGACCTGCCTGCAGCCGAGTCCCAGCTGAGGGTGTTTGCACGCTGAGGGGCTGTTCTCCACTGCCGGTGACCCCATCTACCCTGCGTGACAACAGTCCCGTTCTCATTTGGCAGCCTTTGCTTACGCTGTCACCATTCTGCTCTGTGCTGCGATGCCTTCTGCCCTCAGAGGTGCACTGTGCTGCAGGGCCGTGCACTCGACCAGCTCGTCTCCCAGCCGCAGGTGGGCTCTTCTCCAGCCTCTTGAATTATTTAACGGACGGAGGTGGCGCAGCAGAGCTAATTGGCTGCTGGCTCCTCTGCAGCCGAGTGGACCCAGAAGTCGCTCGTGCACACAGCACGTGTTCTTGTTTTTTGTTTTCTGTGCTAGCAGAACTCTCTGGGTGGCATGTGTCTCCCTCCGTGGGGCTGATCCCAGCTTGCCTGCACACCACAGCATTCTTGTATCTGTCTGCAGCGAAACAAGGACCTGAGCAGGGGCAGCAGGGGGTTTCACAGGGGATGTGATGGATTATGCACCAATCCCCAGGGATTCCAATTGTTCGGGCTTCGATCTCACTGGATCCCTTCTGACCTCCCCGCTTGGGTCAGATAACATCAGTGAGATGAAGACAAAGGCCCTGGCAAAGCTGCATGGTACAGTGCTCTGTTGGAGCAGGGCTAGCAGCTCGCAGGCCACTGCTGCCTGCCCCAGCCCAGAGTAGAGCAGGAATGGAAGGCCCTGCAGATGTGGCCAGTTTTCTGGAGCCTCTGAAGCATTCTCTTGAAGCATCAGGCCTGATCGCTCTCGAAGCCTGGGACTGACTGGGAGGGAGTTACTCCTGGGTCATGCCAGTAAGAAGGGAGAATGGGGCCTGTCCGGTCTACCAGTGGGAGTCCGGAGCCAGAGAGGGGGATGGTTACACTGCATTTTGAGCTGCCCTCTTGCTGCTTGAAAAAAGAAAGCAAATGCAATAAACTCCCCTTTGACGTACAAGTCTCGGGGTGGGGGAGGGCTCCCCGGGGCAGCCTGGGGCAGATCCCAGCCCATAGCTCGTGCAGATCCCCCCCTCTGTTTGTGTAGCTCTTTCAGTGCTCCTTGAGAGCAATGCATCTCCTCTCCTGGGGTTACCACGCCGCCTCAGGCTGCCCGGGGACTGGGCCTGCTGTCACAGCATTGTGTTCCTCGGTGGGGCAGCGCCCCCTCCAGCTGTGGGGCACCACATGGTTCGCAGCTCCCGCTGGCTGTCGCTGGGTGACCGTGGCCGCGGTGGCAACGGCCGTGATGCTCCGTCCAGGGTTCTGTTTGTCCACTTGAGTGGGTGTGAGACAATCACACCCACTAGAAGGAGGCAGGAACCAACCTCTACTGTGTCTCCAACAAGGAAGGTACCTGGCCGGGCTAAGACTGATGTTGGCACCACAGCAGAGCAGGGCTAGGCCAGGGCGAGACGCCCCTGCTGTCCTCCTCATCCCCCAGCCGGCGCTGACCCTGGATGAGCTCCGTGCTCCAGGTGAGGAGCGAGGGCACAGGCTCCGAGATCATCCTCCCACCCTTCCCCCTTCAGAGCCAGCACAAAGTGCTGTGAGATTTCCCAGCTCACTCCTGTGTCCCTGCCCTGGGAGAGAGCACTCTGGCCATGTGGCACTTTCGCTGGGAATAAGGAGAGGCCAGGTCACTGCTACGTTATCTATGGTATTTGCAGGGGCTGTTGGAGGAGCAAAGACTGACTGTTCTGGGATTGCAGCTTCCCTGATTCGAACTGTAACATGCTGAGCCTGGTTGGTTTTGCTCTGCATTTGTGCCTCCTTTGCACGTTTAACCGTGTGCCTGTGAAGGGGAATTAAATCAGATCTCAAGGCACTTCTTGTTTTCTTGTAGATCCTTGGTGAGCCCCAGCAGCTGTGTCTTGCCATGTCCCCTGTGGACGGGGCACCCCCCTCTCCTACAGCTTGGACAACGCTTAATCTGCTTCTGAGTCCTAGCACTGCAGCTTTCCCTGGGGGCTGCTGCACGGTACAGCTACGGCTGCATACCTGAGACGCAGACACATTATTTCCATGCTTTCCTCCTTTATGTTTTCAGCTCTGAGAATTCAAGCAAATTGACCCCGTGACCCTCTTTGTGACTCCTCAGCGACCCGGCTTTGCTCCGTGCTGTGGGCTGTCACCTTTGTGCTATGTCCCAGGCCCCCAAGTCAGCGGATCAAGTCTGTCATTCCTGGCCATTCCCTCCGGGCTCCCTGTCAGTATTGAATAGCTGCTGGATAGCATTACTCCTGGCCCTGGGCAGCTCTCACAGATCCTCTCTGCAAATAAATAAAAGAACATTCAGTAAGGAAATCCAGCCTGCTCGGATCTAGGCAAAGAACAATAGCCACTGACATCAGTTTTACGGTTATAATCCAGAGGCAGGTTTGTGTCAGACAGAGAAGGGTGTCACCTGCCTTTCCACAGACTCCACAATGTTTAACCCTCTACTGCTGTGTCAGCGAGGCTACAACCATAAGTAGCCAAACAGAGCCTGGCTCTTCGGGGAGCATAGAACAGAAATATTTATTGAATACTTCCTCCTTGTCTACATCACAATTGACAAGTTTACCATCCTTACCTAATATTGGATATATACCACTGCTAGGATTTCATTTGTTCCTGATATATTTAAAGAATCCCTTCTTATTGTCCTTAATTTTACTGGCCATAGATATTCCAGTGATACCTTTAGCTTTCCTTATCAATTGTCTGCATAACCTAGCTGCTGATTTGTACTCATTGCTATCAGCTTCCCCATTTTTCCATTTGTTATATGTATTGTTGTCACTTTCACCTCTCAGATGTTGTTTACCCAAAGAATCTGCCTCTCACGACTGTAGAATTGGTGTTTCTTAGGCATCTATTCAAAATATCCTCCAACCATCAAACAAACAAACAAACAAAAAACTCAGCAAAACTGCACTGAAGTCAGCAGAGGAACAGCGATTTACAGCAGAGAGAATCTGGCCCGCTGTCTTGGCTTTCTTCATGTCTTGTTTACACTGATCTCGCTGCTCCCTTTTGTCCCATTCCCCTTGCCCTTCAGAATGTACTTTTAGACACAGTTTTTAAGACCAGATTTTATGTAAAAAATAAAATAAAATAAAAAATGCAGGAGTATATTTGATGCTCACAAAAGTGAGTGTGGTTAGTAAGTTTGATCTGATGCTGATAGGCATCGTACAAGGATTCCTCACACAACTTTGCCAGTGCAACTCAGGCCTGACATGCAACCCACCCTGCTAGTCCAGCCTTAACCCCTAACTCAGCCCCAGGGCTGGTCTGCACCACTTCCACTATTCCAGACTGCTGCTGATGCACCTTGATCCTGCCCTGCAGCACCTATTCCAGGGCTGGGACCCTGGCACAGCTGTGCCTATGCACCTGTGTTCTGGCCTGCAGTCACCTCTGCTCGTCCGTCCTGTGTTCTCTGCAGACATAGAAACAAGCTAAAAGCTGGGAAAGTTATTCAGACCTGTTCAGCCCTCATGAAAGGATTTGCTTGAGTTTTCACTGAAGACTTGAGTTGGTTCTTATTTAATCCAAGCTGATTCATTCATGCCTATGATTTACGCCTGTTGCTGCTGCAAACAAGTGACAGAACTGAGACATAAATGTGCATTAGGGCCTTAACATTTTCGCTGTGTCTCTTTAATAACCAGGCACCTTGGGGTGGTGGTTCAATGTGCTTTGTTGAAAAGGAGCATCACTGTTGCTTTCGGCCAAGCTGTAGCCCCCCCCGCCCCCCCCCCCCCTCCGGATGTCATTGCGAAAACACAAGCGCAGGCATGCTTTACCCCAGAACGTGTTCCACCATTCGAACTGCTGCTGCCGAGTTCGCTGTCCCCTCCCTTGCTGCTGTGGCCTTTCCGCAAGCGTCACCAAGCACATCTGCAGGGAGACGCCCAGTAGCTGCCCATGTCCTCTGTGAAGAGGGGTTTGTTCATCCAGCTTAAGGCTCAGCGAGGCCCATGTGCGATAGAGAGCTTGTCACATTGGTCGTCAATGGGCAGAAGGACAGATGGGGCTTTAAGAAGCCTGAAGTTCAGCTGTGATGTCTGGATCTCTGGTTCCCCAGGACAACGTATATGGGGCATATCACACCGGTGAGCAAAGTGAGGTGCATTCACTATATGCCCAGGCCTGCCCCTGTTGAAATCAGTTGGCTTCTAGGATCTAAACGAATGTCGTCTTCCAGCTTTCAGGAAGCAGCATTGGCTTCTGCCTCCAAGGATGCTGTTGCCCATTCTCCCCACTGAAAGAAAAGGGGGAATTAGGGCCCCACTGACGAAGATGTGCCAGGATTAAGGCAGTTGTAGCAAAGGAATCTCACCTTTAGCCGCTGACAGCAAGCACCTACACCACCTGCCTCTCCTGCATCCGTTCACCGTTGCAGGGTAAACACTGCTGCATGAGAGCTTGTATCATGTTGTTGTCCGAGTAGCTGAGTTTCCCAAAGTTGTGGCCTGTTCTGGGCTAGGCACGTGAACACAGGAGTCCTGTTGGCTCAGGAGGGAACTGGCACATGCCCATAAAAAAATCCTTGATGTTTGGCAAAGCCTGGGTTTAATTTCATTTGGATGCCCCTGGTTTATACACTATTCCTACCAGTGTCTCAGATTCCCTGTTCTGCCTGACATCCCCCTCTCACTCTGCAAAGAAGGCTCAAGCCACATGCATTGTAACAACCCCACTTACATGTTTGTCACTTGCCCAGCAACAGTGACTTCCCAGTGATCCATATTGGCTCCAATGAGTTCCATCTGGCTTTTGATGCACCAGTCAAGGAACAAAGCCAAAACATGTTGCACCTACTGACACATGTCACTGAGTCTTTGATCAGCAGATGGGGTTTTGTATATTTCCCTGGCATGCCTTGTGGTAACACTGCTACTATTCTATTACTGGGAGTGAAACCCACTCAGAAGAGTCCCCTCACCCAGATGGCTGGGTTTTTAAACAGGCTTGGATAACAAATGTTGTGCCATCTGCCCTTACCTCAGGGAATCCATTAGTTAGGGCAAGCCCACGAAAGGTGGGCATAGCTTCAAGGCTTGCTGGCTACAGAAAAGCTCCTCAAGAAGGCAAATTCAAATCTGAATCACACCAAGAAAGATCAGAAAAGAACCAAGCTCTGTGACACTTGTAACTCTCCAAAAGCCTCCAGGATGCCAGGTAATACACCCCAGAGTCCATACTGGACAGGGAGTACCATCCTGCTCTGCACGCTGAAGGCTGTCTCACGGATGTTATGATGATGTTATTTGCATTGGGGTGGTAGCCAGAATCCTCAGTCAGGGTCAGAGCCCCATTACCCCAAGCATTGTGTAAACATAGTTAGGCCTGGGATTCTCTCTACAGTGCTAACAACCTGAACAGTGCCAGTGAAAAGAGAAAACACTCTTGGTTATCCACTATCATTCAAGCATGCGTCTCCCAGTGTCCAGCACTTTACATCCTACTTGCTGTCTCCATAATGTATTTCACCCAGGGCTCTCGGGTTACTGTCGCTTGTTTCATGCCCACTGCACCTCAAAGCACACTTGCTTGTGCCAGCTTCATTATTTACAGGCAAATGAACGGGCTGGTCGGCCTGAGATTATCAGCAGTTGTTGCTTGGCTCACCCCTTGAGTGGCATCTTCAGAAGGTCTCAGGGTGGATCACAGGTTTGTCTTCTGGCTCTGCTGAGCAAGTGTCTGATCCAGACACCAGCTCGCACCGATTGCCCCTTTACAGCTCTGTCAAGCCCTTTGTGTTGGCCAAAGAATCTTGGTTCTAGAGCAGGTTTAAGTCATGTGATGGTACAAACGGCAGCAGCTGGAATGGCCCTGCCAGGATCCCTGCTCGGTACACGGTGTAATTGGTATGCAGGCTGGGTCTGAGCTGTCTGCCTGGAGTCGGAAAACAGAAAATGATCTTGTATCATCATTCATCATATCCGGCTCCACGCCAGAGAATTTCAAACCAGACGCCTACTGAAGGTGCCTCCTGCATCTCCCAGGGCAGGTGTGGGCATGTGGGGCCATTCTGCATCTTCCCTTGTGACAGGCTTAGAGACTGGCTGAAGGGGCAGGAGCTGTTGCATGCAATGGCTAGTTTGCTCTGTGCATTCTCCTGTTTGCTTACCACGACGCAGACATCTAGTTTGCATCAACGTGCAGCCAGGAGTCACCTTCCTCAGAGGCACGGGCCAAGTATGGCACGTTCTCAGAGGTACCAAATTTCCCAGTACATCACTTTGAGACTGTGGTGCTGCTTCCTGGGACTTGCTCATCGCTGCCTGGGGTTTGGCATGTGCTGAGTATCTCTAGACCTGCAGCTAGTGAGTGAGAAATCCGGGGGCCTTTGGCTGACAGAGGTGGAAAAGAATGGCTTCCACCGGTCGGTTAGTTTGTCTCACCAGTTCCATGGGGCGAGCTGAGCTGTACCCGTCTGTCCTCGCCCTCAGAAGAACGCCATTCCCTGCCCACCACAGCAGCCCTGTGGGGTGTTGGTTGGCACCATGTGCATCCCGGATCTCCTACAAAGGGATGGCTTCTTGACGGGAGTCTCTCTGGTGAGGTGCTTTCAATTATTTTCATTCTAAGGGCTTCTCTGTAGATTGTTTCTTAACTTTGCTCCCCCCGCCCAGATGGTTCATGACTCTTGTGATGCTGGCAAACCAAAGCCCCAGGCCAATTTCCTTGTGTATTAGGGTGGATCAAAGGGATTGTTAAATGTATAAGAGTTATTTGGTGTTTGAACTTCATGAAAACTAGTGGGCTGTTGCAGCATTGTTTTCACTTCTCTGTCTCTCATTATAATGTAGTAGCAAACACTCACAGTGTATGAACCCCGCTAACTGAATAGCCCATCCAAGGAGAAAGAAGCCGGGAGGAATGCAAATGAAGAACTTTCACAGAAAAGTCCTAATTTCAAAGCAAGTGGTCTGTGTGTGATGATCGATGGTCAAAGACTCTAACTGCATTCCTCACTCTCCGTCACCAAAGGAAAAGCCCCCGAGGGTAGCGGCCTGTCCACTTGTTTGCTGTGAGAAGAAGCTGTAAGTATGGATTTGGGGAAAGAGCCTTCATCTCTGGACTGTTTGGGTTCTAACAGGGCGGAATAACTCAACGAGAAGACAGAGCTCCCCAGAGTTATTCTGGGTAGCCCTGTGGTGGGGCGGTGCCCCACACCCAGGCCAGATTGGGCTACAGCAGGCCAGAGCGGCTGCGCAGACAGGCAGCCAGTCAGAGAGGGCCTGCAGGGAGCCAATCAGGGCGGAGCAAGAGGCAGCCAATCAGGGCCAGGCTAGGCCCTATATAAAGGCTGCCCAGGTGAGAGGCAGGTAGTCTCTCCCAAACCTTCAAGGGAGAAGGTCTGTCTCCTGAGCAAAGGAGACCTGCACCCAGGACAGTGCAGTGCTGGGCAGGCTTGGGGGAGCTGAGGAGAGCTCCAGCCCAATACCTGCCAGGCTGCAGGCCCTAATAGAAGGGCCCACAAGGTGTAAGGGGGCTGAAGGGGAAGCGGCCCAGGGAGGAGAGGCAGACAACGGGAGCGAAGGAGGGCAGGGAGACTGCCGCCAGAGGGTCCCTGGGCCGGGACCCAGAGTAGAGGGCAGGACTGGGTCCCTCCCTTCCCTCTTGTGCTACACCTGGACGTTAGAAGTGGCCACAGCGGACTGCACCCGACCCCTGATAGAAGAGGTTAGTCTTTGGGGATGTGGTTAGCCACTGCGGCTGGGGTGAAGAGAAAAGACAGCTGTTAATACCCCCCCTCCAAAAGGGGGTAAGGATGGACTAGGGGGCACTGCTGGAGGGCAGTGTCCTGAAGAGGATGCTGTGAGAAGGGAGCAACGCGGGTCAGGACGCCAACAGAGGGCAAGAGACAGATGGGACACCACCAGCGGAGGGCGCTCCACATGGACTGAGCTAATTCCCAGAGTTACCAACAGGAGGCACCACGGTGGTGAGTCCCAACCCCGTCAAAAGCCCTGAGAGACTTTTGGGAAACTGGCAGATAATTACATCTCTGCTACCATTTGGGATCATAGACTGACTCACCTGTACATATATTTTACCTGCTTCAACCTCTCAACAATGCTCATTCCTTTTTCTTAGCTAATAAACCTTTAGTGAGTTTCCTGCAGAACTGGCTACCAGCGTTCTCTTTGGTGTCAGATCTGGGATACCAGCTGATCTGCGGTAAGTGACTGGTCTCTTGGGAGTGGGAGCAAAGTGAAGGTGGTATGATTTTTGGTGTAATTGACCTTTTATCACAAAGTCCAGTTTGTCCGGGTGGCGAGATAGACTGGAGAGTCTGAGGGGACTGTCTGTGACTCCATGGTGAGACTGGTATAGTGACCAAGGAGTTCACATTTGTTGTTGGCTTGGTGAAGCACACCACCAGCTTGGGCTGTCTGCCTGTTTTCTGATAGTCTGCCCTGAGGTTGGCAGTCACAGTCATGACAACTCTCCGTATTGCAGCTGCAGGGTTGGCCTCTTTAGCCCTGGGCTTTAACCCAGGCCACAGCCTGGTCATCTATGGGCGTAACTGGAACTTCACCTCCCAGAAGGCACTCACAGGGTGGATGCCAAATTAATGAGGTGTCCAGTGACTAATCCTTGCTTTGAGGATTGGATGTGAATCAGGCTGCCTATGTGACAGCATGGGTAATGGGACAGGTGCAGCATTTGAGTCAGCCAGTCTATTAGGCCCAGATCCTCAGAAGTATTTAGGAGCCAAACTCCAGCTGATGGGGCCAGGCACTGTGGCTGAAAGGGAAACAAAGAACATTGTCAGGAGGGGGCCAGATAAAGGGCTGATGCAGTTAACAAGGTGCAGCCTGGGTCTGTGAGCTTTCCCCCTCCCTAGCCACGTGCAGCGTGGTTAGCAGGCCCAGCCTAGGAGCATCCTCTGCCTGAGTTAATGGCTGAAGAGCCTGTAGACCTCTCTAGTGTAAATCGGTTTGCCAGGAGCCCCCGCTCCTTTGGCTCACTGGTGTAATGGGCCTTTGTTAGCCAATGTCTGTAACTTACCTGGGTGGAAGCTGCTAGAGAAACCTCCATAGACTGTGCATTGATGGTGGCACTTTTCCTGTTGCTGTAGCATCTTGCCTTGCTGTGGCACCATCGCTCTCTGTGAATACTCCCCGGGCTTCAGCTCTCCATCCCCATCCTTACCCACGGGGAACGAGGGGTGGTTACCTTACCTGTCAGTGGCTTGGAGTGCTCAGATCAGCTCACTAGCCTCACCCGTTGCTTATAACTTTGGCAGACTTGTGGAGGCACGGTATAGAGAGACTGGGGCTGAAACAGACCTTTGGGTCATTTGCTGTGGACTTTTCCTTACCTTGCTCCTGCAAACTCCATTGTTTTCTCTTTACAGATGAAGCTTCAGAGGCTTTGGAACGTACCTGAGGAACAGAAATTTGACAATAGAGGACGTTTCATTCTAGCAGACAAAGGTGTAACAAGATCCAAGGGCTGGAAGTTGAAGCTGGACAAATTCAGACTAGAAATAAGGTGCAAAATGTTAACATTGAGGGTAATTAACCACTGGAACAATTTCCCAAGGGTCGTGGTGGATTCTCCATCCATTTAAATCAAGATCGGATGTTTCTCTAAAAGATCTGCCTTTGATCAACCAGGAACTAATTCAGGGAGGTCTTATTGCCAGTGCTACGAACGAAGTCAGACGAGATGATCACAACAGTCCCTTCTGGCCTTAGAATCTATGACCGTTGAAGGATGCATGTCCAGTGTGTGTGGCTAAGCTGGAACCTTCCGTACAACAGGTCACATGTACAACACTGGGCTAGCTGCAAGTAAGACTTGGACAGGAGGTGGATGTGACATCTTCCAAATCAGTGAGTTCCATCCTTACTTCCCCACAACTCGCTGCACGTTAGAACTGATAGCTTCAGGGGGAGCAACAGGACAAATCGTGCTGGCCTTCTCCAGGTTTCAGTCATCTACTGGAGGGATTTTCTTTTGATTGTAGTCGGGAAGTTCCATAGCTGAGGGAGGTGGGGAGTCCCAAAGGTCAGGTAGCTGCAGAATTTGCTGCAGACACCCAAAGAGCACTTTCTGCATTTGCTTTGCTATGGTACATGAAATGCACTAGCCCTCTGCGTGGGATGTTATGTTTAAGAGCATGTTTTGGGGAGATGTCTCTGTTCTAAAGGTGCAGCCTCTCAGAGCCAGGCTCACCAGAAACCATCACTGGGTTCCAGAGAAATGCGCATTTCAGCAACTTTTCGCTCAAAACCACAAGATCTCACTCCCATGCTTATCGTTACGATGTCATCTGCCACTCCCTGCTCCCTCCAGCTGGCGTCCTGCCTTTCCTACCTCATGTGATGGTGCCTAGCTTGGTCACAAAGCTGGTTAAAACCCTGCCTCTCGTACCCAGCCTACGTCTCTTTGACTTTCCTCCCATTCAGTAGCCTTCTCCACCCCCCACCTCCCTAAAACCCATTCATGCTGCACTGCCCGCCTGATCGGGGAGTGGTTGCCAATAGAGCAATGGCCTGTTGTCAGTAACAGCAGATACCGATGTCACTCCACTTGTCTATATTTCAGAAGACACACACCTCTCGCCTGTGGTGGGTGACTTCACTATTAGGCCAATAGGCTCAAGTGGTAAAGCTGTTCCCCAGACCCTCACGTCTATTTCATTCTTTTCACCGGGCAGTCAGGACAAGAAGTGACTCCGTAACTTTCACATACCGTTATCTCCACCTTCCACGGGCAAGTTTTCCAAGGTTGCCGTTTTTCTTTTCATCACATTCTGGAAGGCTCTGTTGTACTTTCAGGCCCGTCAGGTGTTCAGGTGAGCTGCAAGTACTTGTGGCATTGTCATTGGGTGATCCCTCCCTCGGTGACCTGTTTGGCCACTGCAAATTAATCCTGAGCAACTGATAAAATCCCAGATTTGCCAACTGAAGATGGGCAGGAATGGATGTTATCAGATAGCAAGAAACATGCAAGAACTGCCTGTGTAATAATTATGCAAAGATAGGCTCCAGAGGTCATTCTAAAGTAGTGCCACATTCACTTACCTTTGGATTCACATATTTGATCAGCAGCATAAACAGCAAGATGATGCAACAGAATCAAGTGCATCAAGGTGAAACAGATATTAGCCATGTATATTTGGACTAAATAATCTATGCTTCTGATTGTTTCCATTTGCCTGGTTACTTTTTTAATAGTTTCAGTCAAAAGCACTGGCCTTTGCTTTAACCTGAAAGGTGCACTAGGATGAGATTGCATTAGCTGGAGGACGGATTGTCTAATTAAAGGTTTAATTAAAAGAAAAGTGACAATACAAATGTATTCACATAGGCTTCTATTGTCTTTAGCAAAGCAGTGTCTCTTGAGTCTAAACTTACCGCATTTGTATGAGTGTTGCTTTGTGCCATATCATGTTAAGAATCTGGGATAAATACCAAGCCCCAGGCAGAAAAATAATTGGATGAAAGCAATAATCTTTAAAATATGAAAGGCTTACTTCCAACCATCCTGGGGATAGTTTATCTGGTGTTCAGCCTAGGCATTTTAGACATGAAATGCAGCAGGAAACAGACATTTTCACCAAAATGCTGTCAACTCTCATCATTTTATTGAAAGTCTCACAACATTTGGGGTTTGTCTTAAAGCTCTAGACGGGGATCATGGGGTTACGTCAGAAGCTCTGCTTTTTTTAAAGCAAGTTTCTAGCCCTACAGGTTTCAGAGAAAAGCTTGAAAATGTGACCTCTAATGGTTCCAAACCAGAAGACAGTAAAAGAAACCCAATATTTATTGGTATTTTAAAAAAACTAATGATTTTTAAGCACTTGGACTGGGCAATACTTCTCTCATCTGCCTGGGACAGTGATCATTGCCTTTCACATCTGCAGAACTAGAATCCTGAGTCAAAAGTGAACAAATTTGGTCTCATCCCAGTGCCCGTTCCTCCACCGCATAAGTAACCCTAATTGAATACCTGCTTCAGAGAGGCTCAGGGCTTGAGAGAGCAGAGAGGTTCATTAGCCGAGCTCTGTGTGGCTGGGGAAACTGCTCATTGCCTGCCTGTGTTACGTTACCGCTATGAGATTCATGCCCACGTTTTGGGGTTGAATAGGAGGTGTTCAGTGCAGGTTGCCATCTTGATGGTGAAATAAGGGATCCTTTCGCTGGGCTTGCTGCCCGTTCTCAGGAAGGCCTAATTTTTTCTCTCTTTAAGGATAGTGATTCGAGAAAACAAGGTGGGGAAATCTATAGAAATCTGAGCAAGGGTTTGCACAGTACGACTCCACGCACATTAGGGATTCTGAGACAGTAGATAGACCACAGCTTTGCTTCTTATGGAGCAATGGGAAAGCTCAACAAAGAATATGTGACCATTATTAGAAACAATGTCAAAAAGCCACACTGCCCTGGAGGGTGTCCATTCACAGCTCAGTTTATTTTTCATAAAATCACCTCTTTTTATGGTCTGGGTTCGTGTGAAAACTGTTTTTCTAAGACAGTAATTTTCCATTTCATGCTTTGAATGCTGCAGCCCAAACATAGGATTAAAAATGAAAAGGAAATGAGCCATGACTAATCGCTGCCACAGCTTGGGTAGAGGACCCATTACCTTCTTTGGAGCTAAAGACACACTGAAGTACAATGTCTCCTATCCTTTGGGTCACTGGCCAGGTCATCAGAGCATGCTGTTAATATTTATAGCTTGGTGTATTGTTAAATTCTGGCCAGAATCAGACCTAATGCCTCAGTGAGCCAAAGGCACTTGAACACGCCTCTTTGCTGCAGTAAGAGGAGCAGAGATTAATAGATTTGGTGCAGGGTTTAGACTGGTGTGCCAGGCTTCATTGGTTTTCTCTCTTTCCCTCTTCACTTTTAATATTAGTATTAAGGGGGAGAAAAGAGAGAGAGCCTTACAACTGCCTGGCCTTATGTTAACAAATAAACACCCAGGCAGGAGAAAAGCTAATTAAAAAACATCTCCTCTTCAAAGACCAGAATTGGAAATAGCCACATGGAGACTTAATGGGATTAAAATGTATGAGAGGATTAGAACAGTAGTGTATGGGTTTAGTGAAGCTGCTCCTGCCCCATACACGATAGTCAGTTTTGGGGGGAGGGGTGGGCGGTTCCACCCCACTCCCCAGGACTTGATTCTGAAACAGTGAGTAGAAAACCAAAATACTTTATTAATCTGAAAAACCAATGGTATGTATAGGGAAACAGTGAACTGACTGTACTCCAGGACTCGGTGTTCAAAAGCCCTCCAGCACATATGACTTTCAGAGAGCTCTGATGAATCTATTTGCTGGAAAATAAACGATTAGTCCGGCAACACTAGCAGCCAGCCTGCACCTTTCTCTCTCTCCGGGAAGATCTGGCAGGGAAACACTAGGGCTGGATAAAAGGAAATGATTTCAATAAAATTCATGAGTTCAGTTGCTGTTTCTAACCAAACACCAATGTACGATTGGACTCCAACCTCCCGGACTCTGTGCTAAGCAATGACTACTGTGGGCTGTAAGCTGCAATTAGTAATAGCATATGAAGAGTCGGTGGTCCTGCCCAGAGAGAGCTGGGGTATTAGCCAAGCCTGTTTCACTCTTGGCTGCACAGTGCTACAGCTGGGAAGAGGATGACAAGCAGCAATATGGCAATTTAGCGGGACAAAGGCATAACACTATCCAGCGGCTGGGAGCTCACACTGGAAAAATACACACTGGGAATCAGGTGCAGCCTTGTAACAGCGAAATCCGTTAACTACAGGAGCAGCTTCCTGATGGACGTGGTAGTGTCTCCATTGCATGCAGGCAATGAGCCCGATCTCCAGCTGGGGTGCATCAAACGCCACCCAAAGCCCTCTTTAAAGTCCGTGGGGCCAGCTGAGGCCTGGGCCCATTCTTACTATTTATTATGTTTACTGTGGAAGTGCCAGCCAAACCGAGGGCCCTGTTGCACTGGGCACTGCAGAGACACCCAGACAGAGCCTTCCTCCCCAGAGAGCCTCCAGGCTAGACAGACCGAACAGACACGGCGTGGGGGATGGGGCAGAAGAGCAAGCAGAGTGAATAACGGGATGGCAGAAAATGGTGGCTTTTTTGGGTAGGGGTTGGGAGGGGATTAGCTAGAGGAGCGCAGAGATCTGTGAAGGGCTGAGAGTATGTAGGGTCTGCTGTTGAAGGCCTGTTTACACTAGCCTCCTAATTCTAACATTTCCCACTGATGTGGCTCCGGTGGGGGTGGGGGGTTAACCATTGTGCCATCTAACTCTGCTCAGGGCTGATCACAATGACTTCGGTTGAATCATTGGTGCCCCGTCTACACTGACGCTCTCACTGTTTGTTCCTGCCAGGAGAGACCCTGGAGGGGGGATTCTGGATCCCAGAGTGGCCAGTGGAGAATGAGCCATGGTGTTTACTGTCCTCTGTGGCGCGGGTTTGTATAGGGGATGGTTTATCTGGCTCTGGGTTATGTACTTGAATTGATCTATTTTGGCTTTCAGATTGTTGGCTATGCCTGACCTAGGCCTCTGGGCCTGATTCTGATCTCACTCACAGCAAATTTACACCAGGATCACTCCTTGGGGAGTCACTCCTGATTTACAGGGTGGGAGGTGTGTTCAGAATCTGATCCATTACTCTTAGGGAGTGTGTGCTTTGGTGGTAGCTACCATCTTTCAGGTGGGATAAGAAGGTTTCTAACTGCCCGAGGAGCAAGGTTCTGGACCAGCCTCCCAAAAGACGCAACCCACTTGACTCATTTTGTGATGGAGCTTGACAGGATCTGATGGGGCTGCCTGCGCTAGCAGGGACTGAATGCCAGGACCCAGGAGGTCCCTCGCAATGCTATGCCATGTCTAAATCCAAGTTATAGCTACGTGTGGTCACACAGATTCCCCCAGCTCTTCTCGCGGCTGTTGTGAAGCTGATCGCGGTGTCCTGTTTGGAGTAACATTGCTTGAGCAAGTAATTATGCTTAAAGCCTCTTACAGTCCTGCTTCCACCACAGGCAGCTGTATCTCATGGGGGGCGGGAGGGGTGCAGTGAGATGTATTTATTACATGGGATGGTCATGAGACAGTCCTGTAGTCCTTGCACATGTGAAATTCCTACTGATTTCAAAGTGAGTTTTACACACATGAGGGCTGCAGGATCAAGGTCAAGGTAGGGTTCAAAGCTTTTGACTGGGATTTTCAAAGGAGCCTGAAGTAGTTAGATGCCCAAATCCCATTGAATTGGATGCCAAATTCCCCTAGGCCCCAGTTTCTGCAATCTGATCAACCTTCAGATCTCACATCTTAATCCAAACTGACCTCAAGCAAGAAAATGCCTCCTTTCCCCTGGGCAAGGAGCCAGCTCCTCCTGGATTTGCTCCCCCTGACACTTCTACAGCTGGCCATTAAATCCTAACCAGAGACTGCAGACTCCAAATGACCTACGCGTTGTGCTAAAACATTCTGACCTAATATTAGTGCCACTGGCTTGGTAGACAAAATAGCAGGTGTGGCAGAGAATTGGAGTAAGGGCGGCCAATACCATTATATAATTTTAGGCTGTAAAAATAAACGGCAGGATCTTGCACTGCACGTCAACATGAAAAGCAAAGAAAACGTCTTTCAGCAATGTAAACTCCTGGGCAGCAGAAATGCCAATTAAGGAACATCTGTTCCTCATAGTCCAGGAGGACTAGAAGTAACCACATGGCAACCTAATGGGATTAAAGTATAGCACCGGATTATATTAGCACAGCAAAGATCAGCTGCTGTGGATGTTCTTATGAAATCAGTGCAAAAGTGAAAAACAAAATTTCCCTCCTCGGGATAGAGGCAGGGCACTTTTTTTTAAAATTGTTTTAGCAGCTGGATTTCGTGTCACAGGTGGGGGCTGGAGCCATGTGTGTTTCAATATGCTGGTAAATGTTCAATTAAAAGATAGTTTGTGCTGAGTAGATTAAATCATTTTTTGGAAGAAAGGTTGGTATTGGCACAGCTTGTGGGTTCCAGCATCACCAATTGGCCGTAACTGGATTTCTAGAGACCAGTAAAATGGGTCACGCAGCCTCCTTCTGCCATAGCTGTGGTGCCTGAGTGAAGTCCCCAGGAAGAGAAGATCTGTAACTGTGAGCAGCACATGGCCCATTCACTCGAGGATTTAATAACCCTTCAGGTGAGGTAAATACATGGAGCTGTTTGGGACATCCCAGGGCTGGTCCTTGCCTAGCATCCCCTCTGAGGTGCTGCTGGTGTGTCTAGGGAACTGAGCGTGCTCACCACCACTCACTCGGCTTTCATTTGCTTCAGCAAAGGTTAACCTTGGGCACAGCAGAAAGTGTTGGGAGAGCCATTAACGGAGAGGAAATGCAAGGGAAAATCAGGGTGAAAATCAGGGCGAAGTCAGCCCCCCGTGGCATTTGATTCCGGTCTCTCATGAGTCTTTTCGGTGGCGCTTGGAAAATGACCCAACCCTGCCAGCCGGCACTCAGGGCCACCAAAATCGAGGCGAGTGCTGCTTTGAGGAGGAACCAGGAGTCAGGGCTGAGTGAGGGTTTGCAGGCCTGGGCCCAAGGTGCTGGTTCCCACCACTGCACAGCGATGAACAAACGGATGCAGTCATCACAGACCGAGAGTTGAATAGACAACAGGAGCATTCTTTACAAATCATTAATAATAACTGCATACTATTTTGGGATGCTCATATATCCCAAGGCAGATGTCATTTATATGTAACCTCTATTTAAGGAGTCTAGTAACAAAGCTGTACATCATAAGAACAGAACTGTTATCATAGCAACCTCCCCATCCCATGATGCGTTCCATCTGAAGGTCAGAATTCCTTCTTAGACAGGCATGAAAATGGAACTCTGCTCATTACTGTCTTGTTGAAATATCTTGATTTAAAGGCAAATACACTCAAATTAAAATCAAATTATTGATATACATTCTGCCTTGAATTAGACCCCAGGCAACTCCAACGATGTAAGAGCCAATTAGGGTCCCCATGACTTCTGGTTTACACCAGAGAATTTAGACTTTGCATATTTAACCACTTCTTTTTTGCTTTTTTACATATTACAGGTGTACAGAAATGCCAGATAGGAGTCTCTTTTGGTGAGAGAGAGAGAGAGAGAGAGGGCAATGCAAATCCATAACCAGAATACAGAACAATTAGGCAAGAATTTTTCTTTACATTTGTGTCAAAAAAAGTCCCACAAACTTGCTGGCTTTTGTTTTCCTGTTTAGTTAGAGAACTCAAAAAGTTCATTAATAAACTAGATACGGGAAATGTATTATTGGAAATCCTCTTCCCCCCCCCCCCCCCCCCCCCCCCGACGTGATTTGCCTTGTCTTTACTTTTTGCGTATTTTCAGCATAGTTTGGATGTCCCACCCTTGCACCCATCTCAAAGTGTAATTGTTAGCGGGGAAGCGTGAGTGGGAGTGGTTCTAGTGGGATCCTGCAGGGATCAGTTCTTGGTCCTGTGCTATTTAACATTTTTAATCAATGACCTGGAAGAAAACAGAATATCATCACTGTTAAAGTTTGCAGATGATACAAAAATTAGGGGAGTGATAAATAAGGAAGAGGCCAGGTGACGGATAGAGTCTCCCATCCTGTAAGCATGACTGTCTTGAGAAGCAGGGACTCTGAATAAGAGAGAGATTCAAGCTTCATCTCTCTAGTTTAACAGACACTTAAGGAGTGACTCGATTACAGGCTATAAGTACCTACATAGGGAACAAGTACTTGATAATGGGCTCTTCAGTCTAGCACAAAAAGGTCTAACATGGTCCAATGGCTGGAAGTTGAAGCTAGACAAATTCAGACTGGAGATGCGGAGTAAATTTGTAACAGTGAAAGTACTGAACCATTGAAATAATTTACCAAGGGTCATGGTTCTATCACTGGCAATTTTAAAATCAAGATTGGACGTTTTTCTAAAAGTTCTGCTCTAGGAATGACTTTGGGGAAGTTCTCTGGCCAGTGTTACACAGGAGGTCAGACTAGATGGTCACCATGGTCCCTTCTGGCCCTGGCATCTAGGACTGTATGACTATATTGCAGCTCCCCCCAACATTTCCGGGTCCTCCTCCACCCAGTTGAAGGCCCAAGGTTGGAATACCAGCAGCTGCAAATCAGAATTCAGGCACGATGTCAGAGCTGTGGCCATGGCCCAACGCTGGAATAGCACAAGGTGCTTTAGGTCAGGATTTAGGTACCATAGCAGAGTGTGTCTGTTTGTGTGATGTGAAGCCTGAAATAGCAGGGCCAGTGCAGATCACACTTGAGATTCACTGACAGGGCTATGTGGGGTCCAGGACTGGAATAGTTCGGGTTGAGTGCTGCAAGGTCATTGGGTGAGCTGTGTGGGAACTTTGTATGATCCATATCCGGACTCTGCTTGGGACAGGCCTGTGCTGCTGTCGGGTTAGAGTTACCGTTTATTAATTGTATTGATGATTTGTTTGGGCGATGTGCTATTTTCTGTACAAACACAGAAGGGGTTCCAGTCCCAGCCCCTCACTTTCATTAGCTTTGCATTCATGTGCTGTTTAGAAAGCTAGGCTGTGAATAAAAAAATGCATGGTAGGGAATTGTTCTCAGCTCTATTTCCTACCTGGCATGTTTTTGAAAGGTTACTGCGATCTACTTGTAAGTAAGTGGACAGGCAACAATTTTGAAAGGCTATTTGAAAAATAATGCCATGGTGTCAGGTGGTGCTCCTAAGAGAGGCATTCAGCGATTTCTGCGAAGGAACATTAATGAAATGACTCAATTTGCTCCAGAATAATTTAGTTTTGGGGATGCTGAGGCACTTACACTGAACTCCTGCGTTTCAATTTAGGCTGAGAATCTCTGGGACCTTAGTGGAGCTGCCTGCCTGCCCTGAAACAGCTAATGGCAAACTCAGGGGCACCATCTGGAAATGTACCTATAGAAATCTTTGTGACACTTTGTGCATGAAAGACTCGCCAGAGAAATGGGTTGAGCCCCAACCCCTGTTTACTGGCGTTTCTGCATCTGCATCATCCAGTGTTGAGCACCCTCACCGCTCATTGACTTCTGTCTTCCACAGGTGATATTGAGTTAGAAGACTGCTTTTACTCCTGCCTAGAGCATATGATGATTCCTAAAGCCTTTGTGTATATGTGAGTGGGTGCATGCTGGCTGCAGGATCAGGCCACACACGAATGCAGAGAGGTTGTACTGTGTGTTTCTCCTGACCAGCCCTGAGGTTTCAGGGCAGAGAGATGATAAGCAGCTAAGACAGGGAGATTTCCAGAAGATTATGTCAGAAGGCAAAGTCCATCATCTGACTAGACAAGCTCCAAATGAGAAGGCTTATTGCAGTACCAAACTGGGGGAGGCGAGAGAGCGCTTTAACTGCTTAACTCCTTTTTAAAAATAGACTGTTCGTCTGCTGAAGGAGAGCACACTCCTCCCCATCTGAAATGACACCGTATGCCGTTGCTTTGGCACAAAGGCTGCAGGAATCTCTCTCTGACCTCTCTGCTCTCCCTTGTCCCCACCCTATTTAGACTCCATGCTACCAATGGCACAAAGCTGGTGTTTGGCTTTTGGATAATGATGCTTTGAATGTCAGGGTTCTGACAGTTTCACAGTGTTTGCCCAGGTGAAAGGGGGCGCAGATACAGCTCTCATGGTCCTTGTTCAGCCTTGTTTATATGTATTGCCCAGAGCTGGTAGAGAGCTCTGGAGATGGCATAACTAGATAGCTGTTTCTTAGTTGCTTAATTCACTTACTGGCGTGCTTTTTGTTTTAAACACAGAGGGCCATTTCAGCTCTCGATAGATAGCTATCATGTTTGTTCAGCAAATGCCATCCATAACATCTGACCATAAGCTTGATGGTTGGCCAAACCTTTCACACAGCAGGATAACAGAAATAAAAGCCATGCCCTCTGTTATGGTCAGTCACAGATTGTGCAATCCCTGCTTACTTGGGAAGGAGATTGATTTGCAAAAGTTGCTGCAGTGCATCTACCATATGTGGGGACAGCTTAGATCCCTAATAGACCTCTCCCCATTAAGAGCCACGTACTAGTTCCAGCAGTTTGAACAGGGCAATTAGGCAGAGTTTGCAGGGCTGCTGAAGTATCTGGAAGAAATTAGAGGCATTAGAGGGAAAGAAAACAAGGGGACATGGGAATAGTTATAGTAAGGCTGCAATGCAGCAAAGCACTTAAGCACAAACTCTGAGCTAATTATTATTGTGCAGGCATATACAATGTAAACTAAACACATCATGAAATGTCATACTGCCTTATCTGTGAGAGAGATTTTTAATGGTTTCAATCTCCACTATGAAAGTTTTCCCCAGCCCAAATTTGTGCTGAATTTCCCCCTCATTGCATCCAGGGCATTGCATAGTACCAGTGTATACAGTAGCTTATTTAGGTCTGATTCAGCAAAGTACTTAAAACGTGCTTTGCTGAATTGGGATGTGTTTACGTACTTTGTTAAATCAGGGCCTAAATGAGGCCCGATGCATAGCAGTAATGTGACGTGCAAGCCAAATACTATTACAAAAATCTCACAAACAAAAGGCAGTATGAAAGTGCATTACATTTAGTTTGTATAGTATAAGCCTATGCAACAATGGTAATAAATACCTTGCACTCCTCTGCTTCTCCTCTGCATGGTTCCAGACCATTCAATTCCCCTCCATTGCCACCTAAGCAGATAGGTGCACACTCCCTCCCTCTCATATGCAACATCAGAGCTCACTGTCCAGGTTCCATAACCAGAGGATGGTGTCTGGGTCCAGGGAGGCGAGGCGTTGTACACCGCCCTCCAGATGTCAAGCTGGATGCTCTTCTGACACGAGTTATTGTCTGCAACGCGGCCCCACAGTCACAGCGTGCAGAGGAAACCAGGCCAAGCTGGGGCATAGTTGTGCAAACTCTGCATGAAACAGAGAGTAGGCTATTGAGCTTGGTCCAGGATCTGTGATCAAGTGGACAAGGAAGCAAGTGCAGTGATGGACTCCTGAATTTACTCAGTGTGTTAGACTTGCCATCCCAACAATGCCTCCACTCTGTAAGGATGTGGCTTCCAGCTCCCTGGCCATGTTGATCGTCTGTATATGGTAATAGGCCAGTAGTGCTCTTGTCCAAGAGTGGGTGAGCTGCCGTAGCAAAGGGGTGTCAAGTGATCAACCGCTGTGTCACACCCCGGTCTGCACCAGAGTGATGTGAGGATACATTAATTAATCTTTGTTTAGCTCATTTGAGAGTCTTGGATGGAAAGTGATATATAAGTGCAAAAATTACTGTTGTTATTATTAATATTAGCCAAATGACAATACTAGCCTTGCTCCAGGAGAAGGAGGAGCGATTACTTGACCATTGAGGTAAGTTTGTTGTCTGTTGTGTGTATGTTTGTGTTTGTTGTGGTGTGCTTGCTGCTGGACTGAAATATACCATGTGGTCTATTTGTTTGGAGCACCATGTGCTGACCATGTGGGTGCCGAGCCCTAGCGGGCTGAGAGCTTCTGAACGAGGCTTTGATCCCTAAGCCCATTAACACCCATCAACCCTTGATCAGGGGCCAGGGCTACACAGGAAGACCAGGGCCTTAAAAAGCCTGCTCCTAAGCGACCAGAGGAGCTAGTGAACAGGAGCGGCTAACAGGGGAGTTTTCTGAGGGAGTTCTCCAGGAGGAGCATGAGGAGGGCTATATACACTTACCATTCCTTAAACTTCTTTAAACTTAAGCCAAAAACACCCCCTGATGAAAACAAAACAACAACAAAGGAACCAGCTGCAGGAGTAAAAAGAGAATGCAGGCAGAAATCCAGCAACAGAGTGGGGGCTACCCAGTTTATTGCACCCAAGGAAGCATGTATGATTACCTGCCTTCTGGACAGGTGACGTGTGTGTGCATTCGGTGCAAGGAGCTCCTGACTTTCAGAGACTCTGTACAGGTTTGGAGACCAGAGTGGCTGAGGTGGAGGAGCTAAGGGAGACAGAGAGGTACATAGATGAGACTTTCCAGGACACAGTAGAACGGTCCCACGCCTGGTCTCACAGCCTCTGTGCTGTTGAGGAAGATGAAAGCCTCAGGGAAGGAGAACATCCATCTGGAGCAGAGGGAAACAATCCCATAGTTGGGACCCTCCTTCCAGATGATGATGTGGTATCCTTTCGCACTGAGGACACCTCTCTGCAGGAGGGAACTCCAGTTACTAGGAAGAGACAGGTATTGTTAATGGGTGATTGGATCATTAGAAACATAGATAGCTAGGTTTGCGATGACTGGGAGAACCACATGGTGACTTGCCTGCCTGGTGCAAAGGTTGCGTATCTCTCGAGACATCTAGATAGACTTATGTGTAGTGCTGGGAAGGAACCGGCGGTCGTGGTACATGTAGGTACCAAAGACATAGGGAAGGATAGGAGAGAGTTCCTGGAGGCCAAATTTAGGATCCTAGGCAAGAGATTGAAGTCCACGAGCTCCATGGTAGCATTCTCTGAAATGCTCCCAGTTCCGCACGCAGGGCCCGTTAGACAGGCAGAACTGCAGGGTTTCAATGCATGGATGTGATGATGGTGTAGGGAGGAGGGGTTTAGATTTATTAGGAACTGGGGGAACTTTGGGGAAAGGGGGAACCTGTACAGGAAGGATGGGCTCCACCTAAACCAAAATGGAACCAGATTGCTGGTACTTAAAATTAAAAAGGTCGTTGAGCAGTTTTTAAACTAAGGACTGGGGGAAAGCCGACAGGTGTGGAGGAGCACGTGGTTCGAACAGAGACTTCCCTTAGGGGAGGATCTATTAATGGAGATTCTCCATGTTCTAGTAAGGAGGAGAGGGTGGAAGATAAAATACAGGTAGGATCTGATGGGAAACAGTCAAATGAAAAAAAGTCTCATTCAATTACACCATGTAATGGGAGATAGATAGAAAGTGACAAGTTTTTAAAGTGCTTATATACCAGCGCTAGAAGTCTAAATGATAAAATGGGTGAACTAGAGTGCCTCGTATTAAAGGAGGATATTGCTATAATAGGCATCACAGAAACTTGGTGGAATGAGGATAATCAATGGGACACAGTAATACCAGGATACGAAATATACTGGAAGGACAGAACAGGTTGTCCTGGTGGGGGAGGGGCACTATATGTGAAAGAAAGCGAAGAATCAAATGAAGTAAAAATCTTAAATGAACACATCTATACCACAGAATCTCGATGGATAGTAATTCCATGCTCTAATAATAAGAATACAGCAGTAGGGATATATTACCGACCAGCTGACCAGGATGGTGATAGTGGCGGTGAAATGCTCAGGGAGATTAGAGAGGCTATTAAAATAAAAAACTCAATATTAGTGGGGGATTTCAACTATCCCCATATTGACTGGATACATATCACCTTAGGAAGGGATGCAGAGATAGTTTCTTGACACCTTAAGTGACTGCTTCTTGGAGCAGCTAGTCCTGGAACCCACAAGAGGGGAGACAATTCTTGATTTAGTCCTAAGTGGAACACAGGATCTGGTCCAAGAGATGAATATAGCTGGACTGCCTGGTAATAGTGACCATAATATAATTAAATTTAACATCCCTGCGACGGGGAAAACACCATAGCGACCCAACACTGTAGCACTCAAGAAAGAGATCTTGGAGTCATTTAGGATAGTTCTCTGAAAACATCCACTCAATGTGCAGTGACAGTCAAAAAAGCGAACAGAATGTTGGGAATCATTAAGGAAGGGGTAGATAATAAGACAGAAGATATCATATTGCCTCTAGATAAATCCATGTTATGCCCACATCTTGAATACTGCGTGCAGATGTGGAAGCCCCATCTCAAAAAAGATATATTGGAATTAGAAAATGTTCCGAAAAGGGCAACAAAAATGATTAGGGGTATGGCACGGCAGCTGTATGAGGAGAGATTAATAAGACTGGGACTTTTCAGCTTGGAAAAGAGACGACTACGGGGGGATATGATAGAGCTCTATAAAATCATGACTGGTGTGGAGAAGGTAAATAAGGAAGTGTTATTTACTCCTTCTCATAACACAAGAACTAAGGGCCACCAAATGAAATTAGGTTTCAGAGTAGCAGCCGTGTTAGTCTGTATTCGCAAAAAGAAAAGGAGTACTTGTGGCACCTTAGAGACTAACCAATTTATTTGAGCATAAGCTTTCGTGAGCTACAGCTCACTTCATCGGATGCATTCAGTGGAAAATACAGTGAGGAGATTTATATACACAGAGAACATGAAAAAATGGGTGTTTATTATGCACACTGTAAGGAGAGTGATCACTTAAGATGAGCTATTACCAGCAGGAGAGTGGCGGGGGGTGGGGGGGAGAGAAGAAAACCTTTTGTAGTGATAATCAAGGTAGGCCATTTCCAGCAGTTAACAAGAACGTCTGAGGAACAGTGTGGGGGCGGGGAATAAACAAGGGGAAATAGTTTTACTTTGTG
Organism: Chelonia mydas; assembly: GCF_015237465.2. NCBI lineage: Eukaryota > Metazoa > Chordata > Testudines > Cheloniidae > Chelonia > Chelonia mydas. Next base: position 30,343,253 of record NC_057856.1, read on the forward strand.
TAATGACTCAACCACTCCCAGTCTCTATTCAAGCCTAAGTTAATTGTATCCAATTTGCAAATTAATTCCAATTCAGCAGTCTCTCGTTGGAATCTATTTCTGAAGTCTTTTTGTTGAAGAATAGCCACTTTTAGGTCAGAAATCGAGTGACCAGAGAGATTGAAGTGTTCTCCGACTGGTTTATGAATGTTATAATTCTTGACATCTGATTTGTGTCCATTTATTCTTTTATGTAGAGACTGTCCAGTTTGACCAATGTACGTGGCAGAGGGGCATTGCTGGCACATGATGGCATATATCACATTGGTAGATGAATTTAATGAATTTAAACTGGTAGATGAATTTAATGAAATTAATAAGCAGCAGGTTTAAAACAAACAAAAGGCAATATTTTTTCACACAACACACAGTCAACCTGTGGAACTCCTTGCCAGAGTTTGTTGTGAAGGCCAAGACTATAACAGGGTTCAAAAAAGAACTAGATACATTCATGGAGGATAGATCCATCAATGGCTGTTCGCCAGGATGGGCAGGAATGGTGTCCCTAGCCTCTGTTTGCCAGAGGTTGGGAATGGGCAACAGGGGATGGATCACTTGATGATTCCCTGTTCTGTTCATTCCCTCTGGGGCACCTGGCATTGGCCACTGTCAGAAGACAGGTCACTGGGCTAGATGGACCTTTGTTCTGACCCAGTATAGCCGTTTTTATGTTCTGATGTTGAGTGGTACTTTACTCGACCATTAGTGTAACTGGAATCAATGGAGAAAGAGACTACTCCATGAGCCAGTGTGTGTCTAGACAATGCTTTGCTAACTTGAGCTGTTACTGAAGTGTTGTGAGCATTTGGGGCTGGGGGGGAGGTCAGCTTCAAAGCAGAGGATGCAATCCTGTTGATTTGGGTGTTCATCACTTACTGAAGAGATGAGAGACCACCCGGCCATTGTAAAGGAAGGAACCCAAACTTCAAGAACCAGCCCCCGAGTCTCCTTTCACGCTGATGCAATTTCATGGGAGTTTCTCCTCATTTCTATGGCTGTATGCGCGAAGTAGCTCAGCACCTGTTCTGTTCTATTGCTATAAATGAATGGTCACCAAAGGGCTGGAGGATGCAGCTATGTATTTAACAGACAGAATCCTCTTAGCTGGAAGCTAGTTTAGCTAAAGCTACTGAGTCTTTTCTTTAAAGAGATAAGCCCAGTATTTAACCTTCCTCGCTATATGGAAATACCATAAACGGAAACAGCATCTCAGGGAGAGCATGTGGAACAGATCTATCCATTTGACACCTTCCTGACAAGGAAGAGTTAACCTCCCCCCATCAATACTTTGAGTTGTGAAGCAATTAACATTGGCTCAGAAGTGCTCCTTTCAAATACATCCTCAGCATCTGGGCGGTCTGACACCCAGTGACTGAACTCTGTTTAAGAGAAATCTGGCACAATTCTGAATGGACACAGAACACGCTCCCTGGAAGGTTTCAGAGTAGCAGCCATTGTTAGTCTGTATCTGCAAAAAGAAAAGGAGGACTTGTGGCACCTTAGAGACTAACAAATTTATTAGAGCATAAGCTTTCGTGAGCTGGAAGGAATTCAAATCACTTAACATTCATTTTGTGCTCTTGGAAACTCAAACCAAATTAATGTGTCAAAGAATAGTTTACCAGAGAGTTTTTGTGTTAGTACTTTTAGTTTTTGTACTTAGGAGAGTACTGTTTGCAGAGACTTGTAGGACGGTGTGATGGGGGACACTCATGTCTTGAACGCCTCCTGCTGCGGTGTGTGGTACTGCAGTCCTTTCCCCACTCCTGGCACCCCGTAGGTTATCGACCTCACTTGGTGGGTCTTTGGTGTCTTAAAACAAAGGATTAAAACAGAGACCGCTTTGATCCAGTGAGTCCTCTCCAAAGTGCAAATACATGAGCCAGTTTTTTTCCATGCTGTTGGTGAAGTCCTTATTCTGGATTCCAGGGGAGTTTTTTGCCTGCGTGAGGACTCGGATCCTTGGCCCTCTGGATGTCCTAGGAAATGGCAATGAAGGGAGAGAAGCAGATCTGCGTAGCTACCGCACAGTAGCAGACAATAACTCTTTGTAATGAAAAGGGAGGCACCAGCTTCCATTTTACAGACAGAATTTTTTCCTCCACTGAAATGAAGAAAAATACAGACAGGTAGAAAGATGAGCAACGTAGTGCATGGCTGCTGGGGCAGGCAGTGAGGTTCAGCTTTCCTTCCCATTCTGTATATGCTCACTCAGGGGAAGGGCGTTTCCCATCGCAATTAAAAATGCATGCACCCAGCTAAATGGCAAAGAGGGCAGTGAAGAGAGTATTGCAGAGCAGACTGCAGTCTCCCTCCATCTTTAATCTGCCAGGGGCCAGGATTCTTCTCTCTCTTCTTCTCCACTGCGGTGTGTAGGTGGGAGATGGAGAAGGTGACGAGAGAGACAGCCTTTCTAGACACCCCATTTGCTTGGATTTCCACAGGAGGCGCTTTTCTCTTGCAAGTTGTCAGCAGTAAAGTAGGGAGCCCAGATGTCTGACGAGGGCCACATAGCTGTGATACAGCAGCAGCATCCACAGCCTGCTTGCACTTACAGAAACACCTGGGGATTTTGATCTATTATTAATGTTCACTGTCTTCCCAGTCAGTGGCCTCATCCCAGGGCTGAGCTACCAGGATATGAAAGTGATGACTCTGGAGGTGAACAAACCTTGGCGCTCAGCGCCATTGTCACTGTGGGGTTCAAACCCCCAGCGTTGCCTCCCATGTGGCTGGCAGCAAGGCAAATGTAAGCAGTAGACCTCTCTGCAAACAACAACAACCCATGATAGCCAAATACGACACGACATGCACTGGTTGCAAATCTCTCTCAGGCTATTGGTGATGATTTGAGCCACGATTTAGCAGTAGCTGGCCACTTGCCATTGTCCATTTTGGGGAGCAGACACAGTGTGCTTGGTTGTTGTTGTTATAATTTATTACTTGTATTATTGTAGTGCATAGGAGCCCAATCAAGGGTGTGTGACAAAGTCGGAATGTTTTCTCTGAATAATCCGTGTGTGCCTCAGTTTCCCCTATGTATTACTGAAGTATCCAGGTTGTGGGCTAAGAGTGTGTGATCATTGTAGAGACCCCTAGAGGGCAGGTGTGACTGCCCACTGGCAGCCTGGGCACAGAGAATGCCCGACACTGTATCCTGGCAACTGATGTCCGGGCCCCCTGTTCTGCAAGGAGCCAGCTGAAGGTGTTGGAGAACAAAGAGACCAGGTGACCTGTTTGCCTGGGAAGAAGGCAAAACCCAGACATTGGCCAGCTGGGCTGGTGGAAACTGGTCACTCTCCTGGTTGGGGACTCAGCGGAGAGAGCTCTGGGTTCTGTATCTCTCCAAGGTGGACTTTACTGACCATCCCTGATTTCTGTGCTCAGCTCTGTTCTATGCTGTGTTCCCATTGACTAATAAACCTTCTGTGTTACAATGCTGGTTGAGAGTCACAGCTGACTGCGAACTTGGGGTGTGTGGCCCCTTTGGGGGCATGTGAGGCTTCCCCAGGTGTACCATCCGGTGGACTCACTGTGAAAAGCTCATGGTGTGAACAGGAGATGTTGGACGCTCCGAGGTCAGACCCAGGAAGCACTGAAGCCGGGCAGGCTCCTTGCCCTGGTGACTGGTGCCCTGAGGGGAGACACTGCCCCAGAGTCCTGCCTGGCTTCATTCAGAGGGTCTGGAGCCCTGAGCCTGTGACTCTGTGACAGGGGACCCTGTTGTTCTGTAGTTGTGGGTTCTGTGGGACCTGGGTTGTGTGTGAGCAGTGCTGCTCATGCCCAACGTCCTGAAAACCGTTTCTTGTAGAGACAGTCCTGCCCCCTGCATATCAGTAGATTAGCAGAGTATTTCTCTGCATCTCCCTTCCCTTCCGTTTTTGCTACAAGCTACTTTTGGCTTCTCCTGCTGTTTATTTCCTTGTTAATGTTATCATCATCTGCTTGTGACATTCCTTGCTAATTCTGAGGTCATGTCTAGAGTATTGACTTCAGGTAAGTAAGCAGCTGGAACAGAGAAAATCTTTGAGATCGAGCTGTGTATGCAAATAGATGTAGCATGTAAAAAGCAAGGGAAGAAAAATAACTAGAAAGCATTTCACATGTAAAGGCACCAGAATTGTTGCCAAGGAGAATATTTTAAAAGTTTCCTAGAGGCAATCGACGGTGAGTGTCAGATGTGGTGCACCAGTCACAGAGCCTGTGGTATTTACTCTTGGAGAGCAGACATCGGTGCAAAATGTCAAGTGCCCTTCCTCCAATTTGTCTTTCAGCTTAATTAATCAATCTTGGGTATATGCTGTAAATTTTCAGAACCTCCAATGCTTATAAAAAGAAAAGGAGGACTTGTGGCACCTTAGAGACTAACCAATTAATTTGAGCATAAGCTTTCGTGAGCTACAGCTCACTTCATCGGATGCATTGGATGCATCGATGAAGTGAGCTGTATCTCACGAAAGCTTATGCTCAAATAAATTGGTTAGTCTCTAAGGTGCCACAAGTCCTCCTTTTCTTTTTGCAAATACAGACTAACACGGCTGTTACTCTGAAACCTGTGCTTATAAAATGTCCCATGTCCCAGGGCTCGTCTCTCTCCGGGGCGACAGGGAACCACACCGCCCCACTAAATTGGGGAATAGGTCTTGTGGGGGATTAGTCCAGCCGCAGGAGTCTTCCTCTGCAGCCTTTGTGAAGGTGGAAATAGCACAGAGAGCCCAGGCCCTGGGTCAGGGTGGGGCAATGGTGAGTCAGGCGCTCAGGCCCTCAGGCAGGGGCTGAGCAGTAACAGCATAGAAACAGTAGGCCCAGGCCCTAGGTTCCAAAGGGCCTGGGAGAGGGGGAGACGGCCACCCGCAAGTTGGGCGGCAGGGGGGACGCAGGCCCTCCCACTCCACTGCGTCCCAGCCCGAGGCCCTAGCAGCGGCAGAAGACCCACTGCTGAGTCAGCGGGGATCCTGGCTGCGACACACCGACATGGGTTCTGGTTGCACTGCAGCCAGACTATGGTCGGCTGCCCCCGGGCTACTTCCAGGCTCCCCCTCTTGAGGGACCTGGGTCAGGGTGGTGTCCTCAGGGGGGTCCAGCACCATGGGTTTGCTGGGGTAGTTGGCGTGGGGCAGGCTCAGCCACTCCTCGGGGTAGCTGGCGTGGGGCAGGCTCGGCCACTCCTCGGGGTAGCTGGCGTGGGGCAGGCTCGGCCACTCCTCGGGGTAGTTGGCGTGGGGCAGGCTCGGCCACTCCTCGGGGTAGCTGGCGTGGGGCAGGCTCGGCCACTCCTCGGGGTAGCTGGCGTGGGGCAGGCTCGGCCACTCCTCGGGGTAGCTGGCGTGGGGCAGGCTCGGCCACTCCTCGGGGTAGCTGGCGTGGGGCAGGCTCGGCCACTCCTCGGGGTAGCTGGCGTGGGGCAGGCTCGGCCACTCCTCGGGGTAGCTGGCGTGGGGCAGGCTCGGCCACTCCTCCGGGTAGCTGGCGTGGGGCAGGCTCGGCCACTCCTCGGGGTAGCTGGCGTGGGGCAGGCCAGGCCAGTCCTTGGGTTTTCCGCAGACCGCTGGGCTTTCCCGCTTGCAACCTAGGCAGGAGGCGTCTGGCCTCCCTGGTGGCTGCTTCCCCAGTGAGCCCTGAGGTTGGGCCTTTCTCCTTCCGAGGCAGTGCCTGACCCTCTGAGGGGCAGGCTCAGAGCTCCCTGGCTCCGCCCACTCTGGTGTCCGGAGGGGCTCGTGTCTCTCCGGGGCGGCAGGGAACCACACCGCCTCCCTAGTCACACATATTTGTGATGTGATCTTGCAAGGTGCCATAAACTCCTTTTGGAGATAATGTCTTTAAGTTCTAGTACTACATCATTTACCCTTCAGAAGATGATATGACAGGAACTGAATTAACTCATGTCATTTCAATAACGGCACAAGTCCCAGTTTTTCATATATCCATGAAAAGTTATCAATGAATTAGTCAGTTATGGATTTTCTCCCTTTATTAAGTTGCATGCAAGCCAGACTGTAGAACATTGTATGGTCTATAATTCCCTCTTGACTTCTGTTTGTCTAATCAGTATATACAGTGAAAGAGCTTCTTCAATGCCAGCTGAGATTAGCTTCCTGATGTAATACTTAGTTTTTATAGTGGTGCCTCTAATTGTTTTTATTTGCTTTATTACACAATTAGATTTCTGCTACTTTTCCATTATTTATGTCTTTAATACACATCCAGCAGGTTAGTATGAACCGAATGGTTGGATGGTACATGAGTTTTAATATTATGCTGGTTACATTTAAAAAACAACTACACAATTTTGAGAAAGGTTGGAGGTGAGACCCTTGCCCCTGCTCTGGCCCCTTTATGCCAAGTCAAAAGGGATGGAGCAGCATAAATGGGCCCTAAAAAAGCCCCACTTCCCCTAGTGCAGGCATGGAGGAGAACAGCTATAAGGCTGTCTTTTGAGGATCTCCTTGCAAGCTGTGGTGTAGGGGTCAGGCCAGGAGTGGGTCTGGGAGGGCTGTGCTGGAGTAGGGCAGCTTGGGGGGCTGCTGTAAGATGTTCCTTCCCCGGTCTCTCTAAGGTACCCTGCTGGGGTCCACTTCAGCCCCCAGAGCAGCCCAAGAACAGGAAGGTGCAAAGGTGGCTTAAATCTGCCATCACCCTCCTGTCCTGGACTGCTAGTTCTGGGATGAGCCTCTTAAATTTCACCCCGAATACCTTACACTGCCAGAAAGCACCCTACCTCTGCAAAAGATTTGTGGGCCATATTCTTTGGTGTGGCCAAACTGCAGAGAATGCAGCTCAGGCGTGTGTGTGTGTGTGTGTGTGTGTGTGTGTGTGTGTGTGTGTGTGTGTGTGTGTGTGTGTGTGTGTGTGTGTGTGTGTGTGTAAAGGTGGCTAAGCTCTCCCTGATCCTGCTGCTGCTCTGTGTAGGCCAGTCCCGCTATTCAGCGTCAGAGTGGCCCGAGGGTGGCTCTCATCTATGCCAGGCGACAGTGATTACATGGCTGAAAACGCAGCTGAGAATCAGACTAGCATAGGGAGGCCCCTGCCACATCTGTTTCCACCAGCCGCTTTCCCTTTTCCCAGCTACCCCACCTGTGGGGAGGGTGAGGGTGAGCTGCATCAGCTCTGTGCTACCAGAAGGTCACCCTGACACAAGGCTGATCAGCCATGGCACGGTTAGGCTGGCTCCGTAGCCGGAGTGCATGCCGTAAGTTGCTCTGCATTAGAGTATCTGTCTGTACGTGTCTGCTAGCCAGGTCCTAGTCATGTCCTTTCTTAGAGCTGTATATCACAGGCAGCAAGCTGACTCATCCCTGGTGTCAATTTTAGTGATAACGCTGTGCGCGTTGCTAGAAGTTTGAATTCCGCTCAGACTACACTCAGTAAAGAGCCTGGAGGCCTTGGATTAGGGACTGCAAAGGGCCAAAAGAAAAATATAACCTATGGGTAAAGAAAAGATTACTCTAAACCCCAATGACCGCATGTCACAACTCAGGCTGTGGAGCCGTGCGCCTGCCCTGCACTCTTTTCCCAGGGAAAATTTCTATTTTACAAGCCTCTAGAAGCATTAGGTCAGTGATGGTTCTTCAAGGTGCCAGGATATTTTTTGCTGTAGAATGGGAAAGCACTGGGAATGAATAACTTTGAACTCCATCTTCACTGTGTTGCAAGACCCCAGGAGCGTGTCTTTTTCAGCACTCAGCTGTCCTTAATTCCCATTTTACAGCCCAGTGTTTTTTAATTAATTGCATTTAATCAATGCTTTTTACATTCAGTTATTTTGCTCGTTGCACGTTACTTGACTTAAAGTTCAAGTCCTAAAAACTCTGTCAAAAAGCACTTCTGAGAGCTTGAAGCTGGGTTCAAAATAGGGGCTAGCAATAGAGCTGTCTGGAGGATGTCAATTCCTTCCGGTGGTAACTTGCGAGGTTTCGAATTTTATTTCAGTTCCACGCCGGGATGAGGAGTGGTAGATACGGTGGCAGGTAGGGATAGGATACAGAGGGACCTAGACAAATTGGAGGATTGGGCCAAAAGAAATCTGATGAGGTTCAACAAGGATAAGTGCAGGATCCTGCACTTAGGACGGAAGAATCCAGTGCACCGCTACAGACTAGGGACCGAATGGCTAGGCAGCAGTTCTGCGGAAAAGGACCTAGGGGTGACAGTGGACGAGAAGCTGGATATGAGTCAACAGTGTGTCCTTGTTGCCAAGAAGGCCAATGGCATTTTGGGATGTATAAGTAGGGGCATGGCCAGCAGATTGAGGGACGTGATCGTTCCCCTCTATTCGACAATGGTGAGGCCTCATCTGGAGTACCGTGTCCAGTTTTGGGCCCCACACTACAAGAATGATGTGGATAAATTGGAGAGAGTCCAGCAAAGGGCAACAAAAATGATTAGGGGTCTGGAACACATGACTTATAAGGAGAGGCTGAGGGAACTGGGATTGTTTAGTCTGCAGAAGAGAAGAATGAGGGGGAATTTGATAGCTGCTTTCAACTGCCTGAGAGGTGGTTCCAAAGAGGATGGTTCTAGACTATTCTCAGTGGTAGAAGAGGACAGGACAAGGAGTAATGGTCTCAAGTTGCAGTGGGGGAGGTTTAGGTTGGATATTAGGAAAAATGTTTTCACTAGGAGGGTGGTGAAACACTGGAATGCGTTACCTAGGGAGGTGGTAGAATCTCCTTCCTTAGAAGTTTTTAAGGTCAGGCTTGACAAAGCCCTGGCTGGGATGATTTAATTGGGGATTGGTCCTGCTTTGAGCAGGGGGTTGGACTAGATGACCTCCTGAGGTCCCTTCCAACCCTGATATTCTATGATTCTATGAAAATTGAACCTTTCGAATGTGTTCACGAAAGCAGAATTGTGTTGAAACATCTCCTTTTGGATCAGAACCCGAGCTCGTCAATCCAGGAAGGAAAGGGAGAGTGTGAGAGTGATTGTATGCCGGCAGGGCAGGTTCACTCCCTGCTCCAGAGTAACCGGGGTGAAGAACTGTGTTCTGAGTCAGGGACTTGAACCCAGCTCCCCCACATCCCCTGATTGTGCCTTAACCACCAGCCTATGGAGCGTGATAGCTTTGGTGCTCTTTCCTTGCCTGTTGAAAACTTCAGCAAAACTGAAAGATCTCAGCAAAATTTAATGTAGCTGAAAATGTTCTGACCATGTCTAGCAAGCAATTGGGATCTGCTGCTGAGGGGAAACCTAGTGCACGGAACTGTTGTGATTTAAAAGTGACAACCATTGCTGCTAGCGTGGATTAATTAGATTTGTGGCTCAAATTACAGAGATTCCTTTTGATATCAGGTTTCTGCTGCCCTAGATCACAAACAATATAAAATTCCTTGACAGTGGAAAAAGTGCAGGATTTCTCTCCCCCCACCCCCAGCATGATGAATATGCTTACATTTCTCTGTGTAAATAACTTGCAACTGTGTGCGCAAAAGGAAATCAAGGGAAATAAATAGTGGAGTCTGTCTTAAAAAGTCTAGATGCAGTGTTGTTGTAGCCGTATCAGCTCTGTGTAAGCTCAAAGCTTCTCTCTCCTCATGGGTGACCATAACTGTTAGAAAAAGTTTCCAATATGAATAATTTGAGATAAACATTTGCTGTCTGCAAATATTCCTTAAAGTGTGTTGCTTCTCTGAACACTCCAGGCAAGGAAATCCATCTCTAGCAAAAGGGACATTTACATAGTCTAAGCAAATTCTCTGTTTTCACTTTTTCATTTGAGTAAATATTTGCAGAAAATGCTTTCAGGCTCCAGTTGTGACATTTCCCCCCAGTGTCTGCTCCTCATGCTCTCTTCCTTATTAGCTCTGCCTTTGCCCTTTCCCCTCCTCAGAAGTGTTCATGGGCCAGCAAAGCATGTGTTAAAGTACAGAGGACAGAATGATCTTCTTATATTCCTAACCAAGAAGGAGAGATTAGAAAACTGGGAACAAAACCAATGGGGATTCTTTGAGATGTTTTGATTGTTATTTAAGAACTTTCTCATCACTTGGCAAGAACATTCAGGTTAGAATCGTTTCCACCTCAAGCAGAGGAGCAAGGAACCCCAGCCTGAGACAGCTGATGTGACATATCTGAAACATTAACTGTCATCATGCTGGCCCCATTGTCTCTTGTGCATGTAAATACTTGACTTCAGCAGGGCATTTGGGTGCTCCCATAACATAGGTATTTACTACAGCTACTAATCACTCATCTAAGAAAGGGCTGCAGGATTAAATGGGTAGTTTTATATATATCTTAATACTGAATCTAGGAGGAGAAATTATAAGAATGAAAGAGAAGATGAGCAAACTGAGAAACAACTTCCAGGTGGAAAGGTTTGTTTACTTTCAAAAAAGTACCTCACAAAACACTGCCCCATCTTTTTATGTTAGAATTCCTAACACCTATTTGTCTTTAATTAAACACATGAGACATTTGTTAATCGGAGGAAGAATGGCCAGAGAGGAAGAGGCTTTTGGACAACAGGAGGAGGGGTACTGAAAAATCAAATATCAGAGGAGTAGCCGCGTTAGTCTGTATCCGCAAAAACAACGAGGAGTCTGGACTCCTCGTTGTTTTTGAAAAATCAAAGCACTCAGGAGTAGTTTTAATTTGTAACGACAGTGTTAATGTCCTGAAGTTAGACTTTGCCTGGAATCACTGAACCCAAAGAATTTAAGCCTGCCTTATGTGAAATCCTGATCTTTGAAGCACCACTGCATTGCAAGTGAAGCAAGAAATAACCCATGAACAGGTTAAGGGTTTACAGAGCATTATCAAGACTTCTTGCAAAATTTATGACTCCCTGCAGGGCATAAGAAGGCTTGTAGATATGCAGTAACTGTGACATAAGGCTTTCTAGTAGATGCTAGAAATCTGTTCTGATACAGTAATAAGGCTCATGTTAGAAAATAGTTTCAAGCATTAGAACTGTTAACTCATATGTTCTCAAAAAATAAAACTGACAAGTAATAATAGGCACTAAGGTACCACAGTAATGGGCCTGGCATAAAAACTCCGGTAGATTCAACACATGAAGGTTCTTGCAAAAATGCTTGAAGTTTCCAAGTGCCAATTTTAGTCATTTTATTATTTGGTCTGGTCAGGGTGGATGGGGTCAATAGATAATTCAGTCATTGTACATCTGACAAGAAATGTTGCCATTTTCCCCAGTATTTAAATAAGGCATTGAAAACTTGTTCCTTACAAATTACAGTTAAAGATTGCATTAACTCCCAGGGCTCAGCGTGAGAGGAGGTAACAACCTTGTTACTTTGCATATTCCACAAAAAAGAAAGCATCAGTTATCCCTAGTTTCCTGGGCTGGTTACTTCTTGAGAAATTTAAATGTTTTTATGCTCATTTAAACAATAGAATTAATTGTCGTCAGAGCTATGCTAATATAGACTACAGTATGTTCAACAGTTTGAAATCATTTGGCTTTAGGAAAAAAAATACATGGATTGGAAACCCGTATATAGTAATGATCTCAGTCAGTTTTGTTAAATAACATTTTCCATCATAAATTGCAAAATATAAAAACAATGGTTTAGGAGCCAGCTGCTCAGTTTTATAATGAAGTATGATAATTAGAGAGAAATATCTCCCTGCCCACTCCCATTCTCCCCCGGGGCTAATTGTATAAATTGACCAATCTGTAATCTGAAATTATGTACGCAGGGTGAATGGAACGAATATGTATCGCTTAACAGGGAATTGCTGAGTTTGTGCGGAGCGTTATGTTATTAATTTCCTTAGCATGCACAGAAGAGAAAATCTTCAGTACAGGAAGAAATAGGCAGGCAATGTCTTTGAGGAAGGTGGCATGCTTTAAACACAGTGATTCGAGTCCATGCAACTCCAGGAGTGAGAACCTGGGTTGTTGTCAATAATCTTGGACGATGATTTTGGAGGAACTCTGCCTTGGAGGCTGGCTGGAAAGGCTCCCATTGACTTCACTGAGAGTCGGATCGGGATCAGGGAGTAAAAATTTCAAAAGGACCTAAATCCTATCTTCAAAAGTGAAAAGTGACACAGGCCCTTAGGAGCCCAAGTCATTTACCAGCCACTGCGTGGAACATAAAAGGCTTGATTCTCTGCTGAACCCACCACTGGCTCCTTGATCCTCTATCCTTGCAATAGCCTCTGGGCCCCTTTAACGTAAACCAGGTGGCTGTAATCCCGTATGGTGCCACATCTCCAACACGCCTGTCCCTGCCCATGTTGTTCCTCCTGTACCAATCATAGCAGGAAGGGAAATGAAGGAGCTGGCTCTGTTGGCTCCAAGTCTGCTGGTGACTCCGCCACACATAGGGTATCTCCAGCCCAGGACTCACTCACAGGGAGTCTCTGCTCCATTTTCACGATTTACCTGGCTAAAAGGGAGCAAAGTGAACCAGAAAATCTGGCCCATAACACTGAGAAAGTGTAAAATGACCTACAGTGGCTATTGAAAGTTGGAATTCAGCCGCTCCCTTGTTGGAGAAAATGATGCACCTGTGCTATGAATCTGGCAGCTTTAGAGAGAACTATAGTGTATTCTTGAGATTTGATTTCAGGCTCTTGAGCTTTCCAAACATAAGAACGGCCACACTGGGTCAGACCAAAGGTCCATCTAGCCCAGTGAACTGTCTTCTGACAGAGGCCAGTGCCAGGTGCCCCAGAGGGAATGAACAGAACAGATCATCATCAAGTGATCCATCCCCTGTCTCCCATTCCCAGCTTCTGGCAAACAGAGGCTAGGGACACCATCCCTGCCCATCCTGGTGAACAGCCAGTGATGGATCTATCCTCCATGAACTTATCTAATTCTTTTTTGAACCCTGTTATAGTCTTGGCCTTCACAACAAACTCTGTCAAAGAGTTCCACAGGTTGACTGTGCCTTGTGTGAAGAAATACTTCCTTTTGTTTGTTTTAAACCTGCTGCTTATTAATTTCATTTGGTGACCCCTAGTTCTTGTGTTATGAGAAGGAGTAAATAACACTTCCTTATTTACTTTCTCCACACCAGTCATGATTTTATAGACCTCAATCATATCACCCCTTATTTGTCTCTATTCCAAACTGAAAAGTTCCAGTCTTATTAATCTCTCCTCATATGGCTGCCATTTCATACCCCTAATCAATGTTGTTGCTCTTTTCTGAACCTTTTCCAATTCCAACATATCTTTTTTGAGATGGGGCTACCAGATCTGCAGCAGTATTCAAGATGCGGCGAATCATGGATTTATACAGAGGCAATAGGATATTTTCTGTCTTATTATCTATCCCTTCCTTAATGATTCCCAACATTCTGTTCGCTTTTTTGACCATTGCTGCACAACGAGTGGATGTGTTCAGAGAACTATCCACAATGACTCCAACATCACTTTCTTGAGTGGTAACAGCTAATTTAGACCCCATCATTTTATATGTATAGTGGGGATTATGTTTTCCAATATGCATTCCTTTGCATGTATCAGCAAAAAAAAAAAGGAGGACTTATGGCACCTTAGAGACTAACAAATTTATTTGCATGTATCAACACTGAATTTCATCTGCCATTTTGTTGCCCAGTCACCCAGTTATAAGAGATACTTTTATAGCTCTTTGCAGTCTGCCTGGGAGGGACTTAACTATCTTGAGTGGTTTTGTATTATCTGCAGATTTTGCCATCTCACTGTTTACCCCTTTTTCCAGATCATTTATTAATATGTTGAATAGGACTGGTCCCAGTACAGAGCCCTGGGGGACACCACTATTTACCTCTCTCCAATCTGAAAACTGACCATTTATTCCTACCTTTTGTTTCCTATCTTTTAACCAGCTACCAATCCATGAGAGGACCTTCCCTCTTATCCCATGACAGCTTACTTTGCTTAAGAGCCTTTGGTGAAGGACCTTGTCAAAGGCTTTCTGAAAAATCACAGTACACTATATCCACTGGATCCCCCTTGTCCACATGCTTGTTGACCCCCTAAAAGAATTCTAGTCAATTGGTGAGGCACAATTTCCCTTTACAAAAACCATGTTGACTCTTCCCCAACAAATTATGTTCATCTATGTGTCTAACAAGTTTGTTCTTTACTATCGTTTCAACCAGTTTGCCTGGTACAGAAGTCAGGCTTACCGGCCTGTAATTGCCGAGATCACCTCTGGATCCCTTTTTAAAAGTTGGTGTCACATTAGCTGTCCTCCTGTCATCTGATACAGATGCTGATTTAAATGATAAGTTGCAGACTACAGTTAGCAGTCCTACAATTTCACATTTGAGTTCCTTCAGACCTTTTGGGTGAATCCCATCTGGTCCTGGTGACTTATTACTGTTTAGTTTATCATTTTTTTTCCCAAAACCTCCTCTAATGACACTTCAATTTGTGACAGTTCCTCAGATTTGTCACCTAAAAAGAATGGCTCAGGGTTGGGAATCTCCCTCATATCCTCAGCTGTGAAGATCAATGCAAAGAATTCATCTAGTTTCTCTGTAATGGTCTTATCGTCCTTGAGTGCTTCTTTAGCACCTCTATTGTACAGTGGCCCCACGGGTTGTTTAGCAGGCTTCCTGCTTCTGATGTACTTAAACATTTTTTTGCTATTACTTTTTGAGTCTTTGTCTAACTGTTCTTCAAATTCTTTTTTGGCCTTCCTAATTATATTTTTACACTTCATTTGCCAGAGTTTATGCTCTCTTCTATTTTCCTCACTAGGATTTAACTTCCACTTTTTAAAGGATGCCTTTTTGCCTCTCACTGCTTCTTTTACTTTGTTGTTTTGCCATGTTGGCACTTTTTTGGTTCTCTTATTATGTTTTTTAATTTGGGGTATACCTTTAAGTTGAGCCTCTATTATGGTGGTTTTTAAAAGTTTCCATGCAACTTGCAGGGATTTTACTTTCGGTGTTATATCTTTTAATTTCTGTTTCACTAACCTCCTCATTTCTGTGTAGTTCCCCTTTCTGAAATTAAATGCTACAGTGTTGGGCCTCTGTGGTGTTTTCCCTGCCACACGGATGTAAAATTTAATTATATTATGGTCACTATTACCAAGCGGTCCAGCTATATTCACCTCTTGGACCTGATCCTGTGCTCCACTTAGGACTAAATCAAGAATTGCCTCTGCTCTTGTGGGTTCCAGGACTAGTTGCTCCAAGAAGCAGTCACTTAAGGTGTCAAGAAACTTTATCTCTGCATCCCTTCCTGAGGTGGTATGTACCCAGTCAGTATGGGGATAGTTGAAATCCCCAATTATTATTCAGTTTTTTATTTTAATAGCCTCTCTAATCTCCCTCAGCATTTCTCAGTCACTATCACCATCGTGGTCAGGGTGGTCGGTAATATATCCCTAATGCTATATTTGTATTATTCAAGCATGGAATTACTATCCATCGAGATTCTGTGGTATAGATGGGTTCATTTAAGATTTTTACTTCATTTGATTCTTCGCTTTCTTTCACATATAGTGTCACTCCACCACCAGCACGACCTGTTCTGTCCTTCTGATATATTTTGTACCCTGGTATTACTGTGTCCCATTGATTATCCTCATTCCACGAAGTTTCTGTGATGCCTATTGTCAAGGTTCCTTCCCCACTCTGAACTCTAGGGTACAGCTATGGGGACCTGCATGAAAGACCCCCTAAGCTTATTCTTACCAGCTTAGGTTAAAAACTTCCCCAAGGTACAAACTTTGCCTTGTCCTTGAATAGTATGCTGCCACCACCAAGCATTTTAAACAAAGGACAGGGAAAGAGCCCACTTGGAGATGTCTTCCCACAAAATATCCACCCCTATACCCCCTTTCCTGTGGAAGGTTTGATAATAATCCTCACCAATTGGTACCGGTGAACACAGACCCAAACCCTTGGATCTTAAGAACAATGAAAAATCAATCAGGTTCTTAAAAGAAGAATTTTAATTAAAGAAAAGATAAAAGAATCACCTCTGTAAAATCAGGATGGTAAATGCCTTACAGGGTAATCAGATTCAAAACACAGAGAATCCCTCTAGGCAAACACTTAGGTTACAAAAAGACACAAAAACAGGAATATACATTCCCTTCAGCACAGCTTATTTTACCAGCCATTAAACAAAAGAAAATCTAACGCATTGTCTAGCTAGATTACTTACTAACTTAACAGGAGTTGGAAGGCTTGCATTTCTGATCTGTTCCCGGAAAACACATCACACAGACAGACAGAACCCTTTGTTCCCCCCCGCCCCCGGCTCCAGATTTGAAAGTATCTTGTCCCGTCATTGGCCATTTTGTGTCAGGTGCCAGCGAGGTTACCTTAGCTTCTTAACCCTTTACAGGTGAATGGGTTTTGCCTCTGGCCAGGAGGGATTTTATAGCACTGTATCTAGAAAGGGGGTTACCCTTCCCTTTATATTTGACACCTATTATAGCAATATTCTCCTTTAATACAAGGCACTCTAGTTCACCCATTTTATCATTTAGACTTCTAGCACTGGTATATAAGCACTTTAAAAACTTGTCACTTTTTAGCTGTCTCCCATTACATGGTGTAACTGAATAAGACTTTTTTTCATTTGACTGTTTCCCATCAGATCCTACCTGTATTTTATCTTCCATCCTCTCCTCCTTACTAGAACATGGAGAATCTCCATTAATAGATCCTCCCCTAAGGGAAGTCTCTGTTCGAACCACGTGCTCCTCCACACCTGTCGGCTTTCCCCCAGTCCTTAGTTTAAAAAATGGCCTTTTTAATTTTAAGTGCCAGCAATCTGGTTTCATTTTGGTTTAGGTGGAGCCCATCCTTCCAGTACAGGTTCCCCCTTTCCCCAAAGTTTCTCCAGTTCCTTATAAATCTAAACCCCTCCTTCCTACACCATCATCTCATCCATGCATTGAAACCCTGCAGTTCTGCCTGTCTAACAGGCCCTGAGCGTGGAACTGGGAACATTTCAGAGAATGATACCATGGAGCTCCTGGACTTCATACTCTTGCCTAGGATCCTAAATTTGGCCTCCAGGAACTCTCTCCTATCCTTCCCTATGTCATTGGTACCTACATGTACCACGACCACCTGCTCCTTCCCAGCACTACACACAAGTCTATCTAGATGTCTCGAGAGATCCACAACCTTTGCACCAGGCAGGCAAGTCACCATGCAGTTCTCCCGGTCATCGCAAACCTAGCTATTTATTTTTCTAATGATCCAATCATCGATTAATAATACTTGTCTCTTCCTGATAACTGGAGTGCCCTCCCACAGAGAGGTGTCCTCAGTGCGAGAGGATACCACAACATCATATGGAAGGAGGGTCCCAACTATGGGATTGTTTCCCTCTGCTCCAGTTGGATGTTCTCCTTCCCTGAGACTTTCATCCTCCTTAACAGCATGGAGGCTGTCAGACTGGGGGTGGGACTATTCTACTGTGTCCTGGAAAGTCTCATCTGTATACCTCTTTGCCTCCCTTAGCTTCCCCAGCTCAGTCACTCTGGTCTCCAAACCTGTACACGGTCTCTGAGGGCCAGGGGCTCCTTGCACTGAATGCACACACACACCACCTGTCCAGAAGGCAGGTAATCATACACGCTGCATTGGGTGCAATAAGCTGGGTAGTCCCCACTCTGTTGCTGGACTTCTGCCTGCATTCTCTTTTTACTCCTGCAGCTGGTTCCTTTGTTGTTGTTTTATTTTTTATCACGGGGTGGTTTTGGCTTTCAGTTTAAAGAATGTTAAGTTTATCTAGCCCTTCCTAACACTTGCCCCTCCCTCGCAACGCTCCCCTGTTAGCTGCTCCTGTTTCTTAGGTCCTTATTAGCTTAGGAGCAGGCTTTTTAAAGTCCTGTCTTCCTGAGTAGCCATAAGGTAAAAGCTGAGGGTCAAACTTTTTAACTATTATTGTACTTAACAGTGCAACTAGTGGCATTTATAGAAAATCACTGGCGTGCTTTTAATGAGATTTTACGTTTGCTTAATAATTTTTGCTGTATTATTTAATTATTTTTTTTTCATTAGACAGGAAGAGTGGAATTTAGCAACCAGAGAACCCAAACCCTCAGAGAATCCTTGGCACACTGCTGTTGTACTCCTACCTAGCTACGGACATGTTGGATAGCCTCCGGGTTTAGGTACTTTGTATTTGGCATTGTACAACCTTGGAGAGAATGCCACATAGTTAGGGAAACAAAGCTGAAACTTGACAATAAATCTAATAAAGAAAGATAAAGACAGTTGGGGAAAAACTGGATATTTTGAGGTGACATCAGAATTTCACAAAATTATGGAAAGGAAAATGTCTATAGAAATGGCTTTATTAATAAGGCAATTAAAAGACGTAGCCTACAATTGAAGGGCCACACTCTCATACCTATGATTTTCCTTATGCAAGGGACAGGAAATTGCATGAGTTTCAACTCTGTTCTTAAGCTGTGTCCCTACGGGACGGCATTTCTAGTTAACCTGTTACACCACCAAAGTTTGATGGTGAATGACACTTTTGGATGACACCCAGCTATGTTTTCTAAGAAAAAATATGGACTCATAATGGTGGCAAATTGCCACAAAAAGGCACTTGTAATAGTCACTCATGGCACAAAGATAAAGAACATGAAATAGCCTTCCTAGAAGAGTCCTTGAGACTCCTTCACGAAGTGATTCAGAAAGAAAATTGCGTTAATACTTAGGGAGGCAAAGTAGAGGAATTCTGTGATTTCTTCACAGGCCTGGATTTGGTGGCCACTAATATCCTATCTATCCTAATATCTGTGTTGCATAATTCAATGGGACTGAGAGCGCTACCTCCCATTTTCCAATGGGTGTACATCAGCACTATTCTATTAAGATAATTTTTTTGGGGGAAAAGTCTGACGGGGTGCTAAATTTCGTAAAGAACCAATTAATTTTAACCCATAAGCTAATTAAAAAATAACTTCTCAAAATGATCATTCTATATTCTTTACTGTGCTAAAATGTTGAGGATACATGATAGTTTTCAAACATAATAAGGAGATTGAATCCCTACTTTGTCTTCCCTTAAAGAAGTATCAATCAGACAGACAGACACAACAATCATGCAATTAAAAAGACATACTAAACTTCACACACTTTCACTCATTTGTACATTGCCTCTTTAGATTGTAAGCTTTTTGGGGAAGGGATCTTGTCTTCTTCTGTGTCTCTAATCAACTGTTCTATTCAGTTCAGGTTATTATAAACTCTCCCCCACCCAGTCACCAGAGTATCTGAGTGGCTTCCAGAAATGCATTAACAGATGTGACGAACATTTGTGATGTCTGGTACTCTTTTCTCCTTTTTTCTCCCCAAGGGGAAAATGATGGGAAGCTTTTTTGTTTGTTTGTTTACATTTTTTTATTTGATATCTGTTCGCACACTATTTATGTTATGTAAATAATAATAATAATAATAAATAAATGGATACCAATAATAATACTGAGCTTTTCATCTATAAAACTTGTTCCAGGAAGAATGCACTAAACAAACAGAACAGTCATTTCTGTCATATCATGTACAAAGCTTAATGTATAAGGTTTGAGTCCTCCTGCCCTCTCATCTTTTGTACCTTGAGAGATGGCTAATTGGTTAGGCTCATGTGGGCATATCCCATCCTATCAATTTCCAACGATTATAAGGGTAAGTGGGGATGTGTGTTGTTGGAGCTTGTTCTTTCCTGTCTTTTATATTTCTGATTTTTATTAATTATTATAAATAATAATCATTAGTATTTACTTAGCTCTTTACATCCTCAGAGCATTTTACGGACATTCATTGATGTATGCTCACAAACACTCAGTATGTGAGGTAGGTAAGTATTGTTTTCACTCTGTTGGGTTTGATCCATGGTTTGTGACCAAATAGGATTTTTCCTCTCAGCTTTCAATCATATCATTATTTTCAATGCAGAAGGTAGAGAAGGTGGCAAAATGTAACTTCTCTGTTTGGCAGTTTACGCAGATAAAAGACCAATAATCAGAGCCCTTCTGATCAAGAGCCAAATGAAGTAATGAAGGAGGGTATCGTTCTAGAAACAATCTTCATGACACTCCAGCAGAGGGAGGTCTTTCATGCAGCTATCAGCTATAATCAAGTTGTTCTCTAACAGCATTTCCCACAAAGATATCTCGATGAAGGAGACTCCCAGTCATTTGCTTGCTATCTGTACAGTTGGCAGCAAAGTTACAGTTGTGATAATTAAAGGTAAATACTGTTTACTATCCTTTAGACCAAAAGTCTGATTCATTTCTGTGCGTTAATGCCACTCGTAACTATTAGAGATGTTTTCAGAGTAACATTCAGCAATAATTTTTCTAATATAAACACTCCAAAATTTTGAGTTATTTTTAAATTGTATTGTACATAGAAGTGGTGAGTGTGTACATATTATCTGAATGTCTAGAAGCCTAATAAGAATACAATAAACAATCTGTTGATTCTGTGCACAGTTAATGATTCCTTTGATGTAATGAATATCCAACTGAGAATATTACCCGAAAAGTCACCTTTTGCCTTGGTGATCTGTGCAAATGCCATTCTCTGATGTAGAGAATTTCCAATACAAAATTAAAATTGTAAACACTATTAATTTGGTAGTGGGGAGAATACCAGATGGCAGTTAGGATTTCTTGGCTCGTGCAGATGCCTGCAAAATCCTATACTCAGTCCCATTGAGGCTGTGAGCCACTTTTAAAATGATTGAATTGTATATCTCTATTCTGGCATTCAGACAAGTGCACTGACATACTTTAATACAGGTGCATCAACAATGCACAAATTTATCTTCATGCCTAGCCACAGCTAATAATTGCACACATACATTTGTGCGTGTATGTATATACTCACACACGCTTACTCGTATGCAAATCCATACTCCTTTGCAGTACATTTGGTTTCTATATAGTATACAGTAAGGAATATGAAAAAAGAAGGCTTTACAGAGTCAGGTATAGTGAATCTAACTCCACCATGGTGTATGTTAGGTCTCCATGTTCTATTTTATTTATTTATTTCAATTTCCATTGGTCCAATAAAGAGCATCCCCCTGAGCTCTCAGGATATTTGTCAGTCTGTTAAAAATACATGCTTAAAATAAACTGACTCTATCAATTACCTCCAGATCACTGCACCCCAGAAACCACCATAAATATAACAAAAAATTAATAATCCCTCTAAGAGAATCTAAACAAGAGTATTCCTATCACCACTACATAAGAACAGCCAGACTGGGTCAGACCAATGGTCCATCTAGCCCAGTATCCTGTCTTCTGACAGTGACCAGTGCCAGATGCTCCAAAGTGAATGAACAGAACAGGGCAGTTATTGATGATCCATCCCCTGCCGTTCATTCCCAGCTTCTGACAGTCTGAGGCTTAGGGACAGCCAAAGCATGGGATTGCATCCCTGACCATCATGGCTAATAGCCATTGCCTGACCTTTCCTTCATGAACTTATCTAATTCTTTTTTGAACCCAGTTATACTTTTGGCCTTCACAACATCCCCTGGCAATGAGTTCCACAGGTTGACTGTGTGTTGTGTGAAGAAATACTTTGTTTTAAACCTGCTGCCTATTAATTTTATTAAGGTTGACCCATTTCTTGTGTTTATGTTAGGGGACAAATAACACTTCCCTGTTCAATTTCTCTACACCATTCATGATTTTATAGACCTCTATTATATCCCCCCTTAGTCTTCGCTTTTCTAAACTGAACTGCCCCAGCCTTTTAATCTTTCCTCGTATGGAAGCTATTCCATATCCCTAATAATTTTTGTTGCCCTTTCTGTACCTTTTCCAACTCTAATATATCTTTTTTGAGATGACCAAAACTGTGTGCAGTATTTGAGGTGTAAGTGTACCATGAATTTATACAGTCGTGTTATGCTATTTTCTGTCTTATTATCTATCCATTTTCTAATGGTTCCCAAATTTTTTAGCTTTTTTGACTGCTGCTGCACACTGAGCAGATGTTTTCAGAGAACTATGCATGATGACTCCAAAATCTTTCTTGAGTGCAATAGCTAATTTAGAACTCATAATTTTGTATGTATAGCTGGGATTATGTTTTCTTTGCACTTACCAACACTGAATTTCATCAGGCATTTTGTTGCCCAGTCACCCAGTCTTGTGAGATCCCTTTGTAATTCTTCTGAGTCAGCTTCAGACTTAAGTTTCTTGAGTAATTTAGTATCATCTGCAAACTTTACCACACATTGTTTACCCCTTTTCCATATGATTTATGAACATGTTGAACAGTACAGGTTCCAGTACAGATCCAAGGGGAACCCCATTATTTACCACTTTCCATTGTGAAAAGTGACCATTTATTCCTACTCTTTGTTTCCTATCCTTTAACCAGTTACTGATTCATGAGAGGACCTTCTGTTTTATCCCATGACTGCTTACTTTGCTTAAGAAGGCTTTCTGAAAGTCCAACTACACTGTATCAGCTGGATCACCCTTGTCCTCATGCTTGTTGACACCCTCAAAGAATTCTAACAGGTTGTTGAGGCATGATTTCCCTTTACAAAGCCATGCTGACTCTACCTAGCAGCACCTATCCTTTGTTAGTTTCAGAAAGTATAATCTGAGTTTACTTGGCTGAAATCTGCATTTACTTCAGCTAATTTATTCAAGAGACATGGTGGGTGAGGTAATATCTTTTATTGGACCAACCTCCCTCACCAACAGATGTTTTCCCAAAATGATGCAGAAACTAGTGTTGCATGTATTCTTAACATCTAAATTAGGCCTTGCCCTTTATAGTGATTATGGCTATTTACTTGTAACCTGTAGATGCACTAACTCATATTCTGGCAAGCTGAATTCTAAGCCATTTCCATTCAGATCTCAGACTGTATCAGTATATTTTAAGAGATCAGAAGGTTCTCTAAAAACCAGGGTGACTAGGAGCAGTTTGTCTAACTGATCAGTCACCTCAAATATACCGTTCTGTGGTGCTGTGTTTCTTATATGCTATTTCTATTTTTAACATATGTTTTCTGAACAACAGTTTGGAGTACTTTGGACAAAAAGGTAGAAAAGTTATTTTTATTAATTGTTGTAATCGCCATAATTTCACCATGTTTGCCCTTTAGCCACAGGGCTAGTCTACTCCTTTTAACTAGAGTCATTCGTTTCCATTCATACACTTGTATTCAGATCTTGTTAACCTGGTCTTGGTGAACCTATATGAATATCCAAGAGGTTCATGCAGCAACTAGTCAAATTACAGCATAGTATATACAGAATGTACACTACCTTGCCGCAATTAAAAATACACAAAAAAGTTTTGTATTGCCAAGATCTGACTGAATAACAAATATATATATTCAATATAAATTGTGAAAAGAACAGCATTTCTTATAACAAAATTTATTGTTTTATGTTCTGTTTATTGGTATAGTGAAAGAAAGCATCAATAAAACCTGAAAGCATTCAAAAGAAAACAAGTTTAACTGCTTTTTAGCATGAGCTATTATCAAAAGTGACTTCACACAAATTTTCACAAAGAGCCTTTTAAAGTGTACATTTCAATGAAATCTAGATAATAATGGCAAAAAACAACACTGAGAATAAAAAGGAACTTTGAGCCCTAAGTGGTATTGTCTTAGCCATTATCATAATCAACATAATTTTAAGTATTTTTTTCCTTTAAAAAAAACCTTTGAAAAGGACTTATTAGGCAGATGTTAATGGGTTGCTATTCGTTTTTTTTCCCTATTTGATTACAAGGGGGATTTAATGTTTAGCAACAGTATCAAGCCAGGTCAGTTATGAAAAATTCATTGCTGCCAGTAACTTCCCTTGCTCAGTGCATTTCAGAAGAAGAGAACAAACTCTCTGAGAATCTGCATGTCTTGTGGTAATGATGAATGGAGAAAGGGGGCTGGTGGTGAAGTAGTCAGGACTTAAATACCTGTCCTAAAAGAATCAGGATAATACCCATGGATAATCAAATATTCTCGCTAAAATTGTGGATAGGGTTGAAACCTCCCACATGATGACTGATAAATTGGAATATGTCTTCCTATTTTACTAACTTTACCTAATTAGGCCTTGTAGGGGCTCAACTTCATGCAGGTAAGTAGTCTAACTGATGACAATGGTTAAGCACGTTTAGGCTGTTTGCTGGATTGGGGTAAGACTAGAGTGGTCAGCACTTTTCGCGAGTGAGCCTGAGAAGCACATTTTTGTGTTACACAGAACTGCTGGTATCCAGGTTAATGGTTTTGTTTTTTACCTTGGTATGTGAGTATCCAGGTTTCATGGCTTTTTACCCTGCAACCACAAAAATGTTAAGTCACTGACATAGAGTTTAGAATACAAGAGATGGGCTTGGTTTGAATCTGAGGATTTATGGAAAACAAATTACAGTACTCACCAGATTCAGCTTTCAGTGCCAGCTCAATGGACATATGGAAATTAAAACACTACTTTTAAAATTGTATCTAGATTAAATAGGTCATTTAAATCATCTGATGTATAGTTGACATAGCTTTAATCAGATCATTAACTTTTATATAGAAGTAGTGGGCAAAGGGGCACCTATAAAGAACTCAAAACCAGCTTAATTTAAAACTTCAGAAACTTGTAGCCTTTCATTTGCCAGTTGGCCAACATGTTTGAAGAAATGTAGCTTAAAAGGAACAAAGTTATACTGTAGTTGAAGCACCAAAGGTGAGCTGTAAAGCAAAACCAACCAAACGACACTGTGTTTGTACCCATTATTGCTTCTTTATGATGTGTAAAGACAGTCTCAAAGAATTTTTTCTGCCTTTAAAAAAAAACCTAACATTAGAAATAGCTGGTTTTGATGTTTTTGGTAGAGGACTACAGAACTAATGGATATTGACATCACAATACACTGAAACTTGAGCTGCAGGCTTCCTAGCCCTCAATTGCAGGAAAAGGAGATGTTTAATCTGATTGTGTGTTAGGCCCCAATCCTGGAATCTGATGCATGGGGGTGAATTCTGCACCCCTGCAGAGCCCCAGTGAAATCCATCTATTGTGATGTTAGCATTCCATCCCTTTTTATGACTTTCAGCAAAATCCTGGGTGGTGAAAACTTGATACTCCTGCTACTTCGAAGGAAAAACAAAACAAAAATCATTTGGTGACTGATGGAAAACGTTATAAATCACTCCTTACTCTTTATAAACGAAGGAGCAGGAAAGAACACGCTTTAAATGTTTCCCTTTGGCATTTGCATAATACCTCTTCATTCAGACATCCTAAGTTCAAGTTACGGTCCCCATTATTTACATTTCTTGACTTGTGTTAAAATCTTCAGCCCCATGTAGGAGTCCAGCCCCCCCTCCCCCCCATATTTCATAGTAAATTTCACTGCAGTTGGTTTAGCTGTCAGCAGATGAAGTAATCACACAGGAGCCCCCCCCGCTCCACCACCCACCCTCGCGGCACCCCCCGCAGGAGGAGTCTCTGCCGCCGGCACGCAGGAAACGGAGCCGCGCGGGGAGCGAGTCCAGCTCCGGGTCTTGGCGCGAGCCCCGGCCCCGGCCCCGCCGCGCTGTCAGCCGAGAGCAGGGGAGGGGGAAACCAGGGCTCCCCAAGCAGCCGATTAAAAGACCCCCCCGACCCCCCCCGCGGCCGCAGAAGGGCCGTTGGCACGAGGCCGCGGCGGGGAAGGGGGTCTCCGCGGGGGGACGGGGACACGCGTGGCGGCGCCGCCGGCCGGGGGGCAGCGCTGCTGCCCGGCAAGCCCCGGGGCCAGGGCTCCGCGTCCCGCTGCGGCTGGGTCGGGCGGGCAACGGGAGCGTCCCGGGGGCGCCCGCCGGGCTCCGAGCCGCCCGCCCGCCCGGGCCGGGGGGACCTCGCGGCCGCGCGGAGCCGCTGGCCCCAGAGGCGCTGTGGGGTCGCCGGCGCCCCGCTTCTGGCCGCGGGGGAGATGGGAGCAGGGGCCGGGCGGGAGGCCAGGGGGCGGCTCTAGGGCCATCGCCTGGATCTGCCCCGGCGCCCCGGACTGGGACAGCGGCATGGCTCCGGGCGGCGCCTGAACGGGCAGCGCGGCCGGGGCACGGGGCGTCCGTGCCGGGGCGCAGCGGAGCTCGGCCCCCGCGTGGGGACGGGGGCGAGAGCCGGGGCCTGAGGGGCGCCCGGGCCTGAGCCCCCCCGCGCCCCTCGCGCAGCCGGCGCGAGCCTCCCCCCCCCCGCGCGCGGCGGCCGTTGGAGCCGCGGGTCGCTGCCCCCGGCGGCGCCTCCATCTGCAGCCCGGCGGGGAGCGGGGAACATGGCGGACCTGGAGGCGGTGCTGGCCGATGTCAGCTACCTGATGGCGATGGAGAAGAGCAAGAGCACCCCGGCGGCGCGGGCCAGCAAGAAGATCAGCCTGCCGGAGCCCAGGTACCAGCCCCGCCCAGCCCGGGACCCCCCCCCCGCACCCGCAGACTGGATCCCCCAGCCCGGGACCCCCCCCGCACCCCCAGACTGGATCCCCCAGCCCGGGACCCCCCCCGCACCCCCAGACTGGATCCCCCAGCCCGGGACCCCCCCCTGCATCCCCAGACTGGATCCCCCAGCCCGGGACCCCCCCCTGCATCCCCAGACTGGATCCCCCAGCCCGGGACCCCCCCCTGCATCCCCAGACTGGATCCCCCAGCCCGGGACCGCCCCCGCACCCCCAGACTGGATCCCCCAGCCCGGGACCGCCCCCGCACCCCCAGACTGGATCCCCCAGCCCGGGACCCCCCCCGCACCCCCAGACTGGATCCCCCAGCCCGGGACCCCCCCCGCACCCCCAGACTGGATCCCCCAGCCCGGGACCCCCCCCGCACCCCCAGACTGGATCCCCCAGCCCGGGACCCCCCCCTGCATCCCCAGACTGGATCCCCCAGCCCGGGACCCCCCCCTGCATCCCCAGACTGGATCCCCCAGCCCGGGACCCCCCCCCGCACCCCCAGCTCAGGGACCCCTTACTGCATGGCCGGGACCCCCCTGCACCCCCAGACTGGACCCCCCAAGCCCGGGATCCCCCTGCACCCCCAGACTGGACCCCCCAAGCCCGGGATCCCCCTGCACCCCCAGACTAGACCCCCGCAGCCCCTAGCTTGGAGACCCCCTGAAGTCCCCAGACTGGACCTCCGCACGCCCAGCCCAGGACCCCATACTGCCCGGCCGGGATGCCCCCGCTACCCCCAGCAGCCCCGAGGCCTGGGACCCCCCCCCCCCCAGCCACGGACCCTCCCCAGCCCAGACCCCCTGCAGCCCCCAGCCCGGGGACCCCCTACCACCCAGCCGGGATACCCCCGCTGCCCCCAGACTGGACCCCTGCACCCCCAACCCCAGGCCCCCCCCACTGCCCGGCTGGACCCTCCCACAGCCCGCAGCCTGGAGACCTCCTGCACCCCCAGCTGGGGCCCTCCCCAGCCCCCGGTGGCGGGACAGCCCGGATGCACCAGAGACCTTTGCTGCACTTTGCGAAGTCCCAGGGACCCCCCACCCCACACAGTGCCTGGCGTCCTTTCCTGAGCTACAGCCTGAGAACTGGGACCCCGGAGCCCCCATGGGGAGGCTGACCTCTGGCAGACCAGGCACTTAAATTGCTGAGGGGAGCTTCCCCAAGACACTGTTTGTTCCCATCTGGCCCTGCTGCGTGGCTCTGCTCCCCATTCCTCCAGGGCCTGAAACATCCTTTGCCAGGAGCCCCATTTCCCAGGGACCTGCTACCCATCTCCCTTCCCCTTGGTGCCCAGAGCCAGCTGGTTTTGGGTAGCCCATGTGCTGGGACCCCAAAGCCACAC
Organism: Chelonia mydas; assembly: GCF_015237465.2. NCBI lineage: Eukaryota > Metazoa > Chordata > Testudines > Cheloniidae > Chelonia > Chelonia mydas. Next base: position 30,370,991 of record NC_057856.1, read on the forward strand.
AACCCATCACCCGAGACCCCTGGCAACAGGGTTTTCTTAGACCAGAGTCTTCTAGGAGGATAGTTGTTGAGTCTGCGCCCCTTGCTCCTCTCCAAAGGGATGCAATTCTCCCCTCGTTCGCAGGCTCTCAGGGATCTTCTCCCAGCCCCAACCTTGTGATGGGCATATGCCATATGTGAGACGGGGCATGTGCCATGATCAGAGCCTAACCCAGATGTCAGGGTTGGGGGCTGATGTATATCAAGGTGTAACTCAGCGGTGAGGTTGGAAGACTCATATCATGGTGTAACCCAACGTTAAGGTGTGAGGAGATGGTGGAGAGAGTGTAGGTACCAGCCATGTCAGAGTGCAAGGGTTTAACCCAGCCTTGCAAAAAGTGCATATACATTTACCAGTCCATCCATAAAACTGGGCTTGCCACTCTGACTGTGGCCGTAATCTACTGGGATGATTGGGGGGGGCGGGGGGGAGATGACATTTTAGTGGCCCATCCAAAAAAGAAAAAAAACTGTAGGAGCTTGGGGTAATAGAGTTTTGCCAGGCAGTGTAACCCCAGTTCATGCAAATGGAGGGTATGGGGTGGTGACAGGCATCCAGAGACCCAGCTATAGGGCATAGCGGCTTGTTAACTAAATAGCTAATCCTACATGCACACAATCTCAAAGGGGGGGATAAAAGCAGATAGTCTAATTTAAATGTTAAAAGGGCCATCATTATTATTACTGTTACCTTTTTGCCGAGGAGTGATGAGACAAGATACAGTATTAATCTAGTTCTGGACAATCTCAGTAGGAACAGGTACACAGCTTGCATGCCAATTACATTGTGCATGGAAGATGGGGATCTGGGGAGAACAATCTTAGATAGCTTTTGATGAACATAGCGTATGGTGAGAAGATGTGAGTCCACTGATAATATACTAGAGTGAGATCTAAATAAAAAAGAAAACACAGATCTCTTATAGTGTGCCAAGTTATTATACAGTAACTCAGTACTGCTCTATTGTGATTATTATAATGAGTGAGTCTGGATTGAGGCATTTATTTAAAGCAACATCTGGGGGCATTTTTTGGCAAATATAAATATTCTCTTTCAAAAGAATTTTCTAGGCATTTATTTGACTTCAGTATTTATGTAACTGGCTGAAAAACTAGTTGAATGGCAATATAATACATTTTGGGTGTAATCTAATAAATTGATCCTCAAACTGCTGTGATCTGCAGAACCATTTTCTGGTGGTCCATAGAAATTTGAGATCAAAGCAGCGGGATGTGGGAGAAAAGCCTGTTAGAATGAATATGTTGTATAAGTATTGAACTAATACAGAACCTGATCCTGCAATGAGCTCCACTTGTGTGAATTCAGATTCCACTGTGATGGCTGCAGAATTAGGGCCATAGCTGCCTCCTCTTTTTCCCTTTAATGGCAACACTAGATTTTCCTCTAAAACCAAATTCCCAAATTATGTATGCACTATGAAATTCTGCTAAAGTCTCTTGCTATTCTTAGCTATTCTGTCTTTGTAGATATATTTTGTTTCTTGGCATAAAAAAACCCAAAGTTCCCTCCTTTATTCTATGCATTATGCCACAAGTAAAGGTTTACCAGGCAAATTTTGCATGTATTGTAGTGTTACTGACCATGTGTAACTGCTGTGGTGTTCTGATTGCACATCCCTACCACTCTATATAGACTTATGAAGTATAACATAAATAACAGATTACTAGAACTCTCTCTTCCACATATTTACACAGCTCTCTAGCTCCATGCTTTGAATTCTAAGTTTTGCAATGAGGATACCAAGCAGGGAAAACCCAAGAGGCTGAGAGACTGTAAAAATGATCGAATTAACAGGACACCAGCGGGGGTGTAAAACCCGCACAACAAAAAGCTTGCCAATCATTTTTAAAGTCCAGTAAACATTTTTGTACTGGAGAGATTTAGGGACACATTTTTCTCTTGGTGTATGTAAACACTAATAATAATTTAAAGTATTTGTATGCGTCAAGGGTAGAGTTTATTCTATAATATTAACCAAACTTCTGGAGACCTTATTCAAAATGTTTATAGTATTACATTCTTCCACATGATGGGTAAATATATTATTTTGTTCATTGTCAACTTTCCGTGGTGCTCTGTAGATATAATGACATACATGATACATCTAATGATGGTGGAAGTTTGGATGAAGGTAACATGTAGGAGAGAACATGATTGGGCGGCTTCATTGAATAAGTGTGCTTTAAGGAGATTATTATTCTACTGCTGTTTGTATCATGGTAGAGTTTGGATGCTCCAGTCTGGATTGGGGCCTTGTTGTGGCAAGTGCTGTACAAACGCCTAGGTAGACAAAGTCCTTGCCCTAAAGAGCTTGTAGCCTAGTGCTTTGATTCTGCAAAGAATTAAGCATCTGACTTCAATGAGATTGCTCATGTGCATATTTCTTTGCAGAATTGGGGCCTAAATTGAAGCCAGGCGCAACAAGGGAATTTAACAAACAGTAAGAGGGAAGCAGGGAGGGAAGATGAGGATAACTTTAATTAAATTACATGGCGATAGAGATACTGAACAGTTTGGTTGCAAATTATTTGTGCTGTTAAAATGAGCATCAGTCATCCTCAGCTGAGCCATCATGGTTTGAAGGAAATAAACAATAAGAGGACGCAAGTTGCAGGTATAAATGATGGCATAGAAAAGGTGCCAGAGTGGGACTGGGAACATTTAAGGAGACTTGGCAGGTGGGAAGAGGATGAGGAGGCATAGGTGTAAATGAGAGCAGAGATTTAACTAAGGGTGCTTTAAATGGTTGGGAACAAATTACCATCAGAACTTTTAACTGAAAACAGGGATTTCCTCATTCAATAGGAAGTTTTGACAACTTTCCTGGTGTCAGATGTCTTCATAGTGAGCTCTGGGGTTTTTTTTTTAGATCCCTTTCATTATAATGTACATGATATGCCGGGAGCATTTACAATCTTGTGTGTCACTGATACACTGGTAAAATTTTAAATAACATAAATCAGACAGTCAGATGCATGTCTGACACCCTACTTTACTGTTCAACAGGGATCCTAGTTTTCTGTGATAAAACCCTCAAAATTATCCAATAAAAACTCAAAAATCCATGTTTTTCTGCAAATAAAATGAAACTCTGAACTTTAGTTTTTTTCTAGCCACGATATATATAGGTATCAGTTGAACACAATGTTTTATTGATATATTTACAATTTTAAAGCTGACAGCCTGAGCCTCGCTCATTTTCCTGATTGTCTGAATTTTTGATTATCTGCTTTGGCCCTGGTCCCAATTAGATCAGATAATTGGGGTTCCCCGGTATATGTTTTTATTTTTTCACAAAATGTAAAAACTAAAGATTCTCCATAGATGCAAATTCCAAGTTTTTCTGTGGCAAATGCATTCTGTGATCCCTCTTGATAAATTAAGACCATAATTAAAAAAGCCAGCTGAACAGAAAACTCTTCTTTGCAGTACAATTTTGAGACCAAATATTTTCATGAATACATTTCTGATTTCTCTGGTTTTGTGCTATAGCAATTTATCAAGCCAGTCAGAGCACAACTTTCAAATGTTAGGCTGCAAGCAACTGTTGTTCTACTGCCCAACTGTCCGTCATGGAGACTGACAATATCTACATCCTTAATCATTTGTTAGAACAGAAATAAGGTCTTTGGAATAGAACATTGACATGGGATAACTGGATCCCACTTTGAAAAAAAAAAAAAGGTCTTTGCCTCACTGCAATATTCTTTTTTTAAAGCAATACATAATTGTGGTAGTTATCTGTAACAGGCAGCCATTGTCTTGTGACAGCATGCTATTCCACTCACATTATCTCTCTAAGAAATATTGCAAATGTTTTACTACTATATTGCAGTGTGTCATTTGAGTGAAGCTGGTATACCTGTTGTCACAATCTTATTTTCCTCAGACAAAACTGACACAAAATGAAATTAGTTTATTGTAATGAAAATTTGAGGGGCATTCCTGTTTACAAGGAAATAACCATATTGTAGACAGAATAAAGTCCAAGGCTGCGTGCCGAGACTTAAACTCTTCACCCTCAGAGTTTATTTGCTATTATTGGCTGCAGGTAGGGTTATTACTGAGTTTACATAAAGAACCCTTAAATTATTATTTACTGAAATTGTTAAATAATAATTGTTAGACAAAAGGCCACAAAGTGACTGTATACATGTTTGCATTCTACTTAGCAATGGCGTGGCCATTCTGAGAAAAGGGATTTACATTATGTACCGTTATTAAGAAATAACTGTATAATGATCCAGCAAATTGAACAACCAGAACCAATATGAATTTAAGGAATTGCACTGTTGGGAAACAGATGTACAGCATCCCTGCACTTTGTGACCATTCTAATTTAGTTTCTGTAAATATCACTTAAGCATGGTTTGCTCTCAATATACAAATACAAAGGGTGTAGTAACAAAGCATAAGCTACATCTATCCATGCATCTTTGCTTTTTCTGCCCTGTCACAAACACAGAAGTTTTTTGTCTCTTCTACTCCTCTGACTTCTCCACTTGCCCCAGTGACCCCATCCCATCTCCTGTGTCTCTTTCCCCTTACAATACAAACATGAGTTGGAGTATGTCTACACAGGGATAAAAGACCCGTGGCACATCTGCGACTGGCAGGTCAGCTGGCTCAGTCTCATGGGGCTCAGGCTGCGGGAATAAAAATAGCCAAGTAGATGTTTGGGTTCCAGCTGGAGCCCCCTGCCGCAAGGTCCCAGAGATTGGGCTCCAGCCGAAGCCTGACTATCTACACAGCAATTTTTCAGCGCCAGAGCCCAAGCCCCGCAGAGCCCGAGTCGGCTGACTTGGGCTAGCCTCAGGTTTTTATGCCTGTGTAGACATACTCTTAATCTCTCCCATCTTAAAACCTGCCCCCAAACCTTCCCTTGATTCCACTAACATCTCCAACTGCCACCTCTTCTCCCTTTCAACTTTAAGCTCATTGAATACAGCGCCTACAATTGCTGTCTGGAGTTCCTCTCCTCCAGTTCTATCCCTGACCCGCTCCTATCTAGTTTCTGCTCCTTGGAGTCACTGAAACCGTTTTTCCTAAAGTCTAATGACTTCTCCCTAGCTAGTGCTAAGAATCAGTACTCTATTCTCTTTCTCTTTGACCTGTTACCTGCCTTTGACGCCATCGACCATGTCCTCCTCCTTAAAATCTTGCCCTCTCTTGGCTTTTGTGACTCTGCCCTCTCCTGGTTCTCCTCTTACCTCTCTAATTGTGCCTTCAGTGGATCCTCTTCATCCCCCTTCCACCTTCCTATGGAGGTTCCCCAGCAATGTCCTGGGCCCCCTTCTCTTCTCCCTTTACATTTTATCTCTGGGTAATCTCATTTACAACACAAATTTAACTGCCATCTCTGTGCTGACAATGTACAGGTCTCATTTTCTACTCCAGACTTGTCTCCTTCTGTCCAAACTCAAGTCCTGGCCTGTATCTCTGATACCTCCTTGTGGATGTCTAGCTGTCCACTCAAGCTCTCCATGGCTCAACAGAGCTCTTATTCTTTTCCCCCAAGCCCACCTCTTTTCTTCATCACTGTGGACAATATCATCATCGTGCCTGTCACCCAGGCCTGTAACCTGGGTACCATCTTTGACACAAACTATCTCTAGGTCCTCACAGCCACATTATGTCTATATCTTGCATATTCTTTTTGCACAACATCTCTAAGATACAGCCTTTCCTATCAATCCACACAGCTAAAACTCTTGCCCATTTCTCTCATCATCTCACATCTTGATTACTGCAACACCCTTTTCTCTGCCTTTGACTAATGCCATATTGCCTCGTTCATATCCATTCTGAATTCTGTTGCTTTGACCATGTCACCTCTCTTTGAATCCCTCCACTGGCTCTCCTTTCCTCTATCATATCAAACATAAGCTGCTTGTTTTCACGTTAAGGCCCTTTACAACCTATCTGTCATGTCTCATTCACTGTTGAAATGTCAGCTCCTGCCTCTGATAGGCCAATGATACAGCCTCCGTCACCCAGTTGTTAAATTTTCAAACAGTCCCCTTTGTGCTTTGTCCCATATGGTTCCTCACACTTGGGTGGGGCTTCCTGTAAACATCTGCGAAGCTGCCTCCTTATTCTCCTTTAAATCCCTCCTTAAAACTCTCCTCTGCTGTGATGCCTACAAAAACTTAACAATAGTTAGGCCACTGGTGTGCTGATACCATTCCCTAGCATGCTGACCGATATTGTCTCATGGTTTCTTAGTGCTCCCCCATCTTTGTGTGTCTCTATCCATTCGTTTTGTCTCTTTTCTTATATTTAGATTGTAATTTCTTTTGGGCTAGAGCCATGCTGTGTTTGTACAGCACCTCACGCAGCGGGGTCCTGGTCCATGACAAGGGGTCCTAGGCACTGTTGTAATAAATAATGTATTGTTTGTACCCAGTTCCACTTAATAAATGTGATAGTTCAAGAGAACTTTCTGTGGTGTGTGTGGGTGTGCATATGTAGGATAACATTTTCAAAAGAGCCTAAATTCTATTTTGAAAATTGACTCAGGATATGTCTACACTGCAATTAAACAGCCCCTTAGCCCGAGTCATCTGGCACAAGCCAGCCGCAGGTTTTTAACTGCAGTATAGACATACCCTTAGGAGCCTAACCCTCATTAAAAGTCGATGGGACTTACACACTTCTGAAAATTGTACGCGTAGTCCATATATTATTCAAGCAAACAAGGCTGCCACTCTTCCTTCTCCGCATATAAAGCGGACATTCTGGCCACTATCTCTTACATGTAATATTATTCTGCATGGATTAAAAAAACAATGATGGGGGAAAGAAAGTAAATTAGTCCCTGATCCTGCAAACATGCACGTGCCAATCTATATGTCAGGAGTGCCATTGACTTCAGTGGGACTACGTGCATCACTTTGCAGCTAAGCATGTGTCTGAATGTTTGCAGGATTATGGCTTAATGATAAACCCCGATATGTATAAGTGTTGGGATAAATTCATTGCTGATGTAAGGTTGTGTTACTCCCATTGAGGTCAGTTGCACCCACTTATATCAGTAATGAATTTTGCCCATTTCTGTAGTAGAGCTTCTTGGTGTGTGAAGTCCTAACACCAAAATCTGTGGTTAATATAGTGGTGAATCTATAGGTTATAGGCACATTCTTAAAACAAAACAAAAAACCCAAGTTGTTTTAAAGTTACTTTAGTGTTAAATCCAATTTATTTTATGCTCCAGATGTGGAGTATGCAGGATTTTTTCATCAGTATTTGACATCACTTTGCAGCTTTTTATTTAAACTTTAATTTATTTTTATTTTGAGTTTTATTTTTAGGTTAGCTTCAAAAGCCATCAGTAATATATGCTGGACAGTGTTCACACACAACAAATTCACTTAGCATTTGTGAGACAGAGGAAGAGAGGAAAGACCATGAAAAATATTTTAAATTAAATTGTTTTGTATTTTAAGGGAGGTGTAAACCATTTTCTTATTATGTAAATACACCATATCCTATTGTTTGTCTTGAGAGTTAAAAAAGAAGTAAAGGAAAAGTGTATGGGGGGGGGTGAGAATTGAAAAATATAATAACAGAATGTAGAGAGAATGGTAAGGATCTGGGCCAGTTTCCTGAAGCAAGTCTTAAGTGGACATACTTTTGAGGCGTGGCAGTATGGAGTTGTATTTTTCATGGCCAAGGAGTCTAAGTTGTACAGAGGGGTTGATGGGTTGGTTGGTGTTTTGCAGCCTGAAAGCAGATAGATGACGAGACAAATTAATGTACTCTGTCGTTTTGTCATGTTCACTAAACATTAGGAATAGAGTTACTGCTGATTTGGGGCAGGGCTAGTATTATTTGGATAGGCTGCAACTGCTGCTTTTGAAGTGGTGATTGTTTCTCTTGTTAGTCCAAACCCTGTGCGGTTACCTTAACTTCAAATGCAAAAAATTATGATTATATTTCATTTTCTCCCTAGCATACTTAAGTGATCAGACTGTATTGTTGATTAATTGCTTGGCAAATGTCTTATTTAATGCAAATTGTAGAGGTTGTATAGGGAGTGGATAGATAGACTGAAGATGGACATCCTTTCTATATCCACAGAACAGGAACAGCACTGATGTGCAAGCTCACCCATATCCACTAGGCCAATGTGCCTCTGCCTTCATCAAACCTCTCTTTTGCTCTGAGCTGAGATGCTACTTTAGTGCTAGCTGTGATGGTGTATTTTTTTTTTTATATGGACACCTGTTAACCATGAATTAGACTGAGATTACTTAAGGGCTTCATTCTTCTCCCAGTGAAGTCAGTGGCAGATATACAATTGAAAGGGAAGGATAAAACCCTATTTCTTTCACACAAGCCACCTTACAGTGATTAGATGATAATAACTTTCTGTTATGACTTTACTACTGTCATGGACTGATTCAAAGAAGTGACCTCATGAGCTAAAGGTTCTGTATCCAATTACCAGTCCCCTGAGGCATCTAGTTGCTTCACCAAACTTTATTTTTGAACTGGGAGTAATATTGGGATATAATCACCAAAAAGCATCTTGACCTGATGACGAGTATAATTTAATGAAAAGAAATTTAGCAGGATCATTAGGTTTTTCTTTAACTGGTGGAAAAATACATTACTCTTTAGCTTTAAATCTGTAGGCCAAACTTTACCAAAGAGTAAATGTTATAGCTGAGTTATAAAAGGGTTATAATAGACAACGATAGAACCATTTGTTTATTATTACTGAAAAAGTGTTGTAAATGTGCTTTTGCTCACTTAACATACCAACCAAGTGTAGCGATAAAATAATATCATGTATTTTGGTTTAGTGTAATTCATGGTAGCATCTAAGTTTCACAGCGGGTTAGTTTGTACATTCAAATACAATAAACTGTGCAGTCTGAGGTATATCACACAGGTCTGTAAGAGACAAGGCTGGGCTGAATTTTCAGTGGTTGTGTCCACATAAGCTTGTTTTGGGGAAATCTCCCTTTCATTGCATTAACACAAGTAGCATAAGGTAGGACACTGATGTTTTTACAGGTGTGTGGTTTAATCTTGTTCAGAGTGAATTTAGATAAAACAGTGATTAAAAACTTGGGTCGTCTGTCTACAATAGCAATTCCACCTAACCCCCCCTTTGCGATCAGCAGAGGTGCTGCTCCGATGGTAGTGAAAAGAGGGGAGATTTCTCAAAACAGTTTAGTGTAGACAAAGCAAGGGAAATCAAGAGTAAATTGTACTCTACTGTTGGAATTAGCTTTTAACTGCAACACTTCCTCATCATAAAGAGTTGTATTTTGGAATTGTACCGAGTCATCAGGGTGCAGGACTGTGTATGGAAGAGTAGGCTATTTTGCTGACACACCTTGTTGACCAAACTTATTGGGTCTTATTAGCTAAGTCAGAAACACAGACTGTCATTTATATTACTGTAATGTCAAAGGCTCCAACCACGAACAGGGGTCCGATTTTGCTAGGCACTTGTGGAAACGCACAAAAAGAGAGATTTGAGCAGGGGGTTGGACTAGATGACCTCCTGAGGTCCCTTCCAACCCTGATATTCTATGATTCTATCCCTGTCCCAAAGAGCTTGCAGTCTAAGTAGACAAGAAAGACAAAGGCAAGAAGAAAGGAAGTATTCTTAGCCACATTTGATAGATGGGGAACTCGGGCTCAGAGAAATTAAATTAATCATTCACGGTCACACAGGAAGTCTCTGGGAGAATTGGGAATTGAACCTTGATCTCCTAAGTCCCTGACCATGTGACCATCCTCCTGTCTAACATAAAATGCTAGTCTCTCTGAGGCAAGAGGGAGGAATAGAAAGGACTTCGGAGAGAAATCCGAAACTTATGTTTGTAAGTATAGCCCTGCCTGGGGCTTTGTTATTTAATTAAGAATAAAATTGAATCTTGGGAAAGAGGGTGACATTGGACAATATCAGTGTGGTATGTGCTGTGTTGGGAACAGAATGGAGATGCTGTACCTAGATTTATTGGGATATTTTGAAGAAAATGCTAATGTAATCTTATCCTATGTGAAATGTCAGAGGATGTATGGTATTTTATTAATCTAGGGAGCCAGCGTCTAACTCAGACAGACTGCTGGTGCCACTGTTCTTTTGGGAAATGCTGGAACGGTAATTAGTGCTAAGTAAATTGCCTATAGAGAATTAAAGAACTGCCATGATGAACATACAGAACCCCCAAATATAAACTTGGTATTTCTAATGTGAAATATTTTAGGCAGATTCATTTTTCAAAATAATGAACTTTACAAGAATAATTACTGGGGATATGACTGTCAAAGACCTTCCTTAGTGAAATGCTTCCAACCGAACGCTGGAGCTGGTGCATCACAAAATGAACATGCGTAACCCTTAATTCCCATTGAAATGAAATCAGCCGCTCATTTGGGAAAGCTTCTGTAAAACAATCTCCTTTAATTTTCTAATCAGTAACTACACTATTTTTTCAGTTTATAAGTGCCTGTCAGAAACCTTCAGGTGCATAAATTAAATCACATCATTTAATCTAACTAAATTGACACAATATCAGCATATCTCCCTTCCCCCCGCAGCAAGAGCAAACACAACCCTTTTGCACATTAAAAAGCACAAAAACCTCCTTAGCACCCCTCACGCTGCGTGTCCAGGCAAATTAGTCCCTTTTTGAAGCACACGTAGAATCATAGGATCGTAGAACTGGAAGGGACCGAGAGAGGTCATCTAGTGCAGTCCCCTGCATTCATGGCAGGACTAAGTATTATCTCTAGACTCTCCTTGACAGGCGTTTATCTAACATCTAAATAAACAGGTCTTGCCTTTAACAGAGCTTGGTTTTGTCGATATTCAACTATCAGGGGAAGCAAACTCCAAAGTTGAGGGCCCTCCAGTCTGACTTCAGTGTGTTAATAGGAGGGACTGTCAAATCGAGTGCCATGTATGATCAGTCACCTGTTGGGGTGGAAAGCGAGGGGAGATGCAGAATTGCCAGCCCTACAGACTGTTTGTGAATCAAAACTTGCTATTAGTTTTTAGGTACAATTTAAGCCAGTGAAATTGTTGGAGTGCAGATATAATATGCCGTATGTGAGAAACACTAGCCAATAAATGAGGTGCTGTGTTCCAAACCAGCTGACGTTTCTGAGTGGTCTTAAGTAGCAGCCGTATGCAGAGTGCATTTCAGCAATCTGATCCTGGAGATGAAAATGTCCTGAATAATGTGGTTTGGACCCCATCCAAGAAGAAAGGTTGCAATTTCCTGGACAGATGCAGATGGACAAATTGTACCATTGACTGCTGCTACTATCTGGAAAAGGAGGAGTAGCTAAAAACCTACCAGTTATAAATCTTATTTCCAAATGTGAGAGAACCTCCTTGCTGAAGGGATCAGATATCACCTTTGCCATCTCCTTTAGATGTCTTCTCGAGCCAGCCAGTATCACTTTAGTGTCTCTTGGCACAGATGTCCTAGCATACATAGCCTTCTGCTGGGACACATTGCTAGTCACCTTTGTAGGTGCTGCTCAGTTTCTGTTCCAAAAGACACATCACAACTTTTGTCATCAACCAGGAAGTGAACACGAGCAACCATACCATTGTTCCTTTCCCTTCCCCAAGTTCACAGTCTTAGTGTCATCCATCCTGCTTCTTTTTTCTTTATATCTGAAAAATTAGTCGCTTCTTTCTTGTCCTGACTGCCACAACTCTGTGCTCTGGTAATTTCCTGCTTTAACCACTAGCAGCCTTCTCTTTGTTTTCCAGCCCCTAGTATCTCCCCATTGTATCCAAATTGATCCTGTCAAGATAATTTTCCACTCCCACTCTTTTGATGATGTTTCTCCCCTTCTTAACTGTCCAGGCTGGCTTCTCTGCCACATTCAGTTTGCTGTTTCTCCTCACATTCAGAGTTCTCCATACCTCTGTCCCTACTTATATCTCTGCGCTCAACGCTCCACACCATTCCCCTGAAGTCTGCCTAGTCTTCTCTCCTGACTGTTTCCTTGTCCACTCCTGATTTTGTGCATTTGTTTTTGTTTATTCTTGAAATAACCTCTCAATTAAAGGGAAATCATTACCTCAGAAATCCCAAAGGAAGAATGAAAAATCAATTAAATAAATTTTACATTTGTTTTTAGTCTGTTTCTGTTTCACATTCTCAGTGCTGCATGTTTAGATTGCAAACTAAGGATGTTTATTTGTTTAAAACCAACTATTTCCTCTGGAATTAAAAAAATCATGGGAACGTTTCTGTTGGTTTTAGGTTTTGTAGAAAACAATTCTTAATGAACCTGAATTTTGTGCCAGATTTGTATTGACCATGTCCTTTTAACCATGCATACTTCCTCTTCTTCAAAAACTTTCAAAAATACACTTGTTCTGTGAAGTATTTCAGCTATAATGGCCACATGACACTCAGTGTTTGTTTTACATTGTACTGTGTTGACCCACTCGTGCCTTTACAATGAGGGTCTTTGGGGCAGGAGCTTTATTTGTTTAGCATGTTTTAACTGTTCTTTGTTATATCCTCTTAATGTAAGGTAAACATTTACCTCTCTGGAAAGCAGGTGTAAAGATTCCTGTCTTAGAGGTGCTGTGAAGCATGTTTTAGTTCAGTTACTTCTGCATTTGGTTGAGTGGACCTCCTTAGTTCTGTGAATCTCAGTTATAGTGTTTATACTTATAATAGCTTTCATGCATATCCAGAGCGCTTTATAGATATAAAAAGACAAAAAGCATTGTGCATGGATCTTTGATACAAATTCTCTACCATCCCAAAAATACATCTTGGAAATGATTTAAAAACCATTAAAATCAACAAATGTTTTAATTGCAGTGGGAGCTAAGAGTTGTGTTTGTCTCTCTTCTTCCTTCTCAGTACCAGCATTCTGTTGAAAGGGTAAATCCTTGACATACCAATTCAGAAAAATATTCTTGCAAAATGAGATGCTTTTATATTTGTTTCAGGTTTTGGCAACAATAATGCAAATAATACCCAAGAAACATGGATAGTGGGTACACTATAAGCATGAACGCTCAACAGCTTTTTATTTCACTTGTCATGACTTTTCTTCATTGAAGTGATTTGTATACCTGAAGTTGCTTGGGCTTTTGGTCTTGTATCCACTTTACAATGGGGGAGAACTAGGGAAAGCTGTGTAGTGCTATAGTCTTGCCGGTTAAGGGCATTGTTTCTTGAGTACAAAGATCATTATGAATCACATAATGAGAACATTAGTTCACTCAGAGTATATGTGTTGACATATCTCTGTGTTCTTAATATAAATTTGAGAAGCTTTACAATTTTGAAAGGGGGGATGACTTTTGGAGCTTAGAATCATTTGGGTTGAGAGGACCTCTAGTGGGTCGTTGGAGGAGCAAATTTCTTCAGTCTTAATTTGCTGATTGTAAGGAAATTTTTAAAAAATTAAGATACTATATTGAAAGCCAGGTATGTCATTCCGTGGCATAAGGATTTCAGGTTTGGGGCTATGAACTTCTGAAATGACACTCCTTTTTATTTGTTTTTACTGATTTATAAAGCTCTTGTTGCTGTAGCAGCTGGGAGCTCATTAATGAAATTGGAAAAACAGAATAAATTTACATTTACATGTCCGCAGTAGGTTTGGTATTTTAAAATCACTGATGCTTCTCCCAGGATTCGAATCAATCAGATTATTTGTTATAAAAAAGACAAAAACTAAACAAATTAACAAAGATCAAAGTACATAACTATCTCTTGGTTCTCAAAATATTTCAGAGGTCACTTATGATCTCCAGCTCTTTAATGTTACAGATGATAAAGACGGGGGAACTTTGCTATAAAAACAGTTTTTCATAATTTAATTTGTTTACCTTTGTATTTCATATGTAAAAGAACCAATTTAGTTCATTATTTTTGTGTATTTTATTGTTTTTTATCATCCTAGTATTTGATGGCTGTGTTCTTTGGGTTTTGTATCTTCTTTTATTATCTGAATATGCATACCCTCTCTCTCATATTTATTACACTTCCCCTTCCTTGGTGAATAAGGATGCCCAGTGATTAGGGCATTGGCCTATGGCTTGGGAGACCAGGGTTCAGTTCCTTGCTCTGTCACAGATTTCCTTTGTGACCTTGGGCAAATCATTTTGCCTCTGTACCTCATTTGCTCAATGTAAAATGGGGAATGATAGTACTGCCTTACAGGGGTGCTGTGAAGATAAATACTTTAAAGGTTGTGAGGTGCTCAGGTGATGGGGGCCATATAAGTACCTAAGATGCTTCTAACTGTCATGAACAAAATATTATTTGAGGCCCCAATTCATTAAACTATCATTGAAGGTAATAGGACTGCTCACATGCCTAAAATTAATCATGTCTTTGATGTGCTATAGATGATGATGATGTATTACATGTGTTGTAGCACTCAAAAGCCACAGTTAGGATTGCATCAGGTCCTGTACATATGGTAGTCACATTTGGACAGGTAGCAAAATTATCTGTGAATGTAAACTTTTTTGGTCTTGTATCAGTAATGGTTCTACATATTCAAGTGTTTACCTTTCAGTTTTAATTTATTTTTTAATAGAAATAAAAGGGAATTAGGAAAGGGGGGGAAAAGGGGACCCTCAGGAAAGGAATATAACAGATATAAATGTTCATACTAGGGCCTGACCCTCAGTCAGACGCAGGTGGGCACAAGCATTTGGCTGCACCAACCCAACTGGATGATCAGGACCTATATTAGCAAAAGCTCATACAATTTTGAGATGTTATAATAAGATGCAGATTAGCATCTGGTAAATTATATAGTTTTGTCTGTTAACTTGAAGAGAAATACTTGGTTACATATAGACTATTTGTCATTATTTAATCCCAAATGAATTAAGTGCATCCATAATTTACCACAGAGACAGCTGAAAAGAAATGTATGTAATAAGATTTCAGGATTGTCACTCTGAAGCCTGTTAGGTCTGTAGAGTCAGTATGAATTGGTGGAAACAGCTACAGGCATGGTTAAGGGCTCTTTTTGTTCAGAATATAACCAGATTGAATCATCACTTGTTTTCGCAGAGAGTTACCATTCCATTTTAAAGTTATCAACCAATTTGACTTTACACCTGTGCAGTAAGACATGTATGAATGTCATGCAGAGAGTCCTGGACCATTGTGGTATCACAAGTAGCTCAACCAGTCACCACCCTTGCATCCAAATTAGCTGTAGGGTAAAAATTTCATTGGTTGTAGGAGAGTGACTGCACAGATGGTGGATTACTTGGCCCAAATGCCTCACTGCGAGCCACACCCCATGATTGCCACTCACGCAGATCCACACAACTTTCCCAGCACGTCACAACCACCCACAACAACAGAATCAGAATGCACAGCCCCAAAACACATAGCCCCTCACCTCAGCCCATATTCCTCATTTAGCACCCTCACAAATCCATTGAACTCTCCCCACACAATGGAATCCACACACAAATCAACACAACCAGCACACACAATAAACTCACACTTCACTCTGAAGCCTGGATTGTCTGTTGAATCAGTGTGAAGCATTGGGAAGAGCTACAGCACTACTTAGCTCTTTTTGTTTAGAGCAGTGTTTCCCAAACTTGGGACGCCGTTTGTGCAGGGAAAGCTCCTGGCAGGCCGGGCCGGTTTGTTTACCTGCTGCGTCCGCAGGTTCGGCCGATCGCGGCTCCCACTAGCCGTGGTTCGCTGCTCCAGACCAACGGGTGCTGCGGGAAGCGGCACGGGCCAAGGGATTTGCTGGCCGCCCTTCCTGCAACCCCCAGTGGCCTGGAGCAGTGAACTGCAGCCAATGGGAGCTGCGATTGTTTTCCTGTTGCGTCTGCAGGTTCAGCCAAACCGGCCCGGCCTGCCAGGGGCTTTCCCTGAACAAGCAGCATCCCAAGTTTGGGAAACACTGGTTTAGAGTATCACCAGGTTCAGCTGTCACTGGAATCCATGTTCTTTTATTGTCCAATTTTTATTCTCTGCCATTTTGGGCTTTTTTTTCTGAAATCCCTTAGAATGCATCTGAATTCTGAGTGTATTAACTAATACATTTTTGGGCTCCAAGCGCTGGTCTTAAAGGGTTCTCTGTTCTCTCTATAAACAAAGTAAAGATTTTGTTTCCTATTATAGAATGTACTGCAGCATCCTTCTCTTCTAATTCAGTTCATGCCTCTGAAACAGCTCTTTACTTCTGGGTGAGGTTTTGCATCACCCCCCCCCTTGTCATAGGGTCTAAAGAATGTAATTGCTTCGCTTTGGGATGTCTGATTGGTACATTTTTGTCTTGGACTTAAGTGCTTCTTAACAACACAGTCCTTAATTCACTCTTTAATGCTACTCTCTGACATATATTTGCTTGTCTTGACTGACAGCTTTTGGCTACCCCAGACTTCCAACTACTGATTGAGCTGAATGCTGAAGATAAGATAGAAGAGATGATTACCTATTCCACATTTTGTTGCTAAGATTTGTTGTCTAGGAATCTTACTGGGTCCTTTGCTGCTCTTTGCATCTTCCATGTACATTTTTGATGGTACCATATTCTGCAAAAATAAATGGTTTATATTTTAAAACTATGTTAACATGTCAGGGTCACAAAGTTAAAATGTAAATTAGGCAAATCGGAAGTTAAGAATCTTGTACTAATGTTAATTACCCAAATTGTACATATATAGTGTTTTCTGTTATTGGTTAAATATTTGCATTGAGTTACAATGTAAGCAGGTTAATGTGCAGTGTGAGCAAGTTAATACTGTGGTGAGAAACCTTTGTATCTGTTTTTAAATACAGTGTACTGCTTTATTTTAAATTCATGATTTTAAAAGTTTATTAGCTTGTTTTTTCCCCATTTAATTTCTCTCTCTCTCTCTCTCTCTCTTTTTTTTGCATAGAGAGAGAAAGAAAAGGCTAAAATAAAACCTAAAAAGAAAAATACAAAAAGGGTGGTCTGTGTGTGTAAATGAACTGAAATAATAACCATAGTAGATGTCTTTTCCTGGAGTGCATTCTGGCCTCCACAGTTCAGATAATTTGAAAGCAATGGCTGGGCTTGGCAGTCAGTAGACCTGCTGGACTCCTTCCTCTGCCACCTGATGTGTGTTCTACTCTTCCACTCCCAGCTCTGCGTTTCAAGAAGAATATCCAACAGGTGTGGCAGCCCAGGTGCTGTGTGCCCTCTATCCTTTTCAAACACCTGTATTCTGAAGACCCTGAGTGTATAGGGTGGGAAGTTATAGAACATGGAGAGTTTGAATTGCCTCTGCAGTCTAGTTATTGCATTTAAAAGAACCAAAAAAACTACCTAAGAATCCAGTTTTGGGCAAAACCTGCACACCTTGTCTCAATCCTGTTGTATGCTGTCTTTCAGAGTGGCACATGCATGCACTAGGCATATATTGGAACTGTGCAAACATAGTGACAATTTCATCCTTTATCCTGCATGTACTCAGTATGGTATTTTCAACTCTTCATAGAAAAATATAGGTTTTGAACGGGGAACATTAGCAACATTACATTTCTCAGAGTAGGTTACTTAAATGCTAAATTTGACGCATAAAAGCTCTACCACCATTTAGTCTGTGCTAAAAAAAAAGGAATGATTATTATGAGTAGTATTATTATTTTACAATGGAAAAAGTGATTTTTTTTCATTCTCTCATAACTCAGACTGCTGGATAAGTTTCCACAAACCTTAAAAATTCTTCATTGGGTTAGAACCACCCATGGGAAATTTCAGTGTAGAGGAGCAATGTTCAGAAAGTTATTCACAAGTGGAAATAGAATTTTGAGAAAATAATTGTGTTACATTGAATACTGTATTAGTCAGATTGTAGAATTTGTTCAATTTTTTTTGCCCCTGAGCTAGAGAATGACTTTATTTAAATGTCTGCTTGTACCGCTTTAGAATTCTAATATAGAGCCTGATCCACAGCCTATTGAAGTCAATGGAAAGATTCTTATTGACTTCCGTAGGTTTTCGATTAAGCAATAAATAGTCTTTAACTGAGTTGCAGAGGTGAATGCACACTGGCATCCTTACATTCATAAATCTGTTTACAATACCTTTTAACCTCAAGACTCCTTCCCTCCAACGTACATTCACTATCTTGTTAAGAAAGAGCAACTGATGAGTAACTGGTTTCAGAGTAGCAGCTGTGTTAGTCTGTATCTGCAAAAAGAAAAGGAGGACTTGTGGCACCTTAGAGACTAACAAATTTATTTGAGCATAAGCTTTTGTGAGCTACAGCTCACTTCAGTCCTCCTTTTCTTTTTGATGAGTAACTGTTCTTTAATTTTTTGTCTTTCAGTATCCGCAGTGTGATGCAGAAGTATCTTGAGGAGAGAGGTGAATTAACCTTTGACAAGATTTTCAATCAGAAGATTGGTAAATTCTGTTTTGAATCAAATTTTCTTGTTTTATGTTTTTAAGATTGATTTGTTTGCTATTGTTTAGTGCAGCCAGTTGAAGATAGCACTGTAGACTTAGTTAAACATAGTATAGTACAGGGGTTCTCAACCTTTTTCATTCTGAGGCCTCCCCAACATGCTATAAAAACTCCATAGCCCAGCTGTGCCACAACAACTGGTTTTTTGCACATAAAAGCCAGGGCTGATGTTATGGGGTAGCAAGCAGGGCAATTGCTCAGGCTTCGGCTTCAGCCCTGGGTGGCAGGGCTCAGGGCCCTGGGCTTCAGCCTCATGCAGTGGGGCTTCGGCTTTCCGCCCTGGGCTCCAGCAAGTCTAACACTGGCCCTGCTTGGTGGATCCCCTGAAATCTGCTCGTGGCCCCTCAGTGGGCCATGGACCCCTGTTTGAGAACCGCTGGTATAGTAGACTATGGACAGGACTTAAAAGAATGGTTGAACTTTGTTTAAGGTTGAAGAATTATAACTACCTATTGGCAGCCATTTCTGGGCCGTTGAATGAAAGATTGGAACTGTGAAGACCAAGAGTTTTGTATTCCTCTCATCTCTCAGTACTTCTGTTCCAGTCTGGATATATGGTATATAACAACAGATCAACCTTGTTGCTCCCAAAGATCATGGAGCATCCTCTGTGCCAGCATGTATCCCACACGTACTGTCTTGGCACCTCTTAGGATAAAGAAGTTTTCTGGACCACTGGTGGCTTTGGCACCACCCAGTTGGTGGATTTCATCTGGTTACTTTCCTTCTGAGCTCAGAGTCTTTCTAATCTTCAGTGGTGGACAGTCAGCACTTGTTCTCTCACTGTTAACCATCAAATCCAGATGATAGCTGCTGCTAAACCACACACTGTTTATTTAAGAAAGAAAGAAACTATTGCTGCTAAATAAGAGTAAAGAAACACACTTGGTGTTACTCACATGCAGATACACTAAGGGCAAGCTGGCTGGGAAAAAGAATGTTACAGATTGTTTAACAGTTTCCTACTCCAGCCAAAAGTACTGGACTGCAGAACAAACAGATCCTCCTTTTGACAGTACTAATGCCTGTTTATGTGTGGCTCAGTTTAGCACTTCTCTTTCTGAATAATTGATGTAATGTTGCACAGCAGGGGCAAAATATATACAAGGGGATCTTTCAGTAGCACTGCCAGATAGAATGATTTTAATTCTCTACATCTGTGTGGTATGAGTCAAATCAGATAGTTAAGGAACCAAGGAAACTTGTATTTGATTGTTCATTTCCAGTCATATGGTTAAATATCTTTCAACTAATAGTCTGTTCCAAAGAACAGTACAAGTTGTGACAATTATTTTTAGATATTCTGTTGTTACAGTACTAGTAGATAGTTAACTCTAACCTGAGGAATTAAAAAAAAAAGATTGTTGTCCTATTTATCATTTGTACTTTGATAGCATGCAGTCATCCCAGTCAAAAACTGGACCCCATTGTTCAGTATAAACTCATTAAAGATCAGTGTCTGCCCCAAATTGCTTACAGTTGAGTATTCAGACATAAAACTCAGTATGTTCAAAAAGCTGAGATGCATATTTCAGAGATGTTGTGAGATTATATACTTTGCTTTTCCCTCACAGCTGCTGCTTATATTATTTTCTTTTTTTATCCATGTTAAATACTTATATCTCTAAACTCTCATCCTTAACTGTGGAGCTTCTAACCAGCTTCTCCATAATAACAATTTGCTAGAATGAAGTAGCATGGTGAGAGACAGCATGTCTCTTCTGAAGACAACTTTGGAATGAGGGGAAAAGATTAAGGATAAATGTGGGTGTTTTTTAACTGAAGAGACTTTACGTTTTGCTGAAAATATTGTCTTTATTTTGGATGTTCATTTATTTTTTATTGCTGTTTTCTACCTTGTTCTTTGCTACATTGTTTTGTTTTCACACATTAACATAATTGCTTATGGTAGAGTATTCTCGGTCTAATACACAATGCTGTGAGAATAAAGATAGATTTTTAACAATCAGATACTAACAACTCATATCTGGTGTTTATTATTATTATTTATTTGGTTGTATTCTGGTTGTGCCTAGTGGCCATAGTTAAAATTGGGCCCCATTATGCAAGGTGCTGGACAAACATGTAGCAATTTATCCCTATTCTAAGGAGCTTAAAATCTAAGCTGAGATGAGGCACAATGAATTTTGCAAATGAAAGTGGAGAGAGAGGACAAAGGAAACCAAAATAAGACCCCATGGTTACATAGGTTGCCATTGCACTACTTGGTAGTTCCAGATGGTTACAAAAATTAGCATTTTGGGGGGGGGGGGTTAAGTTAATATTAACTCTCCCAGGCTGACACTGACCCCAACTATCATTGGTAGGCTTATTTCTTGTAAGCAGAGGTGGGTCGCAGCAGTGGCTGCATCTTACAGCCCAGGAGGGGTTTGGAGGAGGAGAGACCCATGGCCTTCCAAATGCATTCACTATGCTTGTACCACGTGTAAGAGCAGTGAGGAAGTTGAGAGAGAAGATGAGCGGATGAGGTTGGCATTGTTGACTGGCCAGAGGAGGTAGATAAAAGGCAAGAGTGGACAAGCAGGAAAGGGCAGAGTTGTGAAGGACTTTATAAATGAAATGAATGTAATATTTGTTGTATATTTGAACATATGGTAAGAACATACAAGAAACACTTTGGATTGTAATAATGCATGACATTGTCGATGTGCTTTAATTTTATGTAGATTTAAAGCTATATCGTCCCCTTCACTGACCCTGCTTGCCCCCCAGCCATAGATGATGAAATGCTGTCTTAATTACAGCACTGCTAAGTGTAATAGTACATAAAAGGTTGTTACAAGGAAGAGGGAGAAAAATTGTTCTTCTTAACCTCTGAGGATAGAACAAGAAGCAATGGGCTTAAATTGCAGCAAGGGAGGTTTAGGTTGGACATTAGGAAAAACTTCCTAACTGTCAGGGTGGTTAAACACTGGAATAAATTGCCTAGGGAGGTGGTGGAATCTCTATCATTGGGGATTTTTAAGAGCGGGTTGGACAAACACCTGTCAGGGATGGTCTAGATAATACTTAGTCCTGCCTTGAGTGCAGGGGACTGGACTAGATGACCTCTCGAGGTCCCTTCCAGTTCTGTGATTTCTGTGAATAGGGAGCTGGGGGATTAGAGAGCTGCTGTGAAGGGACAGACCCTTTGCAGATATCTCTAGTGCATAGATTCTGAGTTTGGAAGCGGCCTTTATGATTCTCTGGCATAGAATAAGGCGTAGATTTCATCCAGTGATTCTTACAGCCTACCCAACAGATTGTGGTTGAACTAGAGCATATTTTTAGGACGATATCCAGCCTTGGATTTAAAGACTCTCATTGAAGGAGAATTTACCATATTCCTTGATAATTTCTTCAAACGATTAATCATTTTCAGTGTTAAAAATGTGCATCTCTTTTTCCAGTTAGAACCTCTCTAACTTCAGCATCCAGCCTTTGGTTCTTATTACGCCTTTGTCTGCTAAATTTGAAAGCCCTCTAATATCAGATATCTTCTTCCTGAGTAGGTAATTGTTGACCCTAATCAAGTCACCTTTTTATCTTTTCTTTGATAAACTATATCGATTGAGCTCCTTTAGTCTCTGTCACGTTTCCAGGCCACAAATCATTCTTAAGTTGTAGCCCATTTCTGCATCCTTTCCAGTTATTAAAGTGCGGAAACCAGAACTGGACACAGTCTTCCAGTACTAGTCTTTGCAATGTCATATACATAGATAATATTGCCCCTCTTCTCCTGTTTCATGTTTCCCTTTTAATATGTCTAAGTATTGAGTTAGCTGTTTTAGCCACACGTGTCACATGGAGCTCATCTACTGTTAACTCTTAGGGTTAAGAGTCATGACTTTTTCAGGGTCACGACTTTCCAAAATACAGTCCTGCAGCTTGAAAGTATTATCTGTGTTTTTTGTTTCTAGATGTATAGCCTTGCAAAGGATCTCAGGGGATCCTTTGGTTTTGGAGGTCGAATCACTTGTTACTTGCACTGATGGGGACAAAAGAAGAATGTGAAGGAAACTGAGTAAGAACTTCAGGAATATCCAGTCTGCAATGTGGCATTAGCTTCTTCAAGGATGAGATGGCCCTAAACCTTTAAAGGTTGTGCTTAAATTAGTGTATCTCTATTTACTTCAGGTTTTATGGAGGAAAATAAGTTGCTTCATTTGCTTTAAACTGCCCTGGGCACCTCTAGGTGTCATGGGATTCTTATTTGACTGCTGCCTGATCTTAAACTCGTACAGTGAGGAACTCGTACAGTGCGTTTAAGAGAACACACAGATGATGCATCCAGCTAGAAAGCTGCTATGCTAGCATTTAATTAAGTAGCCAATCTGTTGTGCCAGGCACAAGTTACTTCCTGTGTAATACCAGCTTCATGGGGAAGTACAGCGTGTATCTAAGTGGAATGAATAACCACCTTTAACTAGTTTTCTCATTACCACATCCTGTTTGCTACACAACAAGTAGATTGTGTGTGCATTGGAAATAGACACTTTTCCAGTACTCAAATGATTAGTTATAATTCATAAATAGAATCTATTTTGCTATGCTTGATTATTAAAATGGTATTTTAATTTATTTTTGCATTATATTTTACTGTTGATCATGCACACTTGTAAAAATTGTTTCATTCAAGCTCTGATTTTTGTAATTGACATATGCAGCAGGTGTATTTTCGAAGAGTAAGAGATTTTAAATTAGGCAATAGCAACAATTACATTAATGCACTTGGAACAAATGCGATATACACTTCCACTGTAACAAATCTAAAGAAAGGCAGTGTTGATCTTTCTTATCAGTGCTGCTTAATAGTAGGTAGAAGATAATGTTGGTAAACTAGATGCTCTGGGTATGATAAAATGCAGAACCTTTCTGCTCTTGGTCACTGATTTGGATCTGGTTCACATCTGTCTATCGAGCAGTTTGTTTAGATTCTGGTGGTACTTAACAGTTTCCATTAAAACACTCCATTCACAGTTGCTTGTAATTTTCTGTAATAACCTTTTGAGTTGAAATTTCCATGTTTGGCTTTTTTTGGACAATTTGAGCAAAACCGGGTTAGTTGTTTTGGAACTTGATCATAGTATAATACTTACCCTTTGCACATTGTTAAAAAAAGCTCTTGCATTTTCCCTTTGGCTTTAAGGTTAAACCTGATTTCCACCCCATCTCTGTTGTCAAGTACACAGATAGATAAAGAGGCAGGGTGGGGGGGGGAGAAAACCTGGATTTGTGCTGGAAATGGCCCACCTTGATTATCATACACATTGTAAGGAGAGTGATCACTTTACATAAGCTATTACCAGCAGGCGAGTGAGGTGGGGGGAGAGAAAACCTTTTGTATCATAGAATCATAGAATCATAGAATATCAGGGTTGGAAGGGACCCCAGAAGGTCATCTAGTCCAACCCCCTGCTCGAAGCAGGACCAAGTCCCAGTTAAATCATCCCAGCCAGGGCTTTGTCAAGCCTGACCTTAAAAACCTCTAAGGAAGGAGATTCTACCACCTCCCTAGGTAACGCATTCCAGTGTTTCACCACCCTCTTAGTGAAAAAGTTTTTCCTAATATCCAATCTAAACCTCCCCCATTGCAACTTGAGACCATTACTCCTCGTTCTGTCATCTGCTACCATTGAGAACAGTCTAGAGCCATCCTCTTTGGAACCCCCTTTCAGGTAGTTGAAAGCAGCTATCAAATCCCCCCTCATTCTTCTCTTCTGCAGACTAAACAATCCCAGCTCCCTCAGCCTCTCCTCATAAGTCCTGTGCTCTAGACCCCTAATCATTTTTGTTGCCCTTCGCTGGACTCTCTCCAATTTATCCACATCCTTCTTGTAGTGTGGGGCCCAAAACTGGACACAGTACTCCAGATGAGGCCTCACCAGTGTCGAATGGAGGGGAACGATCACGTCCCTCGATCTGCTCGCTATGCCCCTACTTATACATCCCAAAATGCCATTGGCCTTCTTGGCAACAAGGGCACACTGCTGACTCATATCCAGCTTCTCGTCCACTGTCACCCCTAGGTCCTTTTCCGCAGAACTGCTGCCTAGCCATTCGGTCCCTAGTCTGTAGCGGTGCATTGGATTCTTCCGTCCTAAGTGTAGGACCCTGCACTTATCCTTATTGAACCTCATCAGATTTCTTTTGGCCCAATCCTCCAATTTGTCTAGGTCCTTCTGTATCCTATCCCTCCCCTCCAGCATATCTACCACTCCTCCCAGTTTAGTATCATCCGCAAATTTGCTGAGAGTGCAATCCACACCATCCTCCAGATCATTTATGAAGACATTGAACAAAACCGGCCCCAGGACCGACCCCTGGGGCACTCCACTTGACACCGGCTGCCAACTAGACATGGAGCCATTGATCACTACCCGTTGAGCCCGACAATCTAGCCA
This sequence comes from Chelonia mydas, assembly GCF_015237465.2. Classification (NCBI taxonomy): domain Eukaryota; kingdom Metazoa; phylum Chordata; order Testudines; family Cheloniidae; genus Chelonia; species Chelonia mydas. The sequence continues at coordinate 30,395,888 of NC_057856.1, forward strand.
GCTTTCTACCCACCTTATAGTGCATTCATCCAGCCCATACTTCCTTAACTTGCTGACAAGAATACTGTGGGAGACCGTGTCAAAAGCTTTGCTAAAGTCAAGAAACAATACATCCACTGCTTTCCCTTCATCCACAGAACGAGTAATCTCATCATAAAAGGCGATTAGATTAGTCAGGCATGACCTTCCCTTGGTGAATCCATGCTGACTGTTCCTGATCACTTTCCTCTCATGTAAGTGCTTCAGGATTGATTCTTTGAGGACCTGCTCCATGATTTTTCCAGGGACTGAGGTGAGGCTGACTGGCCTGTAGTTCCCAGGATCCTCCTTCTTCCCTTTTTTAAAGATTGGCACTACATTAGCCTTTTTCCAGTCATCCGGGACTTCCCCCGTTCGCCACGAGTTTTCAAAGATAATGGCCAAGGGCTCTGCAATCACAGCCGCCAATTCCTTCAGCACTCTCGGATGCAACTCGTCCGGCCCCATGGACTTGTGCACGTCCAGCTTTTCTAAATAGTCCCTAACCACCTCTATCTCCACAGAGGGCTGGCCATCTCTTCCCCATTTTGTGATGGCCAGCGCAGCAGTCTGGGAGCTGACCTTGTTAGTGAAAACAGAGGCAAAAAAAGCATTGAGTACATTAGCTTTTTCCACATCCTCTGTCACTAGGTTGCCTCCCTCATTCAGTAAGGGGCCCACACTTTCCTTGGCTTTCTTCTTGTTGCCAACATACCTGAAGAAACCCTTCTTGTTACTCTTGACATCTCTTGCTAGCTGCAGCTCCAGGTGCGATTTGGCCCTCCTGATATCTTTCCTACATGCCCGAGCAATATTTTTATACTCTTCCCTGGTCATATGTCCAACCTTCCACTTCTTGTAAGCTTCTTTTTTATGTTTAAGATTCGCTAGGATTTCACCATTAAGCCAAGCTGGTCGCCTGCCATATTTACTATTCTTTCGACTCATCGGGATGGTTTGTCCCTGTAACCTCAACAGGGATTCCTTGAAATACAGCCAGCTCTCCTGGACTCCCTTCCCCTTCATGTTAGTCCCCCAGGGGATCCTGGCCATCTGTTCCCTGAGGGAGTCAAAGTCTGCTTTCCTGAAGTCCAGGGTCCGTATCCTGCTGCTTACCTTTCTTCCCTGCGTCAGGATCCTGAACTCAACCAACTCATGGTCACTGCCTCCCAGATTCCCATCCACTTTTGCTTCCCCCACTAATTCTTCCCGGTTTGTGAGCAGCAGGTCAAGAAAAGCGCCCCCCCTAGTTGGCTCCCCTAGCACTTGCACCAGGAAATTGTCCCCTACGCTTTCCAAAAACTTCCTGGATTGTCTATGCACCGCTGTATTGCTCTCCCAGCAGATATCAGGAAAATTAAAGTCACCCATGAGAATCAGGGCATGCGATCTAGTAGCTTCCGTGAGTTGCCGGAAGAAAGCCTCATCCACGTCATCCCCCTGGTCCGGTGGTCTATAGCAGACTCCCACCACTACATCACTCTTGTTGCACACACTTCTAAACTTAATCCAGAGACACTCAGGTTTTTCCACAGTTTCGTACCGGAGCTCTGAGCAGTCATACTGCTCCCTTACATACAGTGCTACTCCCCCACCTTTTCTGCCCTGCCTGTCCTTCCTGAACAGTTTATAACCATCCATGACTGTACTCCAGTCATGTGAGTTATCCCACCAAGTCTCTGTTATTCCAATCACGTCATAGTTCCTTGACATCACCAGGACCTCCAGTTCTCCCTGCTTGTTTCCAAGGCTTTGTGCATTTGTATATAAGCACTTGAGATTACCTGTTGATCGCCCCTCATTCCCAGTATGAGGCAGGAGCCCTCCCCTCACAGACATTCCTGCCTGTGCTTCCTCCCGGTATCCCGCTTTCCCACTTACCTCAGGGCTTTGGTCTCCTTCCCCCGGTGAACCTAGTTTAAAGCCCTCCTCACTAGGTTAGCCAGCCTGCTGGCAAAGATGCTCTTCCCTCTCTTCGTAAGATGGAGCCCGTCTCTGCCCAGCACTCCTCCTTCATGGAACACCATCCCATGGTCAAAGAATCCAAAGCCTTCTCTCCGACACCACCTGCGTAGCCATTCGTTGACCTCCATGATTCGACGGTCCCTACCCAGGCCTTTTCCTTCCACGGGGAGGATGGACGAGAACACCACTTGCGCCTCCAACTCCTTTATCCTTCTTCCCAGAGCCACGTAGTCCGCAGTGATCCGCTCAAGGTCATTCTTGGCAGTATCATTGGTGCCCACGTGGAGAAGCAGGAAGGGGTAGCGATCCGAGGGCTTGATGAGTCTCGGCAGTCTCTCCGTCACATCGCGAATCTTAGCCCCTGGCAAGCAGCAGACTTCTCGGTTTTCCCGGTCAGGGCGGCAGATAGATGACTCAGTCCCCCGGAGGAGAGAGTCCCCGACCACCACCATCCGCCTTCTCCTCTTGGGAGTGGTGGTCGTGGAACTCCCAACCTCAGGACATCGCATCTCATGCCTTCCAACCAGCGGAGTCTCCTTCTGCTTTCTCCCCCCAGACATATCATCTGGTCCACTCTCCGCAATGGTACCTGTGGAGAGAACATGAAAGCGGTTAGTTACCTGTGTCTGTGTTACTGGAACCCGGACATTCCGCTTACCTCTTCTGGAGGTCACATGTTGCCAAGCTTCTTCACTGGCCTCTTGGCTCCTCTCTGCAACCTGCTCTATATCTTTAGAGCTTTGTGCCCCTAGAAGCCTATCCTGAGTTTTGTCCAGAAAATCCTCAGTCTCTCGTATACAACGCAGGGTCGTTACCTGTTGCTCCAGACCTTCAATCTTCTCTTCCAATATGGAGACCAGCTTGCACTTTGTACAGACAAAGTCGCTTCTGTCCTGTGGAAGAAAGACAAACATGGCACATCCAGTGCAGGTCACAACAGCTGAACCCCCCCCTTCCATATCACCTACCTACTATGAGCTTCCTCAGAGACGTTGGCAAGATGTAAGCCTCACTGGGCTCACTCCAGGCGAACTCCCAGGCAAACTCCTGCTGCGAGCTGCTCTGCTGTCCCCGCTGCTCAGCTGGTTCGCTGCCGCTCAGCTGGCAGCGATAGTAGTGATAGTGATAAACACCCATTTTTTCATGATTTGTGTGTATAAAAACAAACATCTGCTGTATTTTCCACAGTATGCATCTGATGAAGTGAGCTGTAGCTCACTAAAGCTTATGCTCAAATAAATTGGTTAGTCTCTAAGGTGCCACAAGTACTCCTTTTCTTTTTGCGAATACAGACTAACATGGCTGTTACTCTGAAACCTGTCATTAAACTTACTGCATGTCAGGAGTCCCAGTGAGAAATATATGTTTGCTTAATTGTAGAAAATGTGGTTGTCATTTATCTAGGGTGACCAGATGTCCTGATTTTTAGGTCTTTGTCCCGCGTCGCGACCAATGCACGGTCAGGATGCCATTTGTCCCGATATTGTGGCTTTGGCCGCTCCGGCTGCTTTTATTTTTTTTGCTTCCCCCATGTGTCCTGATATTTTGTCTGTTTCATCTGGTCACCCTACATTTATCAATTTATGTGAACATTTTCTTCCATTTTGCGTTATCTTCCTTTCTATTGGGGGACTGTTCTTTCTAGGAATGATTCACTTGGCTATTCCTTATGTTATCTTATGTTCCGCTTTCTCCATATTGGAGCTCTATACTAGGTTAAGAATTTTGCCATCTGTGTTCTTCCCACACATTCATGTCTGTTTTGGATCCTTTAGGAATTTCATATCATATTAACTCCCTTCAGAGTGCTAGAGCTCAGGGTGATTATTCTAGCTTATGGTGGCTTTTCAGAGCAAAATATTGTTAATTCATCCTAAGATCAGTGTACTGACAGGCCTTACAGCTGTGTGAATGGACTCTATAGTATAAGATCTTCCTGTCAGCTGTCTGCCATGAGCGGGAGGTAAACTTGCTGTTGAGAAATTCTCCCTGTCCTTTCAATACGGGAGCACAATGTGGTGCAATCCCTTAAGTATCTAAATATAACATGTTTTGAAGACTCACTCCCTAGTACGTTATTGAAACCCTTGTTTAATGTAAGCATGAGATCTGTGTGCCAGTGGCATTTTGAACTAATTAAATAATGCTCTGAAGAAAGAGCAGTGAGAGCAATAAAATTTGGTTGTCAAATAGTGCTAGGCAGTTTACAACATATAGAAAAGACGAGGGCCCCAATTTTGAAAAGACTAAGGCACATGATTAACTTTACATGTGATGTGAGTAGTCCCATTGAAGTCAGTGGGACTAACGTGTAAAGTTAAGCATACATGTAAGTCTTTTCAGGATAGGGGCCATGATCTGTGGGTTTATAATCCAAAATCAGACATAACAAAAGAAGGAATAAGGCAAGAAGTAGAGGTGCGGGATCAGAGGAAGGGGGAGAATTTAACAGATACAGAGTGCAGTTGCTATACTTGTTTCAGAGTAACAGCCGTGTTAGTCTGTATTCGCAAAAAGAAAAGGAGTACTTGTGGCACCTTAGAGACTAACCAATTTATTTGAGCATAAGCTTTCGTGAGCTGCTCACAAAAGCTTATGCTCAAATAAATTGGTTAGTCTCTCAGGTTCCACAAGTACTCCTTTTCTTTTTAGTTATACATGTGTCTTAAAGGGCCCAGGTGTGTATTAATTTATTCCAGGTTAAAAACTACAATTTTGTGTCAGGGTGGGATGCAGAGGAATGTAAAGAAGAGGAAATGGTAGTCATGGAGGATAGGAAGATTGAGAGGAAATATGAGATAGGGAAGAAGAACGGCAGTGTTGTGCATGCATGCATGCATATATATGTACATTTCACTTAAATTAACTTGCTATTTGAGTCTCTTCTACTTTTTGTATATGAAAGTAGCAGAGATTACGTAAATACCTAGACAGATTTGCAACATACTGTATTTGCTTTTTGTGTTTATGGAAAAGTGCATTTATTTTTGGGTTCCATTTCAGACATGTGGAAGATATAAAACATAAGTGAGACTCTGTGGAAATTAGGAAGTGAAAAGAGTGATAAAAAATGAAACTTAAAGTACCCTGTAAAAACTGGTTTCTCTTTCCTCCTATTGTTGTTTCATTGTTAGTAGTTTTCAGTTTATGCAGCAGGTTCAAGATCAGACTAAAACCTGGATTATGGATGAGTTGCATGATTCTATCGGATATTAGTTGGACATAAACTTCTCCTTGTTAGTCTGTTTAGCAAAACTCATATTTTGTATCTGTAAAGGAACCATGTAAATCTTTGAAACCAGATGATTGAAAACAAAACCAAGAAACTGTTGTTATTATGTGGCATTTTATTCAGGGTCTGTTTTCCTATACACACAGATGTTCTACTGATGTCAATGGGAATCATGCATACTGAGGTAGAGGAAAACAGAATAAACTGGAAGTCATTGGAGGTGTAATTCAACATTATGAAATATCTATTTTTTAAAAAAATTCGCAAAAAGAAAAGGAGTACTTGTGGCACCTTAGAGACTAACCAATTTATTTGAGCATAAGCTTTTGTGCGCTACAGCTCACTTCATGCATCCGATGAAGTGAGCTGTAGCTCACAAAAGCTTATGCTCAAATAAATTGGTTAGTCTCTAAGGTGCCACAAGTACTCCTTTTCTTTTTGCGAATACAGACTAACACGGCTGTTACTCTGAAACCTTTAAAAAAATTGTGGTTCTTACTCTTGTAAAAATGCTCACAAAATTAGTGTTAATTTTAAAATAATTTCCACAATTTTAATTTAATTTCTAGACATTTGGGATGATGAGTTGTTATGAATATACTTTTGTGTTTTTTAAAATAATTTTGATATTGGTGTGGGTTAGATTGCAAGTTGCTGTAGAAATAGAATATAATACTATGCTGTCTGTTGCGCCATAAACATTGATACTTTCACTTTGAACAGCCTGTAAAACTTGTGCAAGAGATGATCTGTCCAGACATATTTAAATATGTGAAACCTTGCTGTTCCATTGATTTTATTACATCTTCATCAGTTATTTGGTATGTTAAAGAAAAATGTGTCTGGTGTATGTGCAGTGCTTTGACATTTGGTTTATTGTGTTATTACTGATCAGTTACGTTCTCATTGTTTTAGAAAACACAAAAATATTGTGTCATTCAACCCATTTGGTTAAAAGTTGATTCATAAAGTATAAACAATAAAAATTATTTATTGAAAAGGTGGTTTCAGACTGGCCAATATGTATAAATTAGCTAATTATACTACTTGCTGGCTGGCATAAATTTCTTCTGGTGTATTGCTATAAAAGTTATTTCTCTGTGAAAAATCCTGAGGGCAGATGAAATGTGGCTAATTGGAAGAATTTCTTATACAGTCTAACTTGGCTCATTACATCTCTTTCAAGGGTTGGACATGGAGAAAACACCATACTTAGATGTTTTATAAAGAATATTGTTGGCACTTGAGTGCCTGGTACCATAAATTATATAAGTACTTTTACTTGTGCATAATTTTAAGGTGGAAAAAAGGCCTGCTTTTGTCTGTCCAGAGTTGAATAACATCTGAAACCAACCTATAAAATGTTTTAATTCATTCTGTTTTTTTTCATTATAAATAATTTAGATCTTTCTTTATCAGGCTGAAGCCTGAACCTTTTCTTGTTAAATAATAGAACGATTCATCAGCTGAGGTCTACATAAAATCTGTGCTTTTAGAACCTATATACAATTTTGTTTTGGGAAGGATAATGTCATATAAGGAAAAAGGGGAAAAACTTTTGTGTCTCAGCGGAGCAGCCTAATTATACAACATTTCTTTTGTACTGTCAAGACTTCTGAGTGGACAGGAAGCTTTGAACACTAGAAGTAGGTTATTTTCTTCTCATGGAGAAATGAGTGGGTACAGATACAGGAGTAATAAATTATGTGAATCAGCCTTGTGATTTTTTTTTTTTTAAAGTTTCTGCTGTTACAGCTTTTAACAGGGACATGTATTAGACGGTAAAACCAGCACAGTTTAAGTCCAGTTACTCACAGACTGCAGTGACTTTCTGTGTTTCTCAAAAGTCTGTTTCCAAAAGGCTGTGGACTTAAACTCCTTCCTTTAAGATTATATGGTACCCTCAGTTCTTCTTTGAGTGCGTTTCAATGGATGTGTTGTACCAGGCATTTGCTGTCTCCTGCTGGAGATACTTTGGCCTTGGTGCACCCGGCCTCAGGAGCGGCCCTTTAAGAAAAGAAATGCAGTGAGTTTGGGATCACCGGAGTTGCCTAGAAAGGCCTTGTAGGCTCAGCCGCTGGTGAAACCAGTGGGACTTGGTCCTCCAGTGCATGGATGACTCGTGCATCCCGATATTGGGTGGGGGATGTACAATCTAAAGGGGAGGACATGTGACCGCCCCACATCTCCTCTGCCCAGCCTGGGGCCTCTGTGCTCTTCCCACCACACCAGAGTTACCTGCGGGGGTTGGGGAGACGTCTGTCTTTCTCCTGCTGCCCCTCCCCCCCCGGCACATTCGGCCGTTCTCCCTGGCAGCCGGGTCCGGGAGGGGAGTGGTACCAGCCACTTCTCATGCCAGTTGAAGCTTGCTGCTCAGGATCTCTGCTCTCTGCACGCTGTGGCTGCCTGAGAGAGAGCTTGGCTGGGGTGGCGGCCTGCCCCATCCCCTCCTCTCCCAGAAGCGTATGTTTGCCTAGGGCCCAGTGATGGGTTAATCTGGCCTTGACCATAACCCAAGAAGCCAGGATGAGTCAAGACCCACTGCTGACCATACTTCACATTTAGGTCATTGAGAGACCTTTTGTTTTACTTTGGGTGAATGTAAGGCCATGGTGGGCCAACCTAAGTTAGATATTGGTTGGACTACTGAAAACTTGGGGAGCTCACTTAACAAGACACCTACTGGCTTTTCAATCAAGCTGGTGACAGTCCATATGTATTTTCCCCTTTTGGTGCGTATGTGCCCCATGTGCTCAAGATCTGTTTGGCCAGCGCCCCCTATTGGTGTCATACATGTGGCCTGAGCGTCCTAATGCTCTCATACCGAGGGCATAAAGGATAATATGTGTCCAACCATCACTCAGTTCCTTCTCATTACCTGTTAGGTTCACTCCCTCTGGGGCACCTGGCATTGGCCACTGTTGGCAGACAGGATACTGGGCTGGATGGACCTTTGGTCTGACCCAGTATGGCCACTCTTATGTTCTCATGCGTGTGGTTTTGAGACTGAGTGCCAGTGTCTTTGTATAGTGCAGGGGTGGGCACACTTTTTGGGCCGAGGGCCACATCTGGGTGGGGAAATTGTATGCAGGGCTGGGGCAGGGGGTTGGGGTGCGGGAGGGAGTGCAGGGTGTGGGAGGGGGTGCAGTGTGCAGGAACGGGCTCAGGGCAAGGGATTGGGGCAGAGGGGGGTACAGGGTGTATGAGGGGGCTCAGGGAAGGGGGTTGGGGTGCAGGAGGGGTGCAGAGTGAAGGAGGAAGCTCAGGGCAGGGCGTTGGGGTGCAGGAGGGGTGTGGGGTACGGCAGGGGGCTCAGGGCAGGGGGTGCGTGTGGTGCAGCAGGGGGCTCAGGGCAGGGGGTTTGTGGGGTGCAGAGGGGTGTGAGGTGCGACAGAGGGCTGAGTGCAGGGCACAGGCAGGGGGCTCAGGGCAGGGAGTTCGGGGCGGGGTGCAGGCAGAGGGGCGGGGTGCAGGAGGGGTTCGGGCTCTGGCCCGGCACCTCTTACCTAAAGGGGCTCCGGGGTGGCAGCAGTGCGCACCGGGGCCAGGGCAGGCTCCCTGCATGCCTGCCCCAGCCCCAGCCCATGCCACACTGCTCCGGGAAGCGGCCGGTACCATGTCCCTGCGCAGCCCCTGGGGGAGGAGGGCGCACAAGGCTCCGCGCGCTGCCCTTGCCATGCCTCCAGGTACCTCCCCCGAAGCTCCCATTGGACGTGGTTCCCCGTTCCTGGCCAATGGGAGCTGTGAGGGGGTGGTGCCTGGAGGCAAGGGCAATGCACGGAGCTCTCTGCCCCCCCCCCACCTCCGGGGCCCTAGGGACACGGTGCTGGCCACGTCTGAGAGCGGCGCGGGGCCTATGGCACCACGGGGGAAAATCCCGCGGGCCGGATCCAAAGCCCTAACAGGCTGGATCCGGTCCGAGGGCCCGTAGTTTGCCCACCCCTGGTATAGTATATATAATAGTGTTAGTTTAGCATAGGTCAGTGGGTTGCCTATTGGCATCTTTTTTGATATGTTTCAGGTAATAGTTGGGATGTTTTATTAGCTTCCTCCCTTGTAAAATTTTTCCTCAGTGAGATCTCTCCTGGTGCCAAGTGTGATGCTGACAGACCAGGTGCCAGTTTGTGCTAAGGCCCCGAGGCCTCACTGAACATTGACAAATGCATAGCTGGAAACCAGTCTGACTCACCTGTGTGTTAGTATTGTTAAAATAGGTATTGGATTTATAGAGATGTGTTTGGACTTTATGAAACGCTTGTGAGTTGCTGCATGTATTAATCTAATTTATAATGTCTGTACCCCGTGTTATAAGGTAATATTTAAGTGTTTTTGCTCTCTGACTATAAAAGTGTTTGCTGTGAAACTGGAAATCCCCATGGTCAGGAGAGAAGCATTACCAAGTGCGAAATACTAGTTTACCACAAGAGGTGTCCTCTCCTGCCCAACAAAAGAAGGCCTATAGACATCCAACAAATCATTATGGAACATCAGTGAACAAAAGTCTTTGTTGATCGCTCCCCCCACGTCCATGAAGAAGAGGCATGCACAAATGCTCAGTCCTATCAGTTTGAGCTCTGGGGAAATGGAACAAAAATCCCTGTCAAGAAAAAATTGTTATCCCTAGGCTGCTTGGACTTCAGGGAGAGGGCAAGACTTTTAAGCATAAGCTAGGGAGCCCCAGCCATTTATCTGTCCTTTAGAGCTAACCCAGGCTAGAGCTTGCACATTACAGCAGCGTCTATTACTTTTGATACCTAAGACTGTAACTCATTTGTGTGTGTAATGTTTACCTGCTTTAACGTTGTAAATAACTCTTATTTCTTTTTCCTAGTTAATAAACCTTTAGTATTGTCTTTGGTGAGAGATCTGAGGTACAATTGACCTGGAGTAAGTGACTGGTCCTTTCGGATTGGGAGTAAACTGAATATTATTGTGGTTTTTTGTGGTGTAAGGGAGGGACTGTCTGTCACAAAGGCAAGTTTGCCTGGGTGGCAAGATTGTCCAAGGGGACTCTGTGACTCCATGTTAAGGGTGTTGTAGTGCCTGAGGAGTTCATTCTTAATATTTAGTTAGTGAAATGTAAGCATAGACCACACAACCAATTTGGAGTTTGAGCCCTGGTTTGAAGCAGTCTGCCAAGAGAATGGCAGTCACAGTTGTGAGTCACCCAAGACGTCTTGACACCAGGACCTTAGGATTGCATGCTTGTCTTTTGGATTTCAATATTGCCCCTCTTGCAAGACACCAGTTCTTCTTCAAGTCGTGTCCCTGCAGGTGCTCAACTTCAGTGAACATGCACCCTGTGCCTTTGACTGGAGATTTTTGTTAGCAGTGCCTGCTCATCCTGTGCATGCTTCCTACACACCTTCATGCCTTGTACTGAGGCTATATAGGGCTGTGCAGGTGAACCGCCCAGAGTTCCTTCTCAACTGCCTTGAGCTGGAGTTTAGTGTGTGCCTATTTTCCTCTTTAGTTATAGAATATAGTATATACTGTTAGTTCTTCAGTTAGTTTATGGGATCATAGAATATCAGGGTTGGAAGGGACCTCAGGAGGTCATCTAGTCCAACCCCCTGCTCAAAGCAGGACCAATCCCCAATCTTTGCCCCAGATCCCTAAATGGCCCCCTCAAGGATTAAACTCACAACCCTGGGTTTAGCAGGCCAATGCTTAAACCACTGAGCTATCCCTCCCCCCGATACTTAGTAGTTGTTGGAACTGCTGTTCCCATTCCCCCCCCCCCCCCCCCCCCCCCAAAAAAAAAAAAAGTTTTTTTCCCCCTTTATTGAGGGGTCAGTTTTTTTCTTGTATCTGGGATGCTGGGCTCTCTGGATTTTAAAAGATGCCTCTACTGCCGAGAAGCTATTCCCATCAGCAATGGGCATTCTCAGGGTATTTATTGCTTGCGAGACTCGCATATCCGCAGCAAGTGCAAGGTTTGCACTTCTTTTAAGAGACTATCCCGTAAAAACAGGGAGATTAAGTTCAGACTATTAACGATGGAGCAAGTCTTAAGACTGGCTATGGACCTAGGCCCAGACCCTCTAGTTCTGTTACCAGCAGCACCCCCTACACTCAAGTGTGCCGATAAAAAATAGTATGTCCTGGCCAGGGATTGCGAGTGTTTTATTTTCACACCCAGCACCAAATTCTCTTGTCATGAGCGCAGGTAATGAAAGGGAGAGAGAGTATATTCCAAAAGCTACCCTGTATTACATAGACTAGAAACAACTGGATCTTTTGGGTCATAAAAGCTGCTCTTTGGTGATATTACAGTTCAGGATGACGACTTACCGGGCCCTGATGTCGAAATATGACTACCTGAATTATGAGATGTTTAATGCTTTTATTGACCACTTACCTCAGGAACGCTGAGACCAGTTTAGTGGCGTAATAAAGGAGGGTCAGCTTTTGGCAAATATTGAAGGCTTCACTTCACACGGCTGACATTTCAGCCAGGTTTGTTTCCACCATAGTCGTGATAGATGAGCTTCCTGGCTTCAGCTGTCCGGTTACCCATGAGAAGTACGATCGACTGTTGAGGACTTATATACAGTGAGCTATACACAGACCACTCACTTCATACCCTAAAGGACTCTGGAGCTACACTTAGATCTTTGGGAATAGGCATGCCTTCAAATAAAAGAATATTTAGCAGGTTTGAATTGGCACAAAAATCCTGTCCTACTCAATTTTCCACATTCGTTAGACCGTCTGAACTGCTGGCTAAGAGGTTGAGATTTTCTAAAAAGAAGCCAGTGACTACCTTGGCTGCTTCATTCCAGCCATCAACATTGTCCAGTGCCAGTTGTGAGGGTTTGGTCGAGAGTCTGAACCACTCCACTAGTCAAGGTTTCTCAGATGCACCATACCACCCCTTTTCCTTAGTACACTGCCTCTCTCTATTCCAGCAGGCATGGGAGATTGTAACATCAGACAGATGAGTATTGGAGGCCATAACATCGAGTTACACAATCCAGTTTATCTCCATCCTGCCCTCTCTTCTTGCTTCCCTGTCCCTCTTCAGGGACCGCTCTCATGATCAATTGCTGAGACAGGAGATCCCACTGCTTCTAAGTCTAGGGACATAGAACCAGTTCCACTGCAACACTGAGGAAAAAGTTCTATTCAAGGTATTTTCTGATATGCAAGAAAAAGAGGGGTTGGAGGCAATACTAAATGTCAGATAAATGAACAACACATCTGAAACTCAGGATGGTGTCCCTAACAGCTGTTATTCCCTCCCTGTAGGCTGGGGACTGGTTTGTGAGTCAAGACCTCAGAGATGCTTACTTCCATGTAGCAATTCATCCCTTTCACAAAAGATTTCTTCATTTCATAATCGGTCATCATCAGTACCGAGTCCTACCTTCCAGTACCGTACTTCTACCTCAAGGGTTTTCTCAAAAATTCATGGCAGTTTGTACATACCCACTTCCATTGTCTAAGTCTGGGAATAGTCATTCCCTACCTTGATGACTGGCTCCTCAAAGACTGATCTTATCGGGAGGTGCTGTTAGCAGTTCCAATGAGAGCTTCTCTTTCCACAGTTTAGGCCCACAAATAAATCTTGAGAAATTGTCCTTGACCCCTACATCTTGAATACTTTTTATAGGAGTATTTCTGGATTTGAGGACAGGCAGGAGTTATCTTTCACCCGATAGGCTCAAATCTCTGAGTTATAAAGTGTAATTTGTAGAGTTATAAATTACTGTTACTCTAACTTCTTGTCACTTATTAATAGTGGTCTTATAATTTACAACAGTTAGGATGTCGCAGATACCATTGTGAACAGGGTAAGTTAGAGATCTTTACCTTCTAGACAGTCACTGAGTTTATTCCTCCTTCTGAATCAGGGAACATGTGTGTTTATTATAAACCTACAAATATTTGATTATGTTTCATGGGATTATAAAGCACCATTGCACAATAAAACTCACGGAAGGACCATAGAGGGTCCAGTAAACACTGCGAAGCTCATCTGGCAGAAGAACCAACTTGTACTCCTCTTGGGGTGAAATAAGGGACATGACTCCCAAATCCTAAGGATCCTCAAGATTCAGTAGAAACAGAGCACTAACTTCACATACTGTAGGAACTTTCCTCTTCCTTCCTGGCCCTCTTCGACTGAAAGCATTCTGCTTCTGCAGTGTCTGAATGAAGAGATGGAATCAAAAGTACAAAGCAGCAGTTAATATTTTTAGATGGTTTAACTTTTTCACAGATATTTTCTTGAAGAAGGAGACTATGTTGGGGAGAGAGACTGCTACCTGTTTCTGGTATGTCAGAAGCCACTGGGTGCTTTATAAGGTCCTTACAATATTAAACCACCAGTACTAAGGAGAATGCTGGTTTCAGGAATCTGTAGAAAACAGCCTTATGTTGTGAAATTGTTTAACTTCTCCATTAAAACATCATTTAGTACTAAAAATAAAGCAGAACAGATGTAGCCTCTTTCTAAGAAGCAGCGGTAATCTCTTTCTTAGAAAGTTTTCCATGTTCCTGTTCTTTCTTATGGCATTGTACTTTTTTCACTTTTTCATTCCCCCCCGTCAAAAAAATAATGTACCACTTTGTATGTCTTAAAAATTGTAATTATGATACGTGGACATAGATTAGAGTATTTCAGAGTAAGAATATTTTTCATTGAATTATAGGAGTGCGTTGTAGAACTAGATAAATTCATGGAGGATAGGTCCATCAATGGCTATTAGCCAGGATGGGCAGGGATGGTATCCCTAGCCTCTGTTTGCCAGAAGCTGGTTATGGGCGACAGCGAATGGATCGCTTGATTACCTGTTCTGTTCATTCCCTTTGGGGCACCTGGGATTGGCCACTATCGGAAGACAGGATACTGGGCTAGATGGACCTTTGGTCTGACCCTGTATGGCTCTTCTTATGTTCTTTAGAAAACCATTTGACTCATGTATGTGCTTTAAATGTTTTTTTTTTTAATTTACATAGTTAAATACAATATAGATTTCTAAATTTGAAGCATGCCAATCTGTGTCTGTTTTACTATGAAAAGAAATAAATACGAAACAAAATGAGTTATTCTGAGAAACGTCAGTTCCCCACTATCAATACTTTCTTTTCACAGTCTCATAAATAAAGGCAAGAGTATATTTGTCTGTCAGTTCAGTGCTTCTCAGTCACACCTGGTCATTTTAGATTCTGATTTGCCTTTAGCAAATCCAGAAATGGTGTTACTTCATTGTGTATTTGTCAACAACAAATGATGAAAGGAGATAAATTGAACTGTAACCCATTTCTTCACGGTAACATCAATGCCTGGGATGCAGGGAGACTGACAAAATAACAAGAATGGGATTATTTGAGTACCGTAAATTAATGTGAAAATGGGGATTTCAAGTTTCACATTTATTTGCTATTAAAAAAATTATCCGTTTTTCTTGAGGTGACACTTAGTAAAGGAATTTAACTCATATTCTCTGTAACAACCAAATAGCTGAAATGAAATGCCTTGATTTGAATATAGTTGTCTTTTTAAAGTGCAGGGTTTTTACATCTTTTTTCAATCACACAATTTAGTTGTCATTACAAAATAAACCTTAACACTCTAGTTAGATGCTTTCTTTCTTCAGTAGATCAGTTATTTTTCTTTCACAACTTCAGCGTTGAATTAATCTTTGATATTTAGCCTTCCGTGTGCATGTGGATCTCCTTTTGCAGGCATTTGGAATTCTGTGCATGGCAGGGAAAGCAGAATATGAAAGGTATGTGTTACAGTGAGGTTCAGAGAGAATACCCCCTTTCTCCAATTATGTCACTTTCATACATTTTAAAAAAGACAATCTATGATATCTGTGATACGGAAAGGGGCATTTCCTGAAGCTTTTATTCAGATGATGGGGGTTTTTTGAGGCAAATTCTAAGGGACTTCAGTGGGAATTTGAGTGAACGAAGTCTGAGCACATACATTGGGATTTTGGTTTTAAGTGATTCACAGCAGCACGTTAGAAACGCAGCACATTTTCATTTTCTTTGGAAATCCTTTTATCACTTGAATTATGGTGTCAGCGTTGGTGCTTTGACGGCTGCCTTTCCGAACCTTGTGGAAGTACTAAAAGCTAAGCTGCTGTCATTGGATCTGGAAAGCAATCTACAGTGTAGAGAGTCATTTGAAATTTAGATTGCACAATTTAGATCAGGTACTTGCTGCAGAAAACAGCTTTACTGTACGTACATCTCTCTGGAGCAGAAAAATCAATAATCTCCATATGTTGCTAAAATAGGTTCTAAAAAAGAATCCCTAGTCCTCTAGCCAACACATTAAAATGTTATGATATACATTTTCCAAATTCTGTAGTCATTGTCTTGTACAGTTTGTATAGTAGATAAAAAACAGCTTTTCTGCTGCTCTGTGCTCTCTGTATGCAGAATCCTGAAGGCATACTCGAACACATAGTAAACAGGTGACTAAGACAGTTTATTAATATGCCCTTTGTGATTACAGTTCGTTAAAAATATATTCAAAGGTATATTTGCAAATAGTGATTTTTCTTTATATTACAATACAGCTTGAAACCTTTTTTTTGTCTTTACTGATTTCTACAGGTGGCTGAAACATAAGCTAAACAAGCTATCTGGATAACTCTGATTAATTTGAGTCCAGTTCTATGTTATGCTATACAGGTTCTTAAGCTGCCCTCATCACTGTAGTATCTGAATGCCTGCCAGTAGTACATTAAATAACATGACTAACATCATTCATATCATTCCTTATTTCTCCCCTCCTCTTCCTAGGGGGAGAATGCTCTGTGTAGCTGTGTTTTGGTTGTTAGAGTTGTTTATTTTTTACTATTTTTATTTCAGTTTTTTAAAAAGTGTGCATGCAGCTCTGAGAGAGAGAAGGCAAGTTGAAGAAAATATGCAAAAGAAAACATGCCCTGGGGAATAATCCTGTACTGGCAGGAAAATAGCTTAATATGCCCCAACAGGTCTTTTCCATCGCTATTTGTTATGGCATGGGCTATCCACAGTTTGGGGTAGGAGTTGTGCATTTTAATAGTAAATGCTCCGTAAATTCATGCTATTGAAAGGTTCCAAACTATTGAAGAGCAGAGCCATAAGTAGGTTTAATGTATAAAAGATAAGTTAAATTTTCCTTGTTTCCAGTTAGAAATAATGGTGGAAGATGATTTCAGATACTAACTGGGTTTATACATTGGCTGCTTGTGTTTTCATCCAGTTTTAGTGTTAAATGTTATGTGCTTAAATTCTAGTTTTACTTGGTATTTTTTTCAAGAGTGCTTTTTTTTAAATTTATTATTTTATTTCCATGGAGGCTGTTTAGTTAGCACTGGGAAACAGCTTGATGTTATTTACCCAAGTGTTCTTTTTTTTTATTAATTTGTGGTCATTGATTTCCTGGAAAGATATTATATCAGCATTTTGGACCAAATTCAATCCTGCTTCCAATTAGTGAAGTTGTGTGCATTTATATTGGGGCTGAATTTGGTCCTTTGTTAGCAGTTTGTGACTGATTTACCTAGCCAGTTTTTTCTCTTTCTGCTTTAGGAAGATTTCTTGTTGTTCATAGAATCATAGAAGTTAGAGTTGGAAGAGACCTCCGGAGATCATCTAGTCCAACCCCCTGCTCAAAGCAGGACCAACCCCAACTAAATCATCTCAGCCACGGCTTTGTTAAGCCAGGCCTTAAAAACCTCTAAGGATGGAGATTCCACTACCTGCCTAGGTAACCCATTCCAGTGCTTCACCACCCTCCTAGTGAAATAGTTTTCCTAGACCTCCCCCGCTGCAACTTGAGACCATTGCTCCTTGTTCTGTCATCTACCACCACTGAGAACAGCCGAGCACCATCTTCTTTGGAAGCACCCTTCAGGTAGTTGGAGGCTTCTATCAAATCCCCCCTCACTCTTCTTTTCTGCAGACTAACTAAGCCCAGTTCCCTCAGCATCTCCTCCTAAGTCATGTGCCCCAGCACATGAAATAATTTTCGTTGCCCTCCGCTGGCCTCTCCAATTTGTCCACATCCTTTCTGTAGTGGGGGCCCAAAACTGGATACAATACTCCAGATGTGGCCTCACCAGTGCTGAATAGAGGGGAATAATCACTTCCCTCGATCTGCTGGTAATGCTCCTAATAATGCAGCCCAATATGCCGTTGGCCTTCTTGGCAACATAACACTGGCAGCATAACACTGTTGATTCATATCCAGCTTCTCGTCCACTGTAATCCCCATGTCCTTGTTATTCTGAAAGAAAGGTGTTTTAATCTAATTTATATGGTGATGTTGGTAAAATTCTAATCAGTATTGGATCAGTAGACTTTTTTCCAAGATTTGTTTCCAAGTCCCGTCCCGGCTTTTTTTTTTGTTTTGCTTTGTTTTTTTAATTCTGACTATTCTATAGCATTAGGTTAATTGACATTCTGCTCAAGATGCTGCAGTTTAATGAAAATGAAGAAGTGACATTTGAAGTGTAGCAAAGCATCCAGGTGCCTTGAATGGGGTGACTAAATTAATCCATAGGGTTTAACGTAGTGCCAGTTCTATTTAGGCCGCTAGCTTTTCGTGATTTTTGGTGAGACCTTGGTGCAGTAGCACCACATGTTCTGGTGTGAGGCCCTCTTTGATTTTGAGCATTATATAGAATTCTGTTTAATATAATTCAAATAATTTCTGATAGGGACAAACTCAGAGATACTTTCTTATGTTGCTATTTGGGCTCTAGGCTAATCAAACTTCGAGGTGAGCTCCCTCTCACCTCATCCCTTACCTGATGAATAAGTTTTCCAGATTTGAAAATAAACCATTTTGTATCCATAGTAATTAAAACTAAAGGAATTTTTTTTTAAAGTTTCCCCAAAATTCTACTCTGGGATGTAATGTGGCATATGAAATTGAAAGTACATTGCTTTGATAAAGTTAAGAGTGTGTGCGTTGAATATTAGGCTTAAAATGAGAAGATACCTTCGCTCTTAAATATGCCTCACCAATTTATAAGTGAAAAGAGGAAAGGAGAGAATATATTTAAAAAAAAACAGTAAAGGGGATGTCAATTACAGAGATCATAAAGGAAACAGCTCATCTTAATGACAATTAAATGTCTAGCAAAAATAGTACATATTTGCAAAGCAAGGCCCAGTTCTCCCATTCTTAATCATGTCGAGTAATACCTTCCTGCATTAATAGTTGTTTTCAGTAGGACTTCCTGTGGAGTAAGGTAATACTCAGCATGAGTAAGGGTAGCAGGATAAGGCCCATAGACTTGACTTTAGAACACAAGAATTTAGCATTATTACAGCTAAAAAGAAGCAAGCTTATGTAAAGCAGTGGCATTTGCAGAGGATTGGATACAAAATTGCTAGAAGAAAATAAAATAAACCAACTATGTTAAATGTCCAGTGAATAAACGTGCTAGTCTATGGCTGCTTGAGAAGAGCTCACAGCCTGTCATGGAATCACTGCATATCCATGGTAACCCACCTCAAGATATCCAAGATTATCTGTCAGGCAGCTAGAGGGGAGTGATGAACAAAGTAGAATGGAAGGCATAGAAACCACATGGTAACTTCATAGGGGGATGTGTGCTTTAGTATAACAAAAATAGAGTTGATAAACCAGATATAAATGATAGTAAGCTCCTAAATATAGAGCCACTGGCAAGGTTGGGGTAGCAATTACAGTTTTAGGATAATTATAAACTGTACCTGACTGTACCCAGTCTCACATTTCCTGATTCCAATCAATAACAAATAATAAAGGGTAAAATCCTTGCTCCATTGAAGTGATTGGGAGTTTTGCCATTGATTTCCCTGGAATCAGGATTTCACCCAGAGTTTCTGAAATCAGGCTACAGAATACTAATTTCAGGTAATGAGAAAAGATATCAAATTCCTCCATTTGTGATTTAAAAATCATAGGTCGATTGAAGAAAGTCCAGTGTAAGATAGATATAGAAGTGGAGCTCTCTAAAGTGCAATGTGTGTGAAGGGGAAACAAGTCTTGGAAAGCCAGAAGTCATTTGAACAGTATCTCAGCATTTCTGTGGAAACAGTTCCTGCATTTTGTGCCATCTGACAACTTGTCAGAGCTGGTTGATACTTTGTGCATAAATATAAGAAAGAAATATTTTCCAAAGACTTTAGGTTATGAAAACATTATTTGGAGAGTGGAAATCTGGAGCCATATGATATTGTACTCCCGTATATATTGTTGATGTGGTCTATATTTTAAGTAACAACAGGAAAGGCAGAAAAATATGCATTTTATTTTTTGCTCCTAACACTGATCTAGTTGTTCTATATATTCTACATAGTATAGGTAGAAGCATTCTTTCAGGCAAAAACTATAAAAAACAAAACAATCCTTTCTGCTAAACATAATTTCAGGTTCATAATATTAAATTATCTTTAATTTTTGCTTTCAGTGTCTTGATCATCTTTTTCTGTGTGTAGTTTACTGAGCTCATTGTGCTACTCATTAGTTCTTGAACTTCCTACTGTTGTCATTTATTCAACGTTGCTTCTGTCAGTTAGTTTGGCTATTGATTTGAGAGTTGTAGTTTCCAATTAGTAAACTTTCAATTTAAAACACTTAAAAGAAGATTGGCTCCTGACAATGAGATGAACTCATTAAGGGTGAAAAAAACAGGGCTGTGGCATTCTGTTCTTACTGTGAACTTTAGTTTGAATTGCTGCCTGAATTTGGGGCATGATGGAAAGATTTAAAAGTTCATATAGCATAACATCTGATTACGTGTCCGACTCACAAAGGTCAATTACACAAGTTGTGAAAAACAAACCAAGACTAAAGAAGGCGTGAGTAGCATGTTTGTTTTTGAAGATGAACCTAATAGAATGTGATAAAAAGCTTGTTTTCTTTCAAAGGCTGATAACTTGTTGAATCAACAGAAAAAGTGAACTAGACTTTCCTTATATGTTCTCCAAAGTGCATGCAATTAATGTTGACCATATGGAAGGTAAATATCACCTAATATTAAAATATATAAAGAAAATTCTGAAATAATTTTGATTCCTGGTAGTCAAATTTAAAATGAGCTATTGTACTCTGGAAAAAATGCACTGTCCCAGGAGCAATATAAAAAGAAATTACTATCCAAATCTGGGCTCTTAGGACCTAGGCTTGCTTCACTGAAGTCAAATGGTAACACTTCCATTAGAGTAGAGGTTTTCAATCTGTAGTCCACAGACCCCTGGGGGTACACAGACTGTCTCAGATTTCCAAAGAGGTCTGCACCTCCATTTGAAAATTTTTAGAGGTCTGAAAATTTAAAAACGTTGAAAACCACTGCATTAGAGAGACAAGGGGGGTGAGGTAATATCTTTTATTGGGCTAGCTGGTGTGTCCTGGTCTGTGGGAGGTTGCTTCTGATGATGAGCTTGGAGAGGTTGGGGGGTTGTTTGAAGGCCAGAAGAGGGGGTCCAGGAAAGATCTCTTTTGGGATGTGGTCCCCATCGAGTATGGGCTGTAATTGTTTAATGATACCACATATGGGTTCCAGCGTGGGATGGTAGGTGACAACTAGGGGTGTGCTGTCGAAGGGTGTTTTATTTCCATATTGGAGCAGGTTCTCTTGAGGTATGTGTGTGGCCCGTTTCATGATGTAATCTGTTTCTTTGGTGGAGTGTCCAAGGCGATTTTAAGTGTGTTATGATTTCTATCTTGGACTTTTTCCTTGGAACATATTCTTTGGTATCTGAGTGCCTGGCTGTAGATTACAGGTTTCTTGATGTGTTTGGGGTATTTACTGGATCTGTGAATGTAGGTGTTGTGATCTGTGGGTTTCTGATATATAGTTTGTCTGCAGGGTTCCACTGTTGAAGCTGATCGTATTATCCAGGAAGTTGATGCTAGTGTGGGTGTGATAAGGTAGATAGAATGATAAAAGACAAAAACACCATATCAGCTCTGGGTGAACTCTTTTCACAAAATGATCACTCAATATCTGACCTCTCAGTTCTCCTTCTCAAAGGAAATTTGCACAACACCTTCAAAAGATGAGCCTGGGAATTTAAATTCAAAACTTTGCTAGATACTAAAAATCATGGACTGAATACAGACTCTGGATTTATGGCTGCTTATAACAATTTATAACCCACAAAAAATTCCCTCCTTTCTTTCTGCCCTCTGACTGGAGGTGTGTTAATGGGCCACTTCACCTTGAATCGTAAACAGTCTGTTCCACCTTGTGTTTAGCTGTGACGCTCTTGAGTATGTTTCATAGACCTGAAGAAGAGCTCTGTGTAAGCTTCAAAGCTTATGTCTCTCACCAACAGAAGTTGGTCCAGTAAAAGATATTTCCTCACCCACCTTGTCTCTTTAATATCCCGGGACCAACATGGCTACAGCAGCACTGCATAAAACTCCTGTTAGTTACAATGTGAGTAGAATTAGACAAGAATTCCACTGCAGACCTATTCTTGAGTTCAGTAACTGGTTATCCAGTGTTCATGGTCTAGTTGAGATTTTAATATTTTCATCATAAAAACAATATATCTGGCAGTGCTTCTGTTACTCGTTCTGATGGTATCACATTGTACTTGGATCTACATAGAGTATGTTTGTTCCAGTTATAAACTATGAGTCATATTTGGAAGTGATATGGGAAACTTGTGTTTTGGTGGATGAAATAACCTCACATACTTAACTGTAAGGTGAAATATGCACCTGTTTTTATTATCTGTTTAAAGAAAGAGAATGATATTCAAGGAACCAGTTCTTTTCCCCTGTAGGTTCTTATCAGTTAGTTGCAGTTTATCCTTTTAAAACATAGAAAGCCTTCTTTCAAAGGAAAGTGTTTGTGTGGAATGTACCACATAGGTTCTAGAATGTGTTACTTCGAATGTTATACTGTCCTCTCTAGATTCCCGTTCTTGGGTCCTGTCCCATCATAAGAAAGATACTGTGTGCGCTAACTAGCAAGTTTTATGTGGCAAAATTTAGTGCCTCTGAGATTAGGCAGTCAAAACATATGTCTCAAGGAATGCCTATGTCTCATTTTATATAATATCATGCTAATACCACCAGCATGTGGTTCTTTATGCCTGAAGGCCTTTAGAGCAAACTTGAAGAACTATATTTGCACCTGTGGAATTGGTACTGTACAGTGCTGTTCAGGAAGGAGGAAATTTCCTTATCGGTCCCTGAAAGGAGTAATTGACACCTGAAGTCATGTGGGTTGAATACCTAAGCACATAAGAGCTCAGACCTTCTTGCCTAATATTCTCCAACAGTGATCAGTGTCAGAGCTTCTGGGGTAGTGTACAGAGTGGATGGAGTGATCCACACCTCACACCTTTCTTCTGGTAGCCAGAGGTTTGCTGTCACCCTGAGCATGGGGTTGTGTCCCTGACCATCTTGGCTTCTAGCAATTGATAGATCTATCCACCATAAACTTATCTAGTTCTTTTTTGAACCCAGTTATACTTTGGCCATCACATCAACCCATGGCAGTGCATTGCACGTTAATTGTGCGTTGTGTGAAAAAATATTTCCTTTTGTTTATATTAAACTGGCTGCCTATAAATTTCGTTGGGTGACCCTGGTTTTTGTATACAAGTGTGAATAGTACTTCTTTATTTATTCTTTCCTCTTCATTCATAATTTTATAGACCAGTGACATATCTCCCCTTAGCCGTCTCTTTTCTAATCTGAACAGCCCTAATCTTTTTAATCTCCTCTTGTACGGAAGCTGCTCCATACATTGTTGCCCTTCTCTGAACTTTTTCCAGTTCTGCTATACTCTTTTTGAGATGGTGTGACAAGAGCTGGATACTGTATTCAAAGTGTGGGGGGGTACCATGTATTTCTATAGTGGCATTATGATATTTTCTGTCTTTTTTTCTATTCCTTTCCTAATAGTTCCGAATATACTGTTAGCCTTTTTGACTGCTGCTGCACATTGAACAGAAGTTTTCAGAGAACTATCCATGGAGGCTCCAAGATCTCTTTATTAGGTGGTAATAGCTAATTTAGAACCCATCTTTGTCTATGTATAGTTGGGATTTTTTTTTCCAATGTGCATTACTTTTCATTTATCAGTGTTAAATTTCGTCTGCCATTTTGTTGCCCAGTCACCTGAAATATTGACACTGTGTCCAGGTACGGGAGCAGATATTATGGTCAAGTGCTTTTCCTGGACCCCTTTTTAAAAAATTCAGCAAAATTGTCTTGCCACATTCTTGACAGTGAGTTGCACGTGTGGGCCAGGCACTGCACCCAATAAGTGGAAAGGCAGACTCCGTTGTTTGGAAACAGTAGGCATGTATACTGATTCCCTCAACTTCTTTCACTAAGCATTCTGCGTGTGGGTACATCACTGAGATAAAAATGCTTTATCTTTTTTTTAATAAAACAGTTACCATTTTTTCCTAAATACAGAATCATAGAATATCAGGGTTGGAAGGGACCTCAGGAGGTCATCTAGTGTCCAACCCCGTGCTCAAAGCAGGACCAAGTCCCAGTTAAATCATCCCAGCCAGGGCTTTGTCAAGCCTGACCTTAAAAACCTCTAAGGAAGGAGATTCTACCACCTCCCTAGGTAACGCATTCCAGTGTTTCACCACCCTCTTAGTGAAAAAGTTTTTCCTAATATCCAATCTAAACCTCCCCCATTGCAACTTGAGACCATTACTCCTCGTTCTGTCATCTGCTACCATTGAGAACAGTCTAGAGCCATCCTCTTTGGAACCCCCTTTCAGGTAGTTGAAAGCAGCTATCAAATCCCCCCTCATTCTTCTCTTCTGCAGACTAAACAATCCCAGCTCCCTCAGCCTCTCCTCATAAGTCCTGTGCTCTAGACCCCTAATCATTTTTGTTGCCCTTCGCTGGACTCTCTCCAATTTATCCACATCCTTCTTGTAGTGTGGGGCCCAAAACTGGACACAGTACTCCAGATGAGGCCTCACCAGTATCGAATAGAGGGGAACGATCACGTCCCTCGATCTGCTGGCAATGCCCCTACTTATACATCCCATAATGCCATTGGCCTTCTTGGCAACAAGGGCACACTGTTGACTCATATCCATCTTCTTGTCCACTGTAACCCCTAGGTCCTTTTCCGCAGAACTGCTGCCTAGCCGTTCGGTCCCTAGTCTGTAGCGGTGCATGGGATTCTTCCGTCCTAAGTGCAGGACTCTGCACTTGTCCTTGTTGAACCTCATCAGATTTCTTTTGGCCCAGTCCTCTAATTTGTCTAGGTCCCGCTGTATCCTATCCCTACCCTCCAGCATATCTGCCACTCCTCCCAATTTAGTGTCATCTGCAAACTTGCTGAGGGTGCAATATTGAGTGAAACTGATCTGGAATCAAACAAGGTTTTGAACTGGGAAGTTGATATGAAGTATCATGTATGTATATGAAGTCTAATTTCTGTTTTCCAGAACTGAGTTTTCTCACAGTCTTTTCCATCCGTATCTAGGAGTAGAAGGATGCAGTTTGGCTAAGGAGCTGTTTGGGTTACATTGCTTATTGTCTGTTTTCTATGGTAGATTCTCAAGTATTTTATCCAGCCTAATTGTGAACAATTCGAGCAATGGCACTTCAGTAAATTTGGGGTGGGGGGGGTGGGAGGAAGGAGCTGCTTCTCACTGTAATTGGCTTTACTTTTGCATTTTTCCAAATATTCATTGTACATTTTCAGGAATAATTAATACAATTAACTATTCTATTTATCTTTAATAAATGTTCAGTAATTCAATTTTCTTTATGCAGTTTCATCCAGTTACTTCTACTTATTATTCCCTTAACCATCTGAAACCGGTCTTGTCCTCCTTAGCTCCTGGCTCCTGTCAGTTACTCCTAGCACTATGAGAAAATGAAAAGCTAGCAAGAAGAGATCAGTGTAATGGAGGCAGGTACAAAAAAGGTTGTTGTTCCTCACACAGTGCTGCCACCAACCTTTACTTTTCTATAATAACACAGTGTAAAATTTGGGAAAGTCTAAATAGGATGAAAATATTTAGCATGGCATTGATAGAAATTTTTTGCTGGTATATTTTCACACTCTCCTCCTTCCAGCAGCTGCCTTTGTTTTCTTTTGAGTAATGAGCCGGTTGCTGGGAACATGCCAGAGATTTTTCTTTGACTGCATTCATCACTGTTTGTGCCACTTTTTAATAGCCTCTTAATACTTCAGTAATTGCATGACTGTAGTCTTCCTTAGTTCATTGTTCAAATACAGGTCCAATTAATTCAGCATTATTTTGCTGTGTGGTGTTCATTCTTTCTATCATGTACAAACCAAATTAAAATATTTAGCAAATGAGCTTTAGTTCTGTAAATGTAGCTGCTGAGAGATCCACAAATATGAATTTCACTTGCAATTTTTTAGCTTTTGTAATGTTCACAACAGAAATTTCTCAATTGGATAGATGAAGTAAGGTCTAAGGCAACACTCAGTGGTCAGATATAAAAGTCCTTTTGCCTATGGTCCCCCACATAAAGAAAATGGAAATTAAGATAAATGTTACAAATTAAACAAACTATTATGTGGACTTGTGAATCCTAGCCTGTAATTCCTCCGGTGTGGGTATGCAGAGACAGCATACGCAAAGAACTCTAGTCACTGGTAAACAACCTGTCCTTCTGTCAGGATCAGCTCTAGGCACCAGCAAAGCAAGCATGTGCTTGGGGTGGCATTCCGGCCATCCTTTTATCCTTTTTTTTTGCTTGGGCAGTTATGGTCTTGGAGCTTGGGGCAAATTTTTTGCTTGGGGCGGCAAAAAACTTAGAGCCAGCCCTGCCTTCTGTGCTTCTGTTTAAGCTTCTTCAGCAACTATGCAAAAGTAACAAAGTTGATGGGCCATATAAATAAAAAACATTTATTTTGGAAGAAGATGCAGTTTGCTTTCTAGATGTCAACCTGTATCAATATGTGCTCAGTTTCCATACTAGCATTTTTATTTTATTGTACTTTTCATCGTTAATTACCCATACTTTGTAATAAACAATACTCATTAGTACCACTAACTGAATAACTGGCGAGGTATATGGCCCCTTTAGGTTTTCCTGTAGCTGGCTGGTCAATCTGTTTCTGATGTGAGCCAGAGAGAACTCTCTGAGCATATCCTAACATTGTCTCCCCTAGAGTATTAGAGAAGGAGGAGGCAGAGTTCTATGAGGAATGGGGTAGTCTGGTTCAAGTAAAATAAAACTTAGTCAAACTTTTTTTTTAAATTTCCTAAGATCAAAGTAATCTTAAAGGTTGAAAAAATGTGCTTTACTTCTAAATTTTTTAAAATGTCATAAACTCAAAAAAGGTGATTCTTGCTGGGCCGAAAGCAGGAGGTCTTGGGAGTCTCCTCAAGAAGCCTGGTCTAGTGAGACTTCCATCCTGATTACAGACAAAGAGATTTAAACTTCAGAATGACATGTAAATAAATTACCTGAATGAAGCATGGCATTGAAGATTTCTAATCAGAATCCCACTATGGACTTGGGAATTATTGCATCTTCATGATAACTGGCTAAATCAGGGGCAACCCAGTAGGACAAAGCATATGTAAATTTGAAATCCAAGTTGGATCCTAACTAAAGCTAAAGATAATAGTGCCCCAAAAGGCTGATCAGCCACTCTGATATGTGAATAGACAGTAAGCTTTGAATTCTAAGACATGCTTTTGTAGGCTATGATAACAAATGACTCACAGAGTCATACGTATGGATGATTTTTTTATTTTATTGCTTTGATCTGTTAAATATGGGTTTCCTATGTAATCTGTTAAAGTTTAAGGATAGGGGAGTTTCAAAGAATATATGTATGCTTTGGAAAAATTAGATTTTTAAAATAATTTTGACAGCTACTATTGATTTTTATTTTAAAGCTTTTTTTATTTTTATCCATTTAAATTTTTGCAGTTGTGGGAAATTATGTGGGGGAGTCAGACAGTGAGGAAGTCAGACTGTAATTATTTAATGACAGTAGATGTTGAGATTCAAAAAGTTAAAGCTTTATATCCATTAAAACAAATTGTCAACATCACGTCAATATGTACAAAATAAATATCCTTAAATCAAACTCTAATAAAGATCTCAAGCACCATTTTTATTACTTTGCCTGTCTGGAAATTTCTATAGTTATTGATGCGTGTACCGTGAAATTGACATTTTCCAACATTTACCAGTAAAAACCTGACCCTTCCAAGCCTAAATGTGTGGTTTGTGATCAGCACTTGATTGCTTTTGTTAGATCTAATATTGCAAAAGTGATGATCTGTCACATTGGTTAAAAAAGTATGGGCAATTTAGAAGAGCCTTTTTTTTTTTAAATATATGAAATTCTTCAGATTCAGTATGCTGGCTGTATTATTTCTTGATAGTGCATAAGGTGATCACTATTGATCTTTTCTTAATAGTAAGAAATGTTGTTATTGTTGAAATGATTTTGTTCTCCCTCTGTCCAGACAAGAGTGCTTTTGTCTTGTTTTGTCTTTTAAAAACTATAATACAGTAGTTTTCTCTACACTTCAGCAAACATTTGAACCAATAGATTGCACCTATTGTATAACCTCAGGCTGAGGTATGTTTATATCAGGCTACAATATGGTATTGTATTAAATTTTCTCCTACGAAAAACATTAAAGTCAATCAACCTAGAAAAAGCATTTTCCTGTGCATTAGATGGTAGGGATGATTCTTCTGTGGTTTATTTTAATTTAACCAGGATAGAATGATCCTCTCCCCGCCCAAATGCAACATTCACTGGATTCTTTTATGTTATCAGAATAGATATGTATTATTTTCTAAGAGTCAAAAGAAAAATTACAATATTTCCTCACCCTCAAATATTTTCACTGCTGAGTCAAACAAAGCAAGGGTTGCCCACAGATCCAGTAATAAATGCCACATTATTTCCTACAGTTCTGGTGTATTATGTGTCTGAACATATTATAAGACTTTAGCAGTTCTCAAACTTTTTCATATTATTGGCCACATGTTAATAGAGAGTCTTGCTTCTTGATCATGTCCAATTCCATTTTTGATATGCATGGACTACTTCCCTTCCCCATAACATCTCATGGCAACTACAGCAGTTGCTTACATGGAAAAGCAACATTAGCAAAAGTGATCTAGAAATAGAATAAATGCATTGTTTGTGATAGAGGAGGAGGGTGACCAGACAGCAAATGTGAAAAGTCGGGACGGGATGGGGTAATAGGAGCCTATATAAGAAAAAGACCCCAAAATAGGGACTGTCCCTATAAAATCAGGACATCTGGTCACCCTATAGAGGAAGCTCATTATATTTAATTTCATATAGGGAGTGGAAGAGTGCAGGATATTTTTCTGAAGTGATTATGAGTGAAAACAATAATCTATACATTATGCAAGGTAACCTGTTCCCCCCCCCCACCCCCCACTGTTCCTCAGACGTTCTTGTTAAACCCTGGATTTGTGCTGGAAATGGCCCACCTTGATTATCATACACATTGTAAGGAGAGTGATCACTTTAGATAAGCTGTTACCAGCAGGAGAGTGGGGTGGGGGGAGAGAAAACCTTTTGAAGTGATAAACACCCATTTTTTCATGGTCTGTGTGTATAAAACATCCTCACTGCATTTTCCACTTTATGCATCCGATGAAGTGAGCTGTAGCTCACGAAAGCTAATGCTCAAATAAATTGGTTAGTCTCTACGGTGCCACAAATCCTCCTTTTCTTTTTGCGAATACAGACTAACACGGCTACTACTCTGAAACCTAACAATAATCTAACAATCATAGCATGTGGACTTCATGGCATTTTTTGCTAGGGATTATTGGTGATTTTAATGCTAAAGCTACATGACTGAATGTTGAATGATTCCTGATTAAGTTGTTTCTAAATTAATGTCTTTTCTTATTTTGTGTTTTCAATTTGTCTAATTATGATTCATGTTAACAGCATGCTTTTTAACTTGTGTTAGCATTTCTGTTATAATTCTGTTTTTAAGTAACTTAAAATAAAGCTTTGCTGTAAGTTGTAACATAGTATTTTATTTTGAAAAAGGAAGGAAAATGTATTTTAAGGTTGTTTAACTCAAAAATATTTGATTAAAATATAATTTGGTAATCAGCTATTAGTTAAGTTTCAGCTCTTTGTGTTGAGAATAAAACTGAAAACAAAAGATATTTAAATCAAATCTGGTCCTTTGGTCAACCTACCTGCTGGAAAGAAAAGAGAGAGAAAAACTTTTGTACTCTCAAATTTGTTGTGTATTGTTTCTTTACAGAGTGGGACAAGTGTTGGTTTGATACCAGAGCTAATATTAAATCAACTTTAAAGGTATCTTTCTTTCAAGTGTATGGTTGAAAATGTCTTTTCCATGTCCAATAAGCCGCCTTCTGCACAATATGATTTTCCCATCGCTTCGCTGTGAGCTACATAATATCTCATAGATAATTCTGTCAATTCTAATCAGTTGTTTTCTATTGTTCAAAGATTAACAAAGTTCTAAATAATAAGTAAGATGTATTTGTGGTGACTAGAATCTCTGTTGTTTAATGAGGATATGGAGAATGTTAGAAAGAAACAAGTTTGAATGTAAAGCATGCTGCCTTTGGATTTAACATTTAAAATGGCTAGGAATTAGTAGGCTTTTCCAATTAAATGTTTGTGATTTAAAGAGGCTTATCTTGTCTCTGACTGAGACAATACTGCCACCACATTGAGGAGCTCATGGACCCGGAAAACTTGTCAGCTGCCAAGCTACAAAGCCAACTGTAGAGGCCCTTTGCTGCCATCTATTGTTATAATAAAGAAGCTACTTCCAAACATAGTTATCCCACCCTGGGGTTTGTTCCATTACCTGTGATACATATGACAATCTCATAATTATTTTGTGTGCATCGTTTGTTGTTTTTTTTTTTTGTTCTCAAAATTATTCGCTAGTGTCCATTCAGATTGGAATGTGAAACTCCCACTGATGTTAAAAGGAGTTAGGTATTTATCCATGGGAGAACAGACCCTCCTCCGTGCTGCTGCTGTAGATTGATAATAGCAGCCTTAACTTTGCACATTACAAATCAAGATTTTCTTTTTCTGCTTGACACATCCTCAGGAGCGGTCTTCCTCCTGCTCTCTCTCCTGTCTTTTTCTCGTGGGAGTAAAGTGATAATCTGAATACATTAACAATATTGCAGTTTAGTTTCAGAGGTCAGGTTAAACTTCAGTCATGTTTCAGCAGCATTGTTAATTAAATCACCCAACTCTGTGGTTCTCAGTTTTTCTTCTGGCATTACATTTTATGTGGTTTTGTTTCTACTGAAGTCAGTAGCAGAACCCCCTTTGATTTCAGTGTAATTAAGGTTGGGCTGTGCGTCATGTAAAATGAGTAAATAAACTAGATGTGTTAGTTTTGGATTTGTGGCCTTATTTTAGCATGACTAACAATGAACTGACACACAAGTCTGAGACTCAGATCAGTGAAGTTGAATGTAATTTCCTGGTTTCATTCCCATAAATAATCACATGATGATCAAATTGGCTTACTGTTAGCCTCAACCAGGATCCACCCAGTGAAACTCAGTAAGATTCCTGATGTCATCTCTTTGGTCTTCATTTTTCACTTTTCAAAAGCCCTTAATGACCTGGGTGTCTGTCCCACTTTCAAAAGTGACTTAGATACTTCGGAGAATCATTGCCTTTCATTGAAACGTAGGCTCTTAAGTCACTGGAAAATAGGCTGTAGGCTCCTACGTCACTTACGTACTTTTGAAAATTTAAGAATAATTTAGATAACTGATAAACTCAGAGTAACTAAACTAAACCAGGGGCAACACTGTTTTCTACTTCAGTCTCTTAAGTAGATTAAATTCTATTCTTTCCCAAGAGAATTAACTCATCGTGTTTTAATTTAGTGCTGACTCACCCAATTTTAAACATGCATGTTTTTTCTATTCTTATGTTAATTTCTAGTGGAGCTTGATCCTGGGCTTTCGGAGAATGTTCTTCTATAAATTATTTTTTGCATTGTGTGTAATATGTGTGAACTGTATTATAAATCTGTGGATCCTTTTTAATTTTTTTTTAAGCAAGCTGTTTGTTGTATTTCATTGTTTTTATGTGAGATTTTTGTTTTGTTATCTTGGATTTGCTGGGTGAAAAAAAACCTCACTAAAGCCAACTTGATCTCCTTCTAAACTCTTATGGTTATAAAGGAAAAATCTTAGTCCACTGAATAATGTGGAAAGATTTTGTCTTTTTACTATTGCTAATAAAAGTTGTGGTAATCCACAATTAACTGTTCTTTCTATGTTCTTGTCTTTTTGTTATGACCAAGAAAGTGTAAATATATAAAATGTTTTTTGTAAAACAAACAACAGCCTCCCCCCACTTCCCTCCCACAAACTGCTTACATAAGCTAATAATGCACCTGAAAGAAGGTCATAAAAAGAGAGTGAAAAAGAGAGAATGCAGATACTTTGTACAGACCAATGAAGGAGCATGCATTAACTATTCCAAATGTTCTGTGGTACTTTCAAGCCAATCAGCTCAAAGCAGTAAGGGACTGGGGGCTCTCTAACCCAGCCGAATACTGTTTTTTTTTTTTTTTTTAATTGAACAAGAAAATTGTGGTAGTGAAGATATATAGGCTATCATAGACTTATAAAATATCATGCCCTCCAGAAATGTATATACATCCCAATGCCGCTCTACAGCTTTTCGATAGAACTTGAGAAAAGATAAGTTATTGTCCCTTACCAATGACTCCCATTGCAACCAATCAAGATCTTAACCCAAATTGCAAACCAAAGAGCTTTAAAGACTGAGAAAGCCATGAAATACAAATGGTTAGCCAGCTATTCAGCAAAGAAACTTTTCTAACTTATTTAGAGATCAAAACTACTTTTAACTGTCCACTCTTCCATGGTACCAGTACTTTCAAGTCAGCCATTATGTTCCTCAACTTCCTGGAAGAGCTGTTTTATACAGAAAGCTAACTTTAGTAGAAGTGATTGCAGGGTGATTCACTCCTATGCTAGGCTGCAGCCAATCCGCAAGCTAGGAATTGGTCTGGTGACTCTCGGGGCAGGGATATCAACTTCACAGGAAGAACAGCAGCTCAGTCTGCTCAACATCACTCCAGGGTTGGAAATCTCTCGTCTGACAGGGGCAAGAGACCCCCCACCTCCCCAAGCCTTAGCCTGCTCCAGCCTTGCTCTTGGTCCAACTCTGTTCCTCGTCTTGCTCTTGCTTCTGCCTGTTCCTTGCTCTGCTCCAGACTTGCTCTCTCTTCAGGCTTACTCCAACTCCTTTCTGGGCTCCTGATTCTGGCTGTAGCACAATAAAAGAAAATTTCTTTAAGATACTGTTTCAATGGTACCTTATGCCATTCAGGTTAAAATATAGATAGATGGAATGGGAATACATTTTGGAGAAATTGTGCGGAAAGAGGAGATTTTATGCATCTATGGTAGATATGTCCAGGTCACTAAAGACTAGTGGGATGCAATTCAAAACCAATTATCACAAATTATTGGATATTTATTACCAAATGATCCTTTGGTAACCTTCCTGGGGCTTCCTAGAAGAAATGGTCACAAAAGGAAATGAAGAATTCATCCCACATCTGCTAGTAGCTGCTAGGCTACTGAGAGCTTCTCATTGGAAAAAACATGGTCTGTCTCTAGAGAAATGGTTAAAAAATATGGGAGGTGTTTGTTATGAAAAAATTAACGCACCAGTACTATATCCAACAAGATAGAGGATAAATAAATACTTAGATATTTAATTACTATTTATTCAATAGTCAAAGTACATTCATCTGCAAAAAAAAAAAAAAAAAAACCCCAAGCACACCTGTCCAGGTTTTTTTTTTTAATAGTAACATTTGCTAGACATGCCTGGTTTGTTAAATATGTGTAATCAGAGATTTCACTCAATTTAATTAAACCACTAGAAACAATATGTCATGGTTAGTGTAAAGATGCTTACTCTGTAACTTGGTAACATCTGTTAAATAGGGAGAGCCAATGATTATATTACTGTATAATGTTTTTCTAATCAAAAGTTCACTGTAATAATAATTGTATTTCCTCTCATATTTACATGCATAGGATTTGTAAACCTCTTAAAACTTCCTAAATAAAGTCACAATTTAAAAATAAAATAAAATAAAAAAATGCAACAATGGGGGGTAAAAGATGCACCACATTGGCAACTAAAAACCATCACCAACAAAAAATAATCTAATGCTGTGTCACTGTCTGGAGTGGCTCACAACTGTGCGTGCCAATCTCAGGTCAGACTGTCGGGAAACAGGGCAGATGCTGCCCAACTGGTGGTATATTCTATAAATTCAATTTCACCAAGTCTGTAACAAATATTAGCCTTACCAGGGAGTCAGGGACAGTTTCCTTAGGCTCTCCAGCCAATCTTACCACCCAGACAAACTGGACTTTGTGATGAAAGGTTATTAAAACCAAAAATCACGATGTATTAGGTCACTCCTGGACCCAAAGCGCCAATCACTTACCTCAAGTCAATGGATGCTCTTGATCTCATGCCAAAAACAATGCTGGTAGCCAATTCTTTAGGAAAGTAACTAAAGAAGTATGAGCTAAGAAAAGAAATGAAAGTTATTGAGAAGTCAAAGCAGGTAAAATATATTAACAGCTGAGTCGAAGTTTGTAAATCCAAAGTGGTAACTAGCAGATTATTTCATCTCTGCTTTCCATAAATCTCTCAGGGTTACCTTGAATGGCTCTAGAGATCTCTGTCCAGTTTCTCAGTATTCCTCCCTGGTAGAATTAATCAGTCCAGAGATACAGGATAATTCTCTTATATCAGCAGTTATAGATCCTACTCACAGAAGACATGCTGACAGGTGCCTTCGCCCACATGGGTGCTTCCTTTGATGAAGAGTGCATCTTGAGTCTTTGACCTCAGGTCCCCGCATCAATGACCACTTGCTTTGAAATTCGCATTTGTAGGCTAAAGTCCTTAGGCCCTTCTTTAGCATTCACAGGATTTCTTTGATAAGTAAGGTTTCAGAGTAACAGCCGTGTTAGTCTGTATTCGCAAAAAAGAAAAGGAGTACTTGTGGCACCTTAGAGACTAACCAATTTATTTGAGCATAAGCTTTCGTGATGCATCCGATGAAGTGAGCTGTAGGTCACGAAAGCTTATGCTCAAATAAATTGGTTAGTCTCTAAGGTGCCACAAGTACTCCTTTTCTTTTTGATAAGTAATTCAGTTAGTGATGTACATTATGCAATTGTCTACCATTACATTACTATAGAAATAGATAAGTGAGAGCAATTCAGGTAACATTCATTGGTTTTCAGGAAGTTTACACATCAGGTAAATTTTCATCTTAATACTAACACAAACCTCTGATATAGGGTTAATTAAGTACAGGATATAGATAGACGAAAACAATACAATCAGCATCTCTATTGATTTCTGTTAGCATACGAGTGAATTAGTTTGAACGCATACTAATGCTTAATACTACTTTGATCTTCACAAACAAGTGAATTGACCTTTTGCTTTGATCTGAGCTGGTCTGTCAGCATCCCAGCCCGTTCAACTGTACCTTAGTGTTTCATGACCACATCTGTCATTGGTTATGATTTCAGTGAGCACTTACTAAGTGAAAGGAAGGAAAAAGGTATTGGTTGCTGGAGTGAGCTGAACGCATGCATACTGACAGCTCCTAGAGTCTTGCAGATAGCCATGACGGTTAACGCTGGCAAGAGAGATCCATGGTAACTGAGCAAAAAGATAGTTCAGGATAGCAGATGTCAGCTCAGACATACGTAAAAATGATATGTTTGTTGAACACTGCTTGTGACAAACACTCTGCTCAACATCCCATCTTGGGAATCAAGGAACAGATCATCAGACAGACTGCAGTAGTCATGTTTTCAAGTCTTTACAAGTGTCTTTGAAAATAATTTAATGTTACGATGTTGTTTACAAAATGTATTTGAAATATTGGGTAAAAAAGATCTAAGTATTAGTAGGTTAGAAAAGTGGTGCTGGTATTGTTATTACTATAAAATGTGGTTTGAATGGTTTGAAACAGGAAAATGTATCTATAATTTCCCTCCTCGTTTGTGGAAAACTCAGAGATGGATATTATTCAAGCTTTCTGAAAAAAATTCACCTTTGGTCAGAGGCCAGGCGTAAAACATTTCAGTGCACAATGTGAATATATTATACAGTTACAAGCAAATGAAAAAGGATTATGTTTAATGCAACTCAGGTGAATAAGTTAATAGCAATACTTCTATGTTACTGTACATTTTCAAAATACTGTACAGACATTAAATAATTGTAATTGATATACTTCAGCCATTAACAATACTTACAGAGGAACAAAAAAATTCCAAAAGAATATTGGTTACTATACATCCTGCCTGGAAGTGACCATGTTAATTCATGTTTTCCTCTCTAAAGTATTTTTTATTTGTTTTAGGATTTTTGCTGTTTAAAGATTATTGTATGAATGAAATTGATGAAGCTGTCCCTCAGCTGAAATTTTATGAAGAGGTAAGAAACTTTTTATCTTCTATTGGTGTTCTGTATTATAAGCTTAATTTCTGGCTTGCCAGGAACAAGTGTATTTGTGTTTGGGGTTGGGCTTGGTAGGAAGAGCATATGGGTGGCACTGGACGGGGGGGTAGAATGGAGGAAAAGGGGGATGTATTATGATATGCAAAGTTCTGATACATTTCAGTTTCCTTAAGTAGATTAATGATTCATAAGAAATGGTGATAAGTAACATTTGGATCTTACAACACTAGCTTTTTAAACGTATATAAGAGGCTTTTTAAAATAGAATGTTAGATCAAAGTATTTAATTGTTTTTTTTGTACAGTTTTCAAATCATATATGCTTGTAAGGAGATTACGATGATTTCTTTGGTATCACATTGATAATGATCACACATTTAAACAGTACAAAATGGAATGCTGAAAGGAGAAATTATTTTGCTGGCTTATGTTCCAGCTGTGCCGTTATTTGGTATAACTGTACAAATTGAGACTAAGTCTTTTTATTAAGCTTCTTGTGTTTCTGTAACAGTGGATTAATAAAACACTTAAAGAAGTGCAGTTGTAATAGATACCTTCGCTTGAAGACACATTGAGTTTATTTGGTCTTTGGTTTTATAATGCCACTGGGGTGTGCAGGCTTTTGGCTGATGAAAACGATAATGTAAGAAAAAACATATTGACTGAATCTTAACCATATGACGTTTATCAGATCGATGCACCCAAGAAGGCTTCAAAAATACCAATAGGCTGATGGAGGAGCGAGGGGGAAGAATCATGATTTATGATTGGAATAGGGTAGATACATGAATGCCTTTTTCCCTTGAGCGTACGGTGAAGTTACTGTATGTACCGTAGTGAAGCGAAATATTTCCAGCTATTTCTGGATGCTGTGACTCTTGCTAAAGCCGAAACTGAAAGCAAGCTGCAGGCTGGACTATTAGGCCTGTCAGGCCTGTAGGTTTTTTTTTTATTCTTTACAAATTGATTAAAAATTTTTTTTTGAGCAACCTTCAGTGTACTTCTTTTAAAATTGCATTTAGGGGCTGTATTCTTCCTGCAGATGTGCACGTGCAATCTCCATAGACATCACTGAATTGCATATCTTGCACATCACCGAGTTGCATACCTAGTTGCATATCTTATTATTTAGTATTTGTTTGACAGTAGACTCAGGGGTACCAATCAGGACCTGACCTCATTGTGCCAGCTGTTGTTTGTGTATATACATGTGAAGACTGACACAGTCCCTACATTTTAGTACGTTTCTAATCTAAGAAGACAAGTGGTGCATACAGGTTTATAGAGAGATGTATACAATTTTAATATACATTTACATTATTTTTGTTATTATAAAAACGCAAAGTAAGAGTCCGCTATCTGCATATACCTCTTAATCTAGCCATCAGTAATTGGTTGAGATCTAGAGGACGGGCTGATATGGAATATCCTGAATATCACCATTTGTCTTCAAGAAACTTCACCTGGATTAGGCAAGATGGGTATGTAACATTGCTTTAGAATGAGGACTCTGTGTTTTTTTTTTAAACTTGAATTTTATTATATTTTCCTGCTTCTTTTCTGCAAAGTTTAATCAGTAACTCAGAAATCAGAAAATAAAAAGACAAGAAAGTTAAAATGAAAACTGCCTCAGTTCAGACCCATTCAGCAAACAGTTGGCTGAAAAATGTGGACTTGCACAGTTCTCAGAAGTTAAAAAATGTGGGCTTGACAAGCTTGCTATTCATAGATTCTAAGGCCAGAAGGGACCAATGTGATCATCTAGTCTGACCTCCTGTATAACATAGGCCAGAGAACTTCCAAAAATAATTCCTGGAGCAGATCTTTTAGAAAAACAGCCAATCTTGATTTTAAAAATTGTCGATGATGGAGAACCCACTACGACCCTCAGTAAATTGTTCCAATAGGTAATTACTCTCACCCTTAAAAATTTACACCTTATTTCCGGTTTGAATTTGTCTAATTTTAACTACCAGCCATTGGATCATACCTTCCCCTGCTAGATTGAAGAGCCTGTTATTAAATGTTTGTTCCCCATGAAGGTACTTATAGACTATAATCAAATCACCCCTTAACACTTCTTTGTTAAGTTAAATAGATTGAGCTCCTTGACTTTATCACTATAAGGTATGTTTTCTATTCTTTTAATTGTTCTTGTGGCTCTTCTCTGGACGCTGTCCAATTTATCAACATCCTTCTTGAATTGTGGGCACCAGAACGGAACACAGTATTCCAGCAGCAGTCGCAGCAGTACCAATGGCAGAGGTAAAATAACCTCTTTACTCCTACTCGAGATTCCCCTATTTGTGCATCTCACAATTGCATTAGGTCTTTCGGCCACAGTGTCACACTGTGGGATCAAGTTCTACCATCAGGGATTCTGCCTCCAGTCTTCAGAAACGCACATTTAGAGACTGTCAGCAAAAACACTTCAGTTTATATCCATTGTCATAATGGTGTACATAGAAAAATAATATCTAAGATAGTCAAGTCCCAAATAATATAGGTCTTTATACGTGCAGATTAAAGCCAACACCTTGAAATGCACTTGGAAGAGTATTGAGAGCCAGTGTTGGATCCATTGTATTGATGGCGCACAGGTGCAGTACGTGCATGTCATCTCGCTCTGCTGGATTCTACACAAACTGAAGCTTCCTAGTAGTTTTAAAGAGTAGTCTTAAGAAGAATACATGGTGTTGAATCAATGAGGTGGTGACAATTGCATAATGGATTCTGCAACAATGAAAGGTAATTAACTGCAGATGAGATATAAACTACCACAATTTTGCAGAGCATGGAAATTCAAGATCAGCTGAGGGCACTGTGTACAGAATTTTAAGAACTGTGGCAAAAATGGTTGCTGCATCTTCCTGGCTTGAAGCATTCTATGTGGCAGAATAAAAAGTCTTTTCAGTTGCTACTGGAGCTGAATTAAGAGCTTGACTCAAGAATGAAGTGTGACTGCTTGTAGCTCGCTGCATTAACGTGACTGAGTTTTGGTTTTGTAGTTGTTCTGATCCAATTATAAAATAATTATAGTCAATTTAAAAGGCATTTGAATTTGGAGCCATAAAACAGGGTCCAAATGTATTCCCCGATTGCCAACCAACTTGACATGGAGTGAAACACCAACAGAGAAAGCAGTCACATCTAGTCAGCTTCTGTAAATAATGTTCTGTGCCAACCACATTAACTCTGTCTTGTCTAGACTGTTTTTCAGCCAGTATGTTTTTGCTTCACCATTGCATGATTTAGACAGGGACATGGATTAGCAAACTGCACCATCTGCACTTGTGAAAAAGATGATGTAAAGTTGAGTTTTATCCATGTATTGTTCACACTGCAGCTCCAAATGATTCAAACTTCCCTGGTAGCCTCTTATATGCAGAACAAAAGGGGCAACAAAGTATAATCCTCTAGGACTTTGCATAAGAGGGACCTTAGAGTGATGAATAATTACCTACTATCATCTTCTGAGACTTCTTATAAAGGAATAAACAGAACTCTTGCAGAACAGTCCCATCAATTTGTGACAGATCCTGCAGGTGGGTAAGCAGCACCTCATGAGTAATGTTATCAAAGACTGCTGATAGATTTAATAAGGTCGGGTGTTTTCCATTGCCAGAAGGCGATAGATGACTACGGCTACTAATACAGCCTCTGTACCAAAACCAGACATAAAGTTAGAGTAGTAGGGATCTGGTATATCAGAAGAATCCAGATGAAGCTGGTATTTTCCTTCCATGACCGCCTCAAAAGAGAACGTTCAAAATAGGATAATAACTGGCAAAGTCATTAATGTCAAGTGATGGCTTCTTCCTAAGCTGCTGTTGGTCTAAAGATAAATTCTTAGAACTCCAAAATTGCTAATTTGAGTTAAGAAATTTTATTCACTGTAAAGAGGAATACTGAATACATTTTTCTATCATTTCCATTTGTTTATACATTTAAGAAATTACTGTAGTAACTAATCAAAATAGCGGTTTGTATAGAGATTATTTAGAAACATGAGTTATTTCATGTCACTTCTTTATCTTTGAAACAATTTGAAGTTGCACTTTAAGGGTTAGCAAAACATTGCCTAAAAATATTTTAAAAGTGTTGTTACATATTTTTAGAAAAGTCCCCTTTAGATATTTAAAAAAGAGACTTGCTGTATTTCTTACAGTAAAGTATTATGTTTGAAAGCTTTGAAATTTTTATATATTTGATTTACTTACCACATTTTCCAGGTAGAATAATTTGAATAAATTGTTACATAAAAATTATCCTTAGATGTAAAAAGGCCCCATGCTGAAGGGATCTCGTATGTTACTGCAACGTGAGTCACGATCATGCATTTATCTGGATGAGTGATTCATCCAGATCTGTCAAAAATCATTTTTTTAGATGCTCAGTAACTTAAGCATTCTAATTTCAGCATTTGAAAAGATATATTGTCAGATCGTATTTCTGAAGGTGAGCTGTGGTATTTGTCTGCCAGGGGATTATCATATATGAGTCATTAGTACCACCATATTTATGGGACAGTACAGTAACTCAAGAGGGAGCTATTACTACTATATGTCAGTTGTCAGATAAACCATGACAGTTTGTGAGTTCTGCTCACCATCATGTTTCTTTTGGTTCTGTGTAGTAGTGTTCTGTTAAATAAACCTGTAAAATTAGCTGAATTTGTATGCCATACATGATCTGATATTAATAAGTGTCTCATATCGTCTTGCTTGTCTACAATAGAATCAGGGTATTCTTGATGACACATTCTCATTTCCCTAAATTGAAAGAAAGGAGGTAGTTGGCCCAGCACTGTTGAATTGGTTTACCATTTGTGACTCAGTGTGGCCTTTATTCTTAGACAGTTGCTGCAGAGAGACTAATGTCGGCCAGTAATAAGAGTTGACAGTGTTTGTGCTACACTTTCCCAAATCCTTCAAGGTTCTGATTCAACCTTAGAACATGTTAAAAAACTCTAAAGTGGTTATAAAATTTTATTATCATGCACAGGTTTAGGAGGAAAGCTCTTCAGAGCTCCCATCACAAGAACATATTCTTCATCTAGCAAGGATTTATTCCAACAAGCTATTTGAATTTTATCCCCTTGAAGAGTGTGTGTTGTTCAATCTGTGTAGATGGAGTGCAGCAAATTCTCCTTGAATTTTGCAAGGCTTCTGTGAAGAGCATGGGAATTACAGTAACTCCTCACTAAACTTTGTAGTTATTTTTCTGAAAAATGCTACTTTAATTCTTATGGGGAAATTGGATTCGCTTAACATCATTTAGCTTAACATAAATAGGGGGGGTTAGGTTCCAGGGAAATTTTTTTTACCAGACAAAAGACTACATTTTATATATATATACGCACACAGAGTATAAGTTTTAAACAAACAATTTAATACTGTACACAGCAATGATGATTGTTAAGCTTGGTTGAGGTGGTGAAGTCAGAGGGTGGGATATTTCCCAGGGAATGCCTTACTGCTAAATGATGAACTAGTACTCGGCTGAGCCCTCAAGGGTTAACACATTATTGTTAATGTAGCCTCACACTCTACAAGGCAGCAGGAATGGAGAGAGGGAAGACAGAATGGCAGACAGAGACACACACCCTGTGTGAGAGAGAGAGAGAGATGCGCATTGCCCCTTTAAGTATACTAACCCCACTTTAAGTACATTGCCTTTTTAAGTAGATCAGCAAATTGAGACAGCAGCTGCTGCGAGCAAGCTCCCTGTGTCCTGAGCCCTGTTGTAACACCCCCGCCCCGCACTCTATGGAGATGGCGTAAGCAGGGGGCAGGAGTATGGGGGAGGGGGACGCTCTGACATTAGCACTCTTCTTTCCCCCACCCTTGCACAGCAAGCAGGAGGCTCCCAGGAGCAGCTCCAAGGCAGAGGGCAGGAGCAGCAAATGGCAGTGTGGGGAGGGACAGCTGAACTGCTGGCAGCTGATAGCCTGGGAAGCGGGGAGCTGATAGCGGGGCTGCCAGTCGACCCTGGTTCCAAGCCCCCACCAGCTAGCTCCAATGGGCTGCTCTTTCTGCAAGCAGTGGGCAAAGCAGGCAGCTGCCAAACAATGTTATAAGAAAGAATTGCACAACTTTAAACAAGCATGTTCTCTATTTGATCAGCAATGGAACAATGAAACAATTTTAACTGGGATGATTTTAAGTGAGGAGTTACTGTATCTGTATTAATTGTTGTTGTTATATTTCTGTATCTGTGTATCTAGCTTTATTGTTTGCTTTGTGGGCTAAAAGATAAGTAAAGGGTAAATCCTACAGGAATTCCCGAACAATTTGTAGACGGAATTCAATTGCTTGGTGCTCAAAATGACAATCCCAGAAATGCACCGTTTAAAGTTATCCTCCAGAGAAATCCATAAGCCAGTTTGGTCAGTTTCAGGAACGCTACTCAAAATCCCAGGACATCTTCAAGCAGGAACCATGAACAAAGGGACTTTGGAATGAATAAAAAGAAATCCTGTGACTTGAGAGATACTGGGCTTGAGAGATACAGAATGGAACATCAGACTGTCTGAGAGGCAGCAGTTGCAGGGGCAACCTGTTTCACCTAGCCCAGTTCTTGGCGGGCCTGGGTTAAGTGAAACCTTCTTAAACTCTCAAGGAAAGTCTAGGCTTAGGTAAGACTATGTGTTTAGGCTTTTCTTATTTTTAACCCTGTACTCTAATTGCTATGTGCCTTTGGATTAATAGTATGTTTGTGTCACTTTAATCAGTCTCTGGTCACAAGCTCCAAATACAGTTAGACCTGTGTCATTATAACAGTTGATAAAAAAGGGGACTGTGGCCGGAGACCCATTTTAAGCATGGGATGAATTGTGAAATTCCACCCTGAGAAAAAGATGGTTACTTGTAGGGGTGCACTTGAGAGGAACTTCAAAGGGGTTTAAATTGCTGCTTGCCCTGTAACCATGACAACTTCAAAAAGAAAAATGTGTTCTGAAATGGAGGCAAAGCATACCGTTTTATGTCCTTCAATTTAAAATCTCCTGCTCCTACTTGTTTTCTCTTAAGTCTAGATGTGCTTTTCCACTTGTTAAAGTGGTGATCACGGATCCTTGTTTTTTTTTTTTTTCCCCACCTGTTTGAAATATTTTTCCAGAGTCTGGTCCATGTGTTCTCTCCAAGTGGAGACTCACCAACACCAGCCTGTCCAATGTTTGTCTCAATGACAGATGTGTGACTGGGCACTACATCATCTGTGCAGCCTTTACTTTGTGGGTCTGGAAGCCATAGTGCTCTGTTCCTTCTTGAAGAGGCTTTGAAAAGGGCCAGGTTGAGTCTCAGCCCTGGAATGCTTTGATTTTCTTGATTCACAAGTTGATGGGTGGATTTAGTGCAAATCCTCATACTCAGTGTTTCATTTGGATCCTGGTTCTTCACAGAATGAAGTGGAGGAGGTTCAGTAGATCAAAACACAAGCTGTCCCTTGGGGATATTAAACTATCTCTTTCTTTTCCTCCTTCTCCATGCCCTAATAGGAGTCTCTTGCCAGTAATACTCCCATTGAAGGATTTGCATTGATTAAACTCTTCTTCAGAGCAGAATGGATCGGAGGTCTTTCAGGGTTGGCCTCGCTGTCATGAGACGAAGTTCCTAACAGAACCTATATCTTGTGCCTCCTCTCTGGCTTTCTTACTGCTTGGTAGAGCTAAACCTATTTGTAAGTCTCCATGGTTATTTGTTGCCCTCACCTAGATTTATCCTTATATACTGTCTCTTCTGTGAGAGTGCTCAAGTGGATATTCCCAAATTTGTTATGATCTAGTCTGTTCCTGTAGCACAGAATGAGCATTAAGACTATATGCCATGTCTAAAGCAGTTTTTAGACCTTGTTGAGGCAATCATCTCCTCTCTTTATGCAGCACTAATGCTGCTTACTCACTAAACAAAAGTTGTAGAAATTGCAATGAATTTGTAAACCAGTCATTCTTATATTTTCGTACACTATTCTCAAATATCTTAACCTAAATTCTGTTGTTCTAACTACAGATTTAATGTATTTAATTGAATTATAAACACTATGCTGGAAGCAAGTTAACTTAAATTTCCATTGCAACTTTTGGTGTAGTGCTCTATAGTAAACAAGACCAAAATCAAGATCCCTCTGTGAAGGGGCCACTAGAAATTCCTGAAATAGGTCATTTTTTCCAGCAGATATCTATAATACAGTATCTCCTCTTAAGAGAACTTCAGTGCAATAGCCTCTTCGTCATACAAAGTTGTTTTCCACACTCAGTATTTTGAAAAGCTGATGTAAACACAGAAGTTTTTTTTCCATGGTAACTGATTAGAAGTTCATATAACTGATTCAGCTGAGTCCATTGAGAGGCCTGAATGCTGCCTCAAACCTTAATATTAAAGTGCTACTGCTAAGGCCTACAGCATAAAAAAAGATGCTCATTCGGCTTCCAGGCTACTGGTTCTACTTTATGCATATGCTCCAAATACATTTCAGAAAGTGGGGATCAGCATTCATCATTGTAGGAGAACCAGGATTGGTGCTCTCACTGCGTGGAGAAGGACAAAGAAGGCCTCCTCAAAAAGGTTCAGTCAGATACATACTCCTCTGCCTGTCCCACCCAGTCCATCAGTTCCTTGATCTTTTTCACACAATTTACAGCCCAGCTAATGGTTTAGGAAGGCGTGTGCATATGTTCTTAATCCAGAACTTCTCAGATTTTCAAACAAAATTCTTCATACCCCATTTTAAGCACCACAGTCTGCAAACAAATTGCAAACAAATTGGTTACTCCGATCAAGAGTTACAGGGGGGATAGAAAATCTCTTCTTGGGTTGGAATCCAGAAGTCATCCTTAACTACAGAATTGCAACGAGCACCTCCACAAACTTGTCCTGGGAAAGGGATGAAGGGAAATAAGGTGTCTACCACAGTGAAGAATCTTTCTTTCCTCAGACAGTGTAAAGATTTAGAAATAGGTTCAATTGACTGATTCCTTTTTTTTTTCCCCCCATATTACAGATAAAAGACTATGAAAAACTGGATTCTGAGGAGGAACGTC
Source organism: Chelonia mydas (assembly GCF_015237465.2). NCBI lineage: Eukaryota > Metazoa > Chordata > Testudines > Cheloniidae > Chelonia > Chelonia mydas. The sequence continues at coordinate 30,440,648 of NC_057856.1, forward strand.
TTAGCAGAAGTCGGCAGATTTATGACACATACATAATGAAAGAGCTGCTGTCTTGCTCACATGTATGTATGCTGCAGTTTCACTCTATTATTGTAATATTTTAATGTTTCCTTTGACTTTAAATTCTTTAAAATATTTAATAATGGAAGGACAGTGAGTAGATGAAAGTCTGACAGGGAATTTCACAAAACGCTGCTCAAAGTGTGACAATAGCAATCTATTATGATAGCAGTGTCTACTAACTCGGTTGTCACTCTTTGTAAAGCATAGCCTTATTTGAAAGAGTGGATAATCTACAATAATGACATGATTTGAGCCAGAGAGAAATTTATCCTGTTATGTAAGACTTTGAATCTGCAAGGGCTTATGCCCATGCTTCGCTTTACACATAATTCTGTTGAAGGGAATGGGACTACTCGTGCCTGAAGGTGAGCATGTACACCTGCAGGATTGGGATGTAAGTGTACATTTTTCTTAAAACGGGGAATACAAAGAAGCAGTTGGTGGTTTCATGTGTTCTGTGTTCCTGTGCCTTGCAGTTACTTGATGGATGGTCTCCATCACGCATGGCATGATCTGGGACCTTGTTTTTTTTTTTTTTGGCTTAGAAATAGGGATGGGCATAACTTTCAAAGTGTTTTGCAACAGGATGCTTAATGGACACTAAGTTACATTCATTTTGAAGTTTGTGTATTTTTCATATAAGCAACATTCCTTTTTAGTTAAAAACTGCTATTGTGACCTCAATAATTAAGAACCTAAATATCTCTTTTCCAGCTATTTGTCTAAAATCTTACTTTTTATTTTTCCGAAGCCATTCTCAAAGAAAGCTGTAGATCATGTACAAACTCACCTTGCCAAGAAACAAGTGCCACCAAGTCTTTTTCAGGTGAGACGAAAGCCCTTGGAGTGTCTGGGTTTTATTTAATTATTTGAACGTAAGCAATTTCAGGAAACTTCCCTTATATACATATTATAATTACAGTTATGGCAGGAATTTTATACTGTATTTCAGAAGTCAATTAAAACAAAATGATACAGAGAAAGATTTCTGTATATTATAATCAGAGAATGTTTCTAATTTCATTGTCTTGTTAAAGATAATAAAAATGGTAGATTAGTCTTCTTTAGCCAGAAGAGTCTTTGAGTACATTTTTTAAAAGATTACTAACTGCTCTATAACTTGACTGGCTGAAGGGTTCTAATATTAACATTTTATTCCTGTTTTCCTCCAAAATCATATGGAAAACTTCTTAGAAGGAACAATTATTACAGATAGCTTTTTTTTTTTGGTGAGATCAGTGGTTTTTATGCCTATGGTTGAGGAGTATCCCAGCAGACTAGCAGTGTTTGAAAGAAATCCTCATCCCTTGGCGGCTTGTGGCAGCAGGAGAGAGTCACGTTGGCCAGTCGGCGTTTGGACATGAGGTCAATCCATCTCCCCACCTGTGACTGTTGATCTGCAAGGTGCTGAGAGCTCTGGCCCCAGTCCAGGAAAGCATTTAAGCAGCTCGTGGGTGTAAGCATATGAGTAGGGAATGGGAATACATAAGGGTATTAAAGTTAAGCATGTACCAAGTGTTTTTCTGGTTTGGGGTCAGAGTGCTCAGCACTTTGCATGACTTAGCCCTTAGTTTCTCTCACTGAGGGCTTCTTAGATAACTGTGAAACTTTCATTCAAAATAGAAGAAATTCAATTAAAAATATGTACCCAGTTTCAGTTAACCGCTTGGTAGTGTTGCTTTTTTACACATTGTCCTAGAAATTCAGGTCACAGTCCATTCGGATCTATGCTTTCATATGCTGGTTCCAAGTGCATTCTAGGTAACCCAATTAGCAGAGTGTGAGGAATTTCACATAGACGCTCTAAGTGAAAGTGGGCTACAGTTGCTTTGCCAACCACTGGTAAATTACATTTTTTAAATATAGTTTACAATAAATCCCTTTTACATCAGGACCTTATGCTTCCTTTCAACATAAATCAGGTCATGAAGTACAGAATTCAACTGAATGTTTCAGAAATATAAAAGCATAGCAATGCAGATACCTTTCTGTTTAGTGGGTCCTTCCTTTTGCCTCTAGCTAACTATATTATATAGCACCATATTTTTGAGGTATAAGAGTACATGGCTGGAGTTAGCAATATTGCCGTTTCACATGAGGGTTTTAGGTGCTGGTGCCAATTTATAGTTCTTTCATTATTCTAAATACAGTGGGAAATTACATTCTGAAAAAGGCTACTTGTCCTCTACAGAAATTAGAGTACTTTTCTCTAAAATTCTATAAATGTTGTAGGATTTTAGAATTATAGGATTTCTGTGTCCACAAATTTAGCACCAAAGTAAATAATGGATTTTGGTTTATTGGTTTGAAAAGTGCACCTTTAATGATTTTTATTTATTCAAACAAATTGAAGGTGAAATAGGTATTTCTGTATTATTACAGTTCTAACACAAACTGACCTAAGCAAGGACATTCCAATTAAAGTTAGATAACATAATTAGACAAATTAATTTTTGCTTTAATGCTGAATGTCCTGGCTTTTTGTTAATATGAACCTATGCGATATGGCAGTGATTGCAGGTTTAAATTAATTTGCTGTACTTTTATAGTAACTGCATTTATTGCAGCATTTAAAGTACTGTTATATTAAACCTGCTTGATGGTCTTACTGTATCAGTGAATTATCTTTGATGTTAGAACCAGAGAGACTGACAAAGTGGTATCTATATTGTCTACTTTGGATCTCATGTAGCCACTGGTAATTGAGTTGGGATTTGAAATCATTGCACACTATGTCAAACCAAGTAATGGTGCTCCTCTTTCAAATAGGCCGCTTGTGAATTAAAGCTGCTGGTAGCAAGGTAGAGTAAATAAAGGAGAGGGAAGAGAGAAGCTCTAATGAGGAAGGATTATCTTGGTGTTCCTGTGCTGGCTGCTCTTTGAGTTTCACAGCCTTCACCATAAATTCTAAACTTTGTTATTTAATTTAAATAAATGAGAAGCAGTGTTCTCAGCCTGATCATTCTGGTGATTAATCCATAAAGTTTCCATGCTCATTTCCTGTTGTTGGTCCATGGGCAAAGACTGAAAAATTCTCTCCAATCCCTCCCAGGGAAATGCTAAGGCCTCTAATTCAGAAGAGCCCTTGAGCAAATGCTTATCTTCAGTGCAACGACTCAGATGCTTAAAGTCAAGGCCATGCTGAAGTTCGTTGCTGGATCAGACCATAAGCCAGGAAAGTCACCACAGCGTATTGCAGTTACTTAGGGCCCCCCTTCTGTGGGCATTCAGGATGCTCAACACAAGTAGTTCTTGCCAGTGGGCGGTAAATGCTGGAACCTAAACATGTAATTTATTTTCACTGGACAGTGTTGCCTGTTCAGTTTATCATACACTGAAAAGTTAAATAACATTTTGTATCTTTTTTTAGCCATACATAGAAGAAATTTGTGATAGTCTCCGAGGAAAAATATTTCAAAAATTTATGGAAAGGTATGAATCTATATACTATATGAACTACTGTGTAATCTCCTGCAGTTAGACTGGTCCCTTGAGTATTATTGCAAAATAAGGGTAGAATTGTTTAGTTAATAGTGTATTATCAGCAAGCTTTTCCAAAGAACTAGCCTTGATACATGTATCATGTTAAATATCAGGATATCCCAGTATTGTATGCAGTGTAGTTGTGACAGAACTTGTAAGGATGTTCAGATCACACAATCAGTGGACCACTCCACTGCACCACGTAACAGTAATAATGGACTTCTTACAGTCTGATCTTTTAAAAGTCTGAAAGTCTCTAACTCCATTCATCTGCGTGATACTCTTACAAGTAAACTACAATTTTATGGGGTGAGCTATACAGCAATTCTAGTGTGTAGCCCAAACGGTTTACAACTAAACAGTAACTGTAAGGAAATGTAAGGTGGCAAAACCAGTTAATCTTACACATCTGAATAATGCTATTACCCTTAATGAGACTACTGGTGGGAGTAAAGTGCACAGATTTGGCCCCTAATCCACTGCTGACAAATGATATATCCGATTATGTAGCCAACATAATGTCCTCAAAAGATCAATTTTTCCTACCCTGAAAATAAACATCTTATAACTGATGTAGCAGCAGAAGACAATTATCCTGTAACAACATTCAATAGTATTGACATCTTCTTTATTTCAGGATAAAATAGGTTTACATTATTCCTTGGTGTATATTAAGGTTAATTCAATTTGAAGTTACATTGCATACTTTCTGATTTAATTATCTTGCTTGTGATACAGTTGAAATATTTTTTTTTAATTTCCTGAAAAATTGACCGTTAGAAACAGGGTCTAAAGGAAATTATGTAAATAAATATGGATGCATTCGTAACTGAAGAGAGAAAATAATCAGATATATTTTATAACTTGTTATTAAACAAAACATATTGAGAGTGAGTTGCTAAGAAACATGCCAAATTAAAACAAGCATAAAAGATGGCTAATCAGTGAATTTTTTAAATGGCAATTTTAATCTTCATAAATTACCTTGTGCTGAATTTAATTTTCAAAACCAGAGTACTTGGCATTTTTCACAATACTTTCTGTAATTCTATTGGATAACCTTTTAACTTAACTTTTTAAATTTTTTTTTTTTAACAGTGACAGGTTTACTAGATTTTGTCAATGGAAAAATGTAGAACTAAATATTCATGTAAGTAATTACATTTATCTTGTCAAAAGCCGATGTAGGAAAGAAAATGTTTTATTTTAAAGAATACTTTTCCTTAAAAGACGTTATTAAGAAGAACAATGAGTATTATTCCAATATGCTGTTCTATTCTTTGATGTACATAACCTCCCAGCACCATTAATGATTCCTCCCTGGCTACCCTCTCTGCCTGTCATGACTTAAAAGCCTTGTGGTTTTGAAATAGATAGTTACAGGAAACAGATTGTTTGAGTACTACTTTTCAGCAGGAGACGCCAACCCAAGTACTATTCTGTCTCCCTCTGTTTTTTCCCTTCAAAACTCAGACCTGCTTGCCTCCATTTGGTATATTCTTGGCCTCATCCCTTAGTCCTAAAGTGTTTTACTCCCACAATTTCTTTGTCTGCAAGGCAGCGTTGCTCATGAAAGCTGCTGTCTTGGTTTCATATCCATTGAAATCCTCAGCCATGCCTTTGTGTCCTGTCATCTTGGCTATTGTAAATACCATCACTATGACCTCCCCAGATTCTAGTGCTTGCAGACATAGGGGAGCATAAACAATTAAGGGTTTGTCTACACTACCCACTGGATCGGCGGGCAGCGATCATTCCAGCAGGGGTCAATTTATCACGTCTAGTATAGACGCAATAAATCGACCACTAAGCACTCTCCCATCGACTCCGGTACTGCACCAGAATGAGGAGCGCAAGCGGAGTCGACAGGAGAGTGTCAGCCCTTGACTTACCACAGTGAAGACACCACGGTAAGTAGATCTAAGTACGTCAACTTCAGCTACTCTATTCACGTAGCTGAAGTTGCGTATCTTAGATCGACCCTGTGCGGTAGTGTAGACAAGCCCTAACAGAGCTACTTTCTGAAAACAGGTAGTAAAACCATAAAACTAAAAAATAAAGAACAAATATCCACTTTAATACATTGATGTCAAATGAATTTAGAGATTGTAAAGGGTAAAGGTTCTGGGCATTGGAAAATGAAATTTGTGTGTTTTGAATTCACAGCTGACCATGAATGACTTTAGTGTACATAGAATAATTGGGCGAGGGGGATTCGGTGAAGTATATGGTTGCAGAAAAGCGGACACTGGAAAAATGTAAGTTCTATACTGTGTTTTAATGATAAATCTAAACTCTAAAGTATATAAGGAAAAAAATCTCTGAATTTTTAACAAAATCTCAGCAGAGCGGAATGATCAGCTTAGATTGTATCATGAAATTGTGTAATAGAGTTTTGTCCTAAGGTCCAGTCAGTTGAAGAAGAGTTTGAATTTATGGAGTGGCTTAAAGTCTCATTGGAAGTTTGATCCTCCAAAATGCTGGACACTCAGGCCCCAGTCTTGCAAAACAATTAAGCATATTCTTGCTGAAAACACTCATATAGTCCCTCTGAAGTCACAGGAGATTTCTCATGTGCTTAAAGTGAAGGGTGTACTTAAGTACTTTGCTGGCTAAGGGCCTGGAGTGCTCAGCGCATTTCAGGATTAAGCCCTGGGATAGAGATGTGTGGGCAGTTTAAGAATACGGTGTCCTAAATCTATATAATTAAAACTATTTACACTCCCGAGAAGGGGTTTTGAAGGAAAAAACAGCAGCAATGGTTGCTTCTAGTTGACAGTTGGTGCTCCATTGTTAGAATTGCAGCTAAAACACATCTCTGGGTTCAAGTTCCCAAATCAAACCCTTTGCTTTTTCTGGCACTGCCACTCACACACAACTCCTAATTTCTGCATAGAGAACCCCTGGTTATTAGGCACAATTCTTCCATCACATGGTCAGCTTTGATTTTCTGGACATAGCATGGGTTTTCCACATGGTTCTGTCTACCTACTCTCCTACCCATTTGAACCCAGGGATCTTTCTTTGATAATTCCACATAGCATTTCTGATGCCTGAGGTGTCGAGTGTTCGTGGTTCCCATTGGGTTTACTGGGAATAGTGGGTGCCCAATACCTTTTAGATCCTGACTCTGAGCTATTAACAAGTGAAGGGTCCCCTGAAATGACTTTCATGTTTAATCTTTCTGCGGCGACTTTCACCTCAAGTATTTATTTCAATAGTACTATTAATATCTTCATTCCTGTTGCAGTACTTTTATGCACATATTGATTTATTCTTTTTTAGTTTGAGATTTATAAAATGAGCCTGCCATGTAGTCTGTAGGCCAGGCACAGAAATGTAAATGATATCCATCTCTTTTGGACAAAAGCCACACTAAATAGGCTTCCACCTCAGAGATAGAGTTAGCACATTTGCCCAGTCGCTTTCTCTGAAGAAGCCGGAATGTCTAAACTAAGGAACTCAGAACCAATAAGGGAAGCAAAAGATGTCCCTCCCCTTCCTTTCCCTCCCACCAGTTTCCATGAAGCGCGGAGGCAGAAGAATAGAGAAAGGTAATGGGGATAGGAGCAGAAAAGTCAGGCAAACTTTTCCAAACCTGAAGTAAAGCTTTAGGTTAGGTTCATCTTTTGGGTAGAGGTTTGGGTTAGTTCTTACTTTATCCAAACCTGTTCACCCATCCCTAATCTAAATCCCATTCACTCTAGATGGCTGCCTCTGCTGCACTTATCTGTCTGCAAGGACTTTGAGAAGCCATCCCGCCAAGGTAAATGCCATTGGTGTTCCACTAACCCAGAAACAGACAGCTGAGGCTGCTCCCAAAGTAGCTCTTCCAAGAGCAGTGTAAACAGAAGCCAACTTAGTCTTAAAAGCAGCGTATCTCAGAAGAGAACATAGTGGTGCTATATCAGAATGATGAAGTGAGGTATTTGACATCAACTAGCCTTATATGACCCCAGATCATTTGCCCAGGTCAGTAGCCCCAAGGGACAATTAAGGGCTAATGTTAAAAAGGCTGTGTTAAAAGTAATTTAAAAACTTCCTAACGTAGCACAGAAACCAAGGACAAGAGCATCTGTGGTAAACACACATTCCTGGCTTAGAAATGTAAAATGTGTGCGTGCTCCATACACATGACCAAGCTTTGCTGGTGTTGTCTGGAGTACTGATGGTATGTGGTGGGTTGCAAAGCAGGGCTGCTTTGAGGCTTTCTGTCTGCACAGAGCACGCACACTCTGGATTGTTGTTAAACATGTACATTATCCTGTAACTTGATATGGCACTTCTATAAAGAATATTTTTAAATGACACACTCCTGGCTTGCGCTGAGAATTCTGGAGAAGCACTGAAGGGCGTGGGAGGCAGAGGGGCAGGGCAGTGACACTGTGCTTAATGGAACTCATTTCTGGTAAAAGATGCAACATATGATCTCCTGGCACTTACTGACAGATGCTGACAGACATATGGAGGAAAAGGTTCAGGATCCTGTTCATGCCTTTGGTCCAGTTGACCATGTTTCTTTGGAGACATGGAACACTGCTGGATGTGCTAGCCGGACCCTTTTGTACTTGGAGAACTAGGGTCACCATTCTGCCTTGGTCATCTGGGATGGGGAAAAGCGGGATTTGGAATGAAAGGGCTCCCTACTTCTTCCCCCACTCTCTCTCAGCACACCTGAGCTGGATAAGCTAGAATTTAGTCTTATATATATCTATAGTGAACCCACTTTTCAGAGATACCAGGTTTGCACAACCCCTGGGCATACAGGAGCTCCAGGCACATCAGGGCACATCGGGAGCTTTAGTTTATTACAAGAGCTGCCTAAGTGTGTTGGTAATTGCTGAGTTGACTGTGTGAGCATTTCTACAGATAAACATCCTGAGCCTTTTACCTGTGGTGCCACTGACAATGTGCTTAGCCCCAGTTTAAGCCAATTTTTAGCAGGTTGCTATCAGATTCATAGACTTGTTGGGATCCATGTCATTGTGCTCTTGTTCTTCATTAAAACATTAAACACTCATATTCCATGTCTAAAAACGCCATACAGTCATGATATATTGTCGGAGAAGATAGACACAAAAGCCTTCTCTTGTATCTCCGGCCATCTGTTGTGTAGTAGAAAACAAACCATTTTCCTTTTTTAAAAAAATGTCCGAACCTAGCAGGCCTCTTCTGGGTAGAGGTGAAAGCATGGATTCATATGGAATCAGAATAGGGTCCATGTAAACATTCCTGTTAACTCATACTCCAAATCCTGGTCTGCGGATATTGAAAAATGGACTCCAGCTATCTTTATCTAACCTGTGTTTTTCTGATTCCCTGATCACCCTGGTGTCTGGTTGCTGGCCACCTTAGACTTTGTTATTTAGGTATCCTAGGAAAACCTCTCTACTAGGAGGTTGAGAATAATGTTTCAATGCTAGGAAGATGTTGGAGTGGTTCTCTGTGGGTATGTTTACAGTGTATTCTGACGTACTTGCTGTAGCTTTAGCCATGCTAGCATTGCCAAAAATAGCATTGTAGATATGGTGGCACAGGCTTCTGTGCAGGCCATACAAGCATGTACCTACTCGCAGTGTTAGTCTGCTCTGATGCACGCACCTCCTCATTGATGCTGCTATTTTTATTCATGCTAGCCTGGGTAAAGTTAGCCTGGGCATGTTTATCCAAGCTGCAATCTCACCTTGGATTTCAGTAGAGACGTACCATCTGTCTAGATGCTATTTCGAGATTTCTGATATAGATGCAAGTCTTTAAAGACTCTGCTCAATATACTGTAAATATATATATCTATTCTATATAGATGGCATGGATTGTTGGTGAAAAATATTGAGGGTGGGAGACCTTTTCCAATATGCTTTTCTGAATTATTAATATTTTCAGGTATGCAATGAAATGTTTAGATAAGAAGAGGATCAAGATGAAGCAAGGAGAAACATTAGCCTTAAATGAAAGAATTATGCTGTCGCTAGTCAGTACTGGAGTAAGTATCCTGGAATTTTTTCTTCATCTTTTACAATTATTTTTTGCAGGTAGTATCTAAAATACTGTGTAGAATACATATTCCATTAATTCATTCATGTGTGGTGTAGGGGAAGTCAAAGCAGACCAAAGGATAATGGTGTTAAGTGCCCAAAGGCCAAAAACAAAAAAACCCCCGAAACCAAACAAAAATTAAATAATGATGATACCACCTACTTCTTACATAGTGCTTTTGATCAATAGTTCTCAAAGTGCCTAACAATCTTTAATGTACTGATCCTCGCAACACATTAAATTAGCTTGTCCAATTTTTCTGTTATTGCTTACTTCTGTTGATTTGATCCTTTGGTCCTAGGAGTAGAATTAACTGCCAAGTTTACATAGAAAAGTTGTCTATGTGATATTTAGATCAGTTTTAAACAAAAAACGTCACAAACTTTGTTTATAAAAGGAAACATTTCTGGTATTTATTCTACAATTCTGGAGTCTCACAGCTCCTTCCACATAGGGAAACTTGAGTTATGTAGAAGAGACGTTCAAATGGAATCCACAGAGTGAATGTTGCCCGAAGTGATTATAAAACAGACTTCGAAATGGTAGAACCTCCAGAGTACAATAACCTCATTATATAAAGCCTAAAATCAGCTCTTGTCACCATGGTTACAGGGGATGTTGATAGAAAGGTTAATTTTGCTCAGGATGATTACTCTGTTCAAATGAGATTCACAGTTTACAGCTCAGTGTAAGCACATTCTCCTGGCCCAGCCCAGTTACAAAATGAAAGGGATTGCATATAATTTTGTTACAGACGTATTGGCTAATGTGTGTCTGTGCTATCAGAATTATTACTACTCTTGCTTGGTAGATAGTAAAGAACTCCAAAACAAATACAGTAAAATCTCTGTTATCCGGCATTTTATCAACTGGAAAGCTCTATTAACCAGCATTTCTGATATCTCCCAATACAAATCTTCAATCTAGTAACTGGGACTAGTATACTGCCCAGGAGGTTGTGCAATTGCACATTCCGCACTGTGCTTTTATGCAAAACAGGCAGAAGACAAGTAAGCAAACTGCTTTCAGGGATTTATTCAAAAAAGCAGCTTCCAGGGTGTGTCATAAGGTCATTACAGATTCAGCCCAATCTCCTACACCTTCTACATCTACAGTGATAATTGATGTTGATAATAATGACCCTCAGGCACTGCAAGATCCTGAAGTGCCTTCTGAATCATCAAAGAAAGATTAAATTATGTTCAGTACAATTTTAGTGTTAAGTTTATTGTTAGTGATCTGGGTGTTCACCCTGTGCTGCTCATAGTGATATGTAATGTCATAAGATAACCTACTATATAGAAAACTTCACCTGTATACACTGAAGTGCTTCAAAAAACGAACCACTCCACAGTGCAGTACTTCTACTGGACTGGTGAGTACCTGTGTGCTAGTTTATACTTTATTCATTTTATTGTATTCTCATTCTTTGAAAATTGGTATTCCACTGGTAACTATAACTCTTAGTTAACGGAATTTTTGATTATCCGGGACCCCCCATTCACTCAACGTGCTGGATAACAAAGCTTTTACTGTCAAAAGAATTTGCTGTATTCTCAAAGAGAAGATGTTCTGTATCTCAGTGAGATTACAGACATTTGATTTTTGTCTCTGCATTCTCAGAAATGTTTAAAGATCATTCATTTCTTGCTGAACCTTGTTAGTGTGACATGTTTAATGGTAATTTTTCTTTTAAATACACACCCACCACCCTCACCAATGCTCTGTGCCTGTGAACCATGTGGCAGCTGGGCTATCAGCCATGGAATCTACTCATGTAACAGAGCATCAGCATGGCCTGCCTCCACACCAGCAGCTTGAATGGACTTCTCATTGTTTCCCTCTCGTCTCTGCAGCCTGTGGTGGTGATTCGGTGGGGTGGAGCATGTATTTCTGTCAGTGACACTCCCTTTCTCTCCACATGCCTTCATTCCACATGTCCTATATATTTATTCCTGCTCCTGTTTTTCTTCCTCACCCTGAGTCTTGAGAAAACCCAAGGAACTGCCCCCACAAACAGGGCTGCTCACATCAAGGAAATTTACAAGATGCAAAATGGGTCTCTAGTTTAGGAAGTACAGCTTGCTCCCAGGCACCTGATTTTGAGGTATTGTTTGGCTGAGAGAGAGAGAGAGTGCCATCAAATTGCCCTATAAGCACAAGGCAAAACCAGTGATAGATACTGCTGAGAGGCACAGTCTACTTCAGGCAGACTTGTTCTCCCTATTCCACTAGAGCGATAGATTTGCCCCCTGAGGAACACAAGGAGCATTAGCCTCCATAAGCCCTCTTCCTCTGCAGCCCATGTAATGCCTGCACATACTTTGGAGCCACACAAGGTGTGTCTACACTGCAATTGAAGACACATGGCTGGCCTGGACCAGCTGACCCGGGCTTGTGGGACTCGGGTTGCAGTGCTATGTGATTGCGGGGTAGATGTTTGGGCTGGAGCCCGGGTTCTAGGACCCTGTGAGGTGGGAGGATTCCAGAGCTTGGGCTGCAGCCCGAGCCTGAACATCAACACCACAAATAAACAAACCCTTAGCCTGAGCCCCTTGAGCCTGTGTCAGCTGGCACGGGCCGCCACGGGTTTTCAGCTGCAATGCAGACATGCCCACAGTTCCACCGGCATGGCTCAGACTGTTCCACCAGATGCCTTGAAGGCTACGTCGACAGTTGGAGCTGGGGGTGTGATTCCCAGCTTGAGCAGACATACTTGCACTAGCTCTCATTGTGCTGAGAATAGTAGTGTAACTTCAGTAGCACGGCAGTAGCACAGGGTAGCCGTCCTGTGGTTTCCAGGCAAGGTGGTACTCGGGAACAAATGTAAAAAAGAGAAAATCGATACGGTTCAAGGGGGGGGGCCCTAAAAAGCAAAAACCGCTTCTCGTCATCTTTCTCTCTGCTGTCGTCTTCTGTAGAAGTGCAAGAGCTCCTGATCATATCACCTTGAAAAATCTGACCTGGTTGTTGGGGGAGATGTTCTTTTCTGAATATTTTGGTTTGGCAGCTAAAAACACAATTTCTTCCTAGGATTTGAGTCAGAAGCCTAATGCCTGGACTAAAGGGCTGGGTCTCCCTCTGAACCTAGCTCAAGGAGATGTTCTCAGGGCAGAGTGGAACTCCCAGCATTGGATCAGAGGCGCATAGATGAGCCATGTGTTTTTACACGTTCCAGAAGGCCAACTATATCTTGTCCAAAATAGATGCAGCTGTTGCAGCAGAGGCCAAGGCATCAGCCAGTAAAGAATACTTGGCTAGGAAGATTTTATATTTCACGTTGAATATCTCCATACAGATTTTTGGCACCCTTCAGTGTTCCTCTCTGTACCCTTCATTTTAGTGTGTGTTTTAATCACATAAGCAGCAAAAATGACCAGGCAAATAATGTGCTGTAACTGCTGCTTTATCGTGTCACTGTTGCCTTGTGTCACCCCCAGCTGTAATGATGTGTTCACCTGTTTCTCAACTTCTAATTAAATGGTGAGCTCTTTGGGGCAGGGATCATCTTTTTGTTATGTGTCTGTGTAGTACCTAGCATGGTTGATCCCTGACTGGGGTCCTTACATGCTAATGAAATACAAACACTGGTGTTATAAAAGTTGACATTCAGAGAGGCCTGTTACAGACACACCTTTTATTGTTTTAAAAGATATTTTTAGTACAGGATTTTAAATGTCTTAGTCCTCCCGAAGATCTTTTCTGAAACCTTTTACGTTTACCCCCATAAATGTAAGAGAGAGTATTTAGAGCACATCTTGAAGTTTTATCTCAAACTTCTTTGCAGCACCACATGTTCCTATGAGCAGTCCTTACCACCATGTTTGTATGGGGCACAGGAGAAGGTTAATATGGTTAAATTAATACATTCCATGGTACAGTGGTCCTTTGTCTTAGCAAGGTTTGTTTTAATATGTTCAAATCTACATTTTTATGAGCTTGATAATTGTAAGAGTTGTACTGAATATTGGTCTTTCACTCTTAGGCCTTGTCTACACTGCCACTTTACAACACTGCAACTTTCTCGCTTAGGGGGTGTGAAAAAACACCCCCTTGAGCCCTGCAAGTTTCAGTGCTGTAAAGTGACAGTGTAGACAGTGCACCAGCGCTGGGAGCTACTCCCCTCATGGAGGTGGGTTTTTGGAGGGAAAAAATATTGTGCCTTGCTTTGCTGTTCTCTCCCTGTCCCACCAACACAGAACAAGCGTTTGACATAATTTTCTAGGTTTAAGTCAGAAGAGGAGAGAAGAAGTTAATTCTTGCAGGTTTTAGGGCATTCTGAGTGCACAAAATTAACTGCACTTGTTTTGAAAATGGTAGGATAAGATCATTCATAAAGGACTCTGTGATTGGGACATTAATGACTTTGAGCTGCACTTGTCTTTCCTGATGGATAGGACGTATGTGGTACACGGATAAATTGTGGAACTGGAAGTTCATCTTAGAATCTTTTAAACTGTAAATCCAAACCCTTTATTAAGTAAAGGAAGTCATATACAGAGTGGATTCCTGGTCTAGAGAGAGAAAACACAGGACTATGCATGTCACTTTAACTCCTTTTATTACTTGCATTGCCACTCGCTATCTACATGACCTGAGGAAGTCAGTTCTTAATACATCTTGGTACCTTGTTTTTTCTCATCTGTAAAATGGGGATAATACTGTACCTCACAGAGGTTTTCTGAATCTGAAGGTTTGAAAAGTGCTCTGAAATCTTTATCAGGTGCTATGAAAGTGAAAAGTATTATAAGTCAGAAAACCATGCCCAGCATTTGAGTTGAAGAGCTTGTACAAAAAGACCTGTTAAAATTGTTGTTTGTTGAAGGAATTGTTTCACAATAATAGATTTTCTACTAAAAAGGTAGCAAATTGTCATTGAGACAGAATAGGTACTAGGTCAGTGGTCCCTCAGGTCTGTGTTAAAACACCATTACCTCCCTTAAGTTTCCTGTTCTAATAAGAACAAACTACATTCAATTGTAGTTTATCTGAACAAGCAGAGGGAGACCAGGCTCAAGAATCACTGAGGATTCTCTCATGGAAAGATAAGCATCAGATAATACTAGCAAAACTGGGTAAGCTGAACAACAAAACAGATAGGTTCAGTGGTCGAACATTTCATCGAGAACGGGCCCTGTTTAAAGGTGCTTTGTCCATTATAACAATTGCTAGAGAAATTTGTAACAGTCTTGATTTCATTGGAAAAATGTAGTCTGTTCCCAAAGTTCTTCAGTCACTTCAAGGGACCCCGGTTCAAAGTGACAGATGCATTCCGAGTACTGTAGTACAAGTCGTTAAATTATGCTTCCTCTGATTATCCAAGCCTCAAGAAAGGTCTGTTAGGAAAGAGTGAGTTACTATCCTGGTAGCAGAGCACTGTGGTCGTTTGTCTTTATTCATAGACCTGTTAATGTCAGTTTAAGATTCCGTTATTCAGCTACAGTTTGTCTTTTTTTCTCAGTGTCTGTTATTCTTTACATCCAGGTTCTAAAGTTGAATGCCTAGGTCAGTAGTTCTCAATCTATTTATCATTGTGGGCTGCATATGCAGCTCTCTGTTAATGTGCGCTGCATCCACACAATATAGATACTATCTGTATCGCCCTGAGGATGTCACATGGGACACAACTGTGTGCTGATTGGGCTGCAGGTTGAGAACAATTGGCCTAGATATTGAAAAACAAAAGTGAGACTCTGAAGGCTGTCCCTCTGAAGTAATTCTCTATTACGCTAAAATCCCTGTAATGTTCAGTTTCTAAAGATTTACAATTGATGTTGTGATTTATTTTCCTCTGGATGGTGTACTACCAGAAATGTGTCCTCTTTTGCCACTTTGCCACTTATTCTGGATTTTATCCAAGATGGTTTAGATATAAGGGGTTATTTTAAAGTATTCTGAATTCACGTATCCATTATGCTGTCTCTCCAAGGAGTGTCAAATATGGAAATTCACTTGCTTCCCTCATGTACACTAAGTTCTTCAGAGCAGTAGCCAGAATAAAATCGGTGATAAGAGACACCATTCTCCCTCGGAACTTTTTTCTTTGCACATATTTCTGCCTTTAAATTTTTCATCTGGAAAAAATGGTCTCTGGTGACATTCACGTTAGGGGAGGGGAGGGGTTGCTGCACTGTATGTGTCTGTTCTCTCTTTTAAACGGTGAAAATGTAGTGATTAATTCAGTAGGGTTTACAACAAAAATGAATTATTTGTTGCATTTAAACTTGGAAATTTCCCGACTTTCATTATATCTGAGTTGAGCGTCTGAAAAAATGGAGGCTCTGACACACACTATATTTTGGGGCAAATCATCAGCTGCTGTAGATTGGCATAGCTCCATTGATGTCAATGAAGCTATGACAATTATGCCAGCTAGGGATCTGCTCCCCTATCTTTTTATCTTGTGTGTGGGTGTCCCCTTTGTCCTTCCTCCACTAGCACAAGGTACATGGACCCATTGAGCATCGCAGTTGCACATAGATCTTGTGCAGCTAAGTGGAGTCCATGAGGCCTGCAAATGATTCCTATTATTCATTTGAACCCATCCTGTTCAAGTTGTCTTGGACAACATGACAGCAGTGTTCTGCATCAACAGACGGGGGGGAGGAGGTTGGTCCATTCTTCCTTGTACAGAAATGGTCAGACTGTGGAACTGGTGTATTCGCTATCAGATCATCCTCTTGGCAGTGCATCTCTGGTGATACCCAACACATCATCAGACAGCCTCATCAGGCACTTCCCCATAGACCACGAATGGGAGCCACACGAATCGGTCATTCAGAACATATTTCAGCACTAGGGGTCCCAGTCTGGGGACCTCTTTGGGCATATCTTGTTCTCCTGAGACACAATCTGCTGTTCCAGGGGGTGGGTCAAGGTCAGGGCTCTGGAGGAGATGTATTTCTAGTTCCATGGTCGTGACAATTAACATATGCCATCCCACCTATTCCACTCATCTCTTAACTTGGTGTCACGGAGTCCCCGGACGATGCTCTGGAACTGCTCCCTACGAAGCCAGTCAGGACTCTGGGGAAGTCTCCTTTCTGTGAGCAGACTGTCTGCAGGACACACAGCTCACACAGCTTCCTGGGTCTGACCTCGGAGCATTCAGCATCCTCTGCCCCTCCGTGCGCTTCCCACAGCGAGTCCGCCCAGGTGGGGTCCTGGGGAAGCCAGAGGGTCTTGCACCCCAACTTCGCAGTCAGACGTGACTCTCAGCCAGCCAGTAAAACAGAAAGTTTATTAGACGACAGGAACATGGTCTAAAACAGAGCTTGTAGGTGCAGAGAACAGGACCCCTCAGCTGGGTCCATTTTGAAGGGCAGTGAGCCAGGCAACCACGTCTGCACTTCACTTCACGTCCCCAGCCAGCCCCAAATTGAAACTCTCTCCAGCCCCTCCTCCTCTGGGCTTTGTCCCTTTCCCGGGCTAGGAGGTCACCTGATTCCTTTGTTCTCCAACCCTTTAGCTCTCACCTTGCGGGGGGAAGGGCCCAAGCCATCAGTTGCCAGGAAACAGGGTGTTGGCCATTCTGTGTGTCCAGACCCCTGCACACACCTGCCCTCTAGGGCTCTGCAACGATCATACACCCTTATCCCACCACCTAGATACTTAAGAACTGCATAGGGGAAACTGAGGCACCCCCACAATATTCAGAGGAAACATTAAGAACAGTCCCGCTTCGTCACACTTGGGTCCTGAGAAAGATCAAGCAAGAGGGAGCGTTGGTGATCCTGATTGGTTCCAGATGTTCCAAACAATTCTGGTTTCCCAGCACACGCCAGATATTAGCACATATATGCATCGGTATCCATCTCTTCCTGGACCTATTGACACCGGACAAAGGCAAGATCAAGCATTTCAATCCGGCATCCCTTCACCTAACAGCCTGGTATTTGAATGGGCAGCAAACCTAGAAAAGACACATTGAGAATCAGTTCAGTCCATCCTTAACAGTAGTAGGAAGGAGTCCACAAGAAAGTGCCTCATAGCAAAGTGGAAAGATTTGCTATCTGGTTTCTACATTGGTGAATAACACCAGAGGATTCCAGCGTCCTTGGAATATCACCTCTCCTTTAAGGGTCCGGGTCCGTCTCTTAGTCCTGTGGGTGGACTTAGAGCAGGGGTGGCCAACCTGTGGCTCCGGAGCCACGTGCGGCTCTTCAGAAGTTAACATGCGGCTCCTTGTCTAGGCACTGACTCCGGGGCTGGAGCTGCAGGCGCCAACTTTCCAATGTGCTACAGGGTGCTCACTGCTCAACCCCTGGCTCTGCCACAGGCCCTGCCCCACCCCTTCTCTCCCCCTCCCTTGAGCCTGCCATGCCCTCGCTCCTCCCCTTCCCCCCTCCCCAGCCTCCTGCACGCCACGCAACAGCTGATCAGGAGGTGCAGGGAGGGAGGGGGAGGCGCTGATCGGCGGGGCTGCTGGTGGGCGGGAGGCGCTGGGAGCTGATGAGGGGGCTGCTGACGTATTACTGTGGCTCTTTGGCAATGTACATTGGTAAATTCTTGCTCCTTCTCAGGCTCAGGTTGGCCACCCCTGACTTAGAGGCTATTAGCACCTGTCATGATTGTCAACCGAAGGGTATCTTCAGCCATCTGTGACAGTACATTTTTAAAGGGTGTAGTTGGAATCTTTGCCCTGAAACTAAAACCTACACCGACTTGATGGCCTCACTTTGAGCAGTCCTTGTCCTGGAAATTTGTAAAGTGGTGCCGTGGGGCTCTGTTCACACTTTCACAAGACATTATGCCCTGATATAAGCTTCTTCAGTTGATGCATCCTTCAACAGAGCGGTCCTCAAATCGGTGGTACAGCAGGAGTCTTTGCACCCTCTTCTTCAACGAATACTGCTTGTGAATCACCTACAGTGAAATATAGGGACCGTCACTCAGAAAAGTAGGAAAGGTTATTTACCTTGTACAGCAGTTGGAGTTCAAGATGTATGGTCTCCCTCTGAATTCTGCTACCCAGTCTCCTTTGCCCCCGTTGTGGAGCCTTATCCTAGGGTTATTCGCAGTAGAAATGTACTGGAGAGGCAGTTGATTTCTCATGCCCGTTATGCCCTTGCTTCAGAGCATGAGGAATAGAGGGGCACAGGCATGGACCAACAGACACTGCTAGCAAGAATGTTCTGGTCTCAGGCGTATGGAATGTATGTGCCCACACTGGAACACAGATAGGGACCACACATCTGGACGAAAATGGCAAGTAACCTTTCTTCTCTAAGAGAGAACCAGTAATAAAGTAGTTTATTCCTACCTGGATTCTATTCTGCCGTACACCTTAGAAGCCAGCTATCTGGACTGAGTTTACACAGTGTACAGAGAAGGAAATGTAACCATTCCCTAAAAGTTTGGTTTCTGTACACTGACAGACTTCAGTCTGAAAACTACACCCTGTTTTGCATTTCTGGATTACATAATCTAATCTTTGATTCCTGCATCACCTGTGTACTATGGGGCAAATGCTTGTGTTTTTCTTAATAGGTTTTAAATTATTTGTGTTCCTAGTAGAGCTGTCAAGCGATTATAAAAATGAATCACGATTAATTGCGCTATTAAAAATTAATCGTGATTAATTGTGCGATTAATCGTGCTGTTAATAATAGAATACCATTTATTTAAATATTTTGGATGTTTTCTACATTTTCAAATATATTGATTTTAATTATAACACAGAATACAAAGTGTACAGTGCTCACGTTATATTTATTTTTGATTATAAGTATTCACACTGTAAAAAACTAAAAGAAATAGGATTTTTCAATTCACCTAATACAAGTAATTTAGTGCAATCTCTTTATCATGAAAGTTGAACTTACAAATGTAGAATTATGTACAAAAAAACTGCATTCAAAAATAAAACAATGTGAAATTTTAGAACCTGCAATTCCGCTCAGTCCTACTTCTTGTTCAGCCAATTGCTCAGACAAACAAGTTTGTTTACATTTGCAGGAGAAAATGCTGCCTGCTTCTTGTTTAGAATGTCACCTGAAAGTCAGAACAGGCGTCCTCCTGGCACTGTTGTAGCCGGCATTGCAAGATATTTACATGCCAGACACACTAAAGATTCATGTGTCCCTTCATTTGTCAACCACCATTCCAGGGGACATGTGTCCATGCTGATGACGGGTTCTGCTCAATAATAATCCAAAGCAGTGCGGACCGATGCATGTTCATTTTCATTATTTGAGTCAGATGCCACCAACAGAAGGTTGGTTTTCCTTTTTGGTAGTTCGGGTTATATAGTTTCCGCATCGTAGTGTTGCTTTTTTAAGACTTCTGAAAGCATGCGCCACAACTTGTCCCTCTCAGAGTTTGGAAGGCACTTCAGATTCTTAAACCTTGGGTCGAGTGCAGTAGTTTATCTTTAGAAATCTCACATTCGTACCTTCTTTGCGTTTTGTCAAATCTGCTGTGACAGTGTTCTTAAAATGAACAACATGTGCTGGGTCATCATCCGAGACTGCTATAACATGAAATATATGGCAGAATGCGGGTAAAACAGAGTAGGGGACATAAAATTCTTCCCCAAGGAGTTCAGTCACAAATTTAACACATTATGTTTTTAACGAGCGTCTCCAGCATGGAAGCATGAAGGGGCATACGAATGTTTAGCATATCTGGCACGTAAATACCTTATAATGCCAGCTATAAAAGTGCCATGCAAATGCCTGTTCTCACTTTCTAGTTACATTGTAAATAAGAAGAGGGCATCATTATCTCGTGTAAATGTAAACAAACTTAGCGATTGGCTGGACAAGAAGTAGGACTGAGTGGACTTGTAGGCTCTGAAATTTTACATTGGTTTGTTTTCGAGTTGTTCTGTAACAAAAAAAAATCTACGTTTGTAAGTTGCACTTTCACAACAAAGAGATTGCCCTACAGTACTTGTATGAGGTGAATTGAAAAATACTATTTCTTTTATTTACAGTGCAAATATTTGTAACAAAAATAGTATACACTTTGATTTCAATTACAACACAGAATACAATATATATGAAAATATAGAAAAACAGCCAAAATATTTAATAAATTTTAGTTGGTATTCTATTGTTTAACGGTGCCATTAAAACTGCGATTAATCGTGATTAATTTTTTTTAATCACGATTAATTTTTTTGAGTTAATCGCGTGAGTTAACTGTTGTTCCCAGTTGTTGTAAGGCAACTAGGGAGCTGAGGGAAGTTTTACATGACCAACAGAGGGCACCAAAATTCTAAATTGGCTGCTCTTTGACTGTCAGAGCAGCCCCACTGACTGGATTGAATTTCACCAATGTTCAGAAATTTAATTTGCAGGTAAGGATAAAATTACCTGTTCTAATTACCAGAATTTCCCATATGAATTAATTCAAATGATTTAGTCTCTCCTCTGTTTCAACTGGCTAAACAGTATTCCTGTAATCTCAGTCACCCACCTTTCTTTTCCATTCCCAAAGGGACCCTACTAGTTACTTCCTAGGCTGTTGCATAGCTTGTGAGCTTTAACGTATTTTTTGTAATTATCAGGCGAGTGGGAACGTAGGTCACACTTCCTCCTTCTGTAGAAATGTTGGAACATGATCTGTGAGAGTGCTTCTTGGGGTTGCAAAACTTCAGAAGAGAATTGTGTCATTAGTTGCAGTGTTTGATTACCTATATTCATTTTGTATATTTGTTTTGAAAACAAGAAAATATTAGCATTCGCCAAACTGCATATGGAGTACATCAAAGTGTATAGATAGAAAACAGAAATCATTTTAGAAGATATCTTAATGTAACAAGGGCACTGCATATCATGTGAGGTAAACTCTTCATTGCTTTCCTTTACAGGACTGCCCTTTTATAGTGTGTATGACCTATGCCTTCCACACCCCTGACAAACTCTGCTTCATCCTGGACCTGATGAATGGTAAGCAAGGTTAATGAAAGGAGCCGTTCTGGGAACGGTGAAGGATGTGACGGGACTCACGGAGAGCTTGGTAGAAGAGGGGAGGAAGGCATGTGACGAGCCAAAGAAAACACTGAGATTGTGAGAAACGGGAGGAAAGTGGAGAAATAAAAGGGCAGAAATGGACAGGGTTAGAAAGAGATTGAAAATGTCTAATTTAGATAGCTTTAGGATGTCCAGGAGAGAGATCTGAAAGGCAGTCATAGATACAAGAAGAGACAAAAAGGGGAGGTAGGTTGGGAAATTCTGGACATAAAGGTGGCAGTGGATAAGGTCTCCTTGAGATAACATGCAGAGAGATTGAATGTAGAACTCAAGGATGACAACTGAGAACATGGGGAGGCACCCAAGAAAATAATGAAGGAACCGTCAGCAAAGCGGGAGGAGAATGAGGAAAGCAGAGTCATGGAAGCCTTACAATAAAGGTGAAGTTGAGACACAAAGAAAGTGATCCACTGTGTCCATGGCAGAAGATCTGGCAAGTCAGTGGTACCTGACGTTCTTTAGCAGTTTGGGGGCCTGCTGTTTGACCCTGATCCTGCAGTGAGATGCCTTCCGTTGCTAGGGTGCACCTTGGCGCATTGCACTGCAGGATCAAGACCTTACTTTGTAATTTAAGGATCAGATCATGTAAACAATTAAGACTGTCTGTAACTTTATGCATATGAGTAACCTCATTTAAGTCAAAATGGTAGCTGATTATTCAGATTGCTCTAAAAATTATTTTGGGACAGTTCTCTGGCCTGTGTTATACAGGAAGTCAGACTAGATGATCACAGTTGGCCCTTCTGGCCTTTCAGTCTATGACTCTGAAAATAGTTATGGCTCATTATTTTAAATCTGTAGTTTGATCATGAACAGTTCAATACAAATATTCAACCTCTTGTAGTTGTGATTTGTTAGATAAGTCACTTGTGCTGTGTCTGTTCCCTGACTGGATGAATGTGTAAGCCCTTCCAGCCTGAATAATTCCATATGCAAATAGAGACTTTAATTTCTTTGCAAACCCACATACATGACTGAAATTCACTGCAAGTGACACTTAATTTCTGGAATGTTCACTGAAAGCAATCACTAAAGAGGAACAAACATGGGTGATATGAATTCATGTTTAAAATGAAGTGATATTTGCTGATTACTTGTAGAGTATCTACTCAGCTTTATTAATTTCATGTAAGCTCAAAGGCATGAAAGCATCCCCTGTAAGTGCCTAAGTATGTGAATCCAAGCGCCTTCCTGTCACACAGGTCAACGGAACCTACAAATGAGTAGACTTTTATCTTCCTCCTTACGTAGCTCTGCATAATACAGCTTTCTACCTGCCAATGTAACAGGACTTACTGTTCCCCTTTTCATGAATTACATCCCAATTTTTCTGATTCTAGGAGGAGATTTGCACTACCACCTCTCACAGCACGGTGTGTTTTCTGAGAAGGAGATGAGGTTTTATGCTACTGAAATCATCCTGGGCTTAGAACACATGCACAATCGATTTGTTGTATACAGAGACTTGAAGGTAACCATTTTATTTACACAGTCAGTTGTAGGGTAGTGATGAACAACCTAGGGAATATAAGAAACTTAATGAAAACCCCTTTTTGTATCCAGAATAATTTCTGTCACCAAATGTTAGGAGAATGCTGATTACTTCTTTCAAAGTTTGTTTTGAATTTTCTAATAACTGTTTCACATAAATGATTGTCATACATTATAATAAAGAGTAAGTTTCTGTTAGGTATCAACCATATAAGAACTTCTGATAGAAAGGAAAAGAAGGAAAATCGCAAGAAGAAAGGCACATGGTCAATAGAGCCCTGCACGGATACAAAATTTGTATCTGCATCCAATCTGCGATCTGCTAACATGATATAAAGTGGATATCCACAGATTTGCAGGGCTGTAATGGTCAGCCTTGAGGGAATATGTTTGTTTGTTTGTTTGTTTGGGGAGGGCTGGGGGGAATTGTCTGAATACCAGCTCATAGTATAAACATGTCTTAAGAGAATAGACTGGGATCTAAAATAGCCTATTTACAGTTTGAGAAGGCAGAGGATCAGCAAAAGGCCCTATGCATTACTTAAAACTTTAGGCCCTCGTCTTTGCACCCTGGAGTGAATCTCAGCTGAAAATTATAACTTCATTTTTCAAACCTGGTTTGTTTTCTTGCCTTTGAGGTTTTCCTTATTTGTAGAATGTTGGTACGGTATAAAGGCCAATCCAATCTAATGTCTAATCATGCCTTGATTGTACAAAACTGCTTGGTACTTAATTTGTATAGCGTTAGTAAAAACAGAAATTGTCATAGACTAGAGGTGCGTAGAAGTCAGGTGTGTTGATTTGCGAAATTGTCCTGTTGATCAAAGGTTTTTTATTTTTCAGTTGCCAGTAACACTTCTCTCTCTCTGTGCTTCTAGCCTGCAAACATCCTGCTGGATGAGCACGGACATGTAAGGATATCAGACCTTGGTCTTGCTTGTGATTTTTCCAAAAAGAAACCACATGCTAGTGTGTAAGTATTTCATGAACTCTGATATATTTAGTTATACGAACTACAAATCCTTTGCCCTGTTTTAAGTTTGATTTCACGTTGCTAAATCTCTATTTTTAATCTTATATATTTTTGTCTTTTAAACTGCTCATATTCTCTGCCAAAGAGCTTTGCTATTGAAAGGAAATCACAAGAGCACTTAGGAACGCTGGTTTCTGCTAGCGTGCAGGTCACCATCTTGAAATAGACCATGTACTTGACTGTGCCCCTTTTTAAAGCAGCTATGTACATGCCCATGTGTCCTTATTGATTTCAGTGGGTAACCTTTTAAACTTATTTTTCATATTAATTTTGTATTTAGTGCAATGGGTGTGATGGCACTTCATACGTGTACAAGAAAACACTCTGAGGGTTATAGTAATTATAATATAAAGGTATTTCTTTGGTCAGAATTTGGACAGATGAGTGACAGGTTATCAAAATTAAGGTATTTCATGTATTGACATTTAGTCTCTGGGACAGTTATTAAGTATACAGGAGTTTGAGCAGTGGAACACACGTTTTGAATCTTTGATTTATCTTGGACTATCAGAGAACAGTTACTTTTCTGCTTTGTTACTTGATGTATCTGTGTATGAAGCCAAAAACTGCATTTGTGTTCTTTGAAGGTATTGTAAGAGAAAGCTCATATAGAATGCTAGAGAGATATTGACAAAATGGATGGAATTCAGAGTCAAGCAACAGACTTGATCTGAGGCAGAAGAGACTGATTTAGGCAGAAAGATTAAAAGAGCTAAATTTTGGCAAAGTGGTAGAAAAGAGGAACATAGCAGTTTTACAAATAGCACAGTACATGGGGGTTTCATAGTCTACATATATTTTGAAAGGCTTAAGAAAGAAGGCTGGAGAATTATTTGGGTGGTACAAAGTAAGGGTATGTCTACACTATGAAATTAGGTCGATTTTGTAGAAGTCGATTTTTAGAAACCGATTTTATACAGTCGATTGCGTATGTCCACACTAAGTACTTTAAGTCGGCGGAGTGTGTCCTCACTACCGTGGCTAGCATCGACTTACAGAGCGGTGCACTGTGGGTAGCTATCCCACAGTTCCCGCAGTCTCCGCTGCCCATTGGAATTCTGGGTTAAGCTCCCAATGCCTGATGGGGCAAAAACATTGTCATGTGTGGTTTTGGGTACATGTTGTCAGGACCCCTCCCTCCCTCCCTCTGTGAAAGCAACAGCAGACAATTGTTTCGCACCTTTTTTCCTGGGTTACCCGTGCAGACGCCATACCACGGCAAGCATGGAGCCCACTCAGCTCACCATCACCCTACGTCTCCTGGGTGCTGCTGGCAGATGCGGTACTGCATTGCTACACAGCAGCAGCTCATTGCCTTTGCGGCAGACGGTGCAGTAGGACTGATAGCTGTTGTACGTCTCCTGGGTGCTCCTGGAAGACCTCGGTGAGGTCGATCGGGGCGCCTGGACAGACATGGCTATTCTCCTCTTAGAGCACTGAATGGGAGCCAGAGACTCCAGGTCATTATCTTCTTTAAATTTCGTCTCATGGAGATTCAGTCCTTGGA
Source organism: Chelonia mydas (assembly GCF_015237465.2). Taxonomy (NCBI): domain Eukaryota; kingdom Metazoa; phylum Chordata; order Testudines; family Cheloniidae; genus Chelonia; species Chelonia mydas. The sequence continues at coordinate 30,466,239 of NC_057856.1, forward strand.
ATATCATGCGAGCTGGAGGCTTCTGCCTCAGGCTGCTCTCCCAGCTGGCAGCACTGCGCGGTCGCACCTATCCCAGCCTACCCCCTGCTCCCATGGCTCATGAAGCCTGGATAGTAGTAAGGAGCAGTTCAACTATAGGCTGAGCAAGTGCAGAATGGTGGTAAAATGTGCCTTTGGACATTTAAAAGCACGCTGGCGCGGTTTGCTGACAAGGTCAGACCTCAGCGCAACCAACATTCCCATTATTATTGCTGCTTGCTGTGTGCTCCATAATATCTGTGAGAGTAAGGGGGGAGACGTTTATGGCGGGGTGGGAGGTTGAGGCAAATTGCCTGGCATCCGATTTTGAGCAGCCAGACACCAGGGCGATTAGAAGTGCACAGCAAGGGGTGCTGCGCATCAGAGAGGCTTTGAAAACCAGTTTCATGACTAGCCAGGCTTCGGTGTGACAGTTGTGTGTGTTTCTCCTTGATGCAAACCCGCCCCCTTTGTTGATTTTAATTCCCTGTAAGCCAACCAGCCTCCCCGCTTCAAAATAAAGTAACTATTGTTTTGAAACCATGCATTCTTTTTTTTATTAATTAAAAAAAAAAAGAGATAACGGACAAGATAGCCTGGTGGGATGGGGGAGGTGTGAAGGACAAGGCCACATTGCTTATTCTAAAAATAAAACTGTTCGAATGACAGCCTTCTGTTGCTTGGGCCATCCTCTGGAGTGGAGTGGCTGGGTGCCCGGAGCCTCCCCCTCCGTGTTCTTGGGCATCTGGGTGAGGAGGCTATGGAACATGGGGAGTAGGGTAGGTGGTTATACAGTGGATGTAGCGGGGGGGGTCTGTGCTCTTGTTGGCTTTCCTGCAGCTCCAACAGACACTTCATTATGTCCGTTTGCTCCCCCAACAGACGCTTCATCATGTCTGTTTGCTCCCCCATTAGCCTCAACATCGTGTCCTGCCTCTGCTCTTTGCGCTCACTTAATTCTTTCCTGGTCTCTGCCACTGAATGCCTCCATGCATTAAGCTGTGCCTTATTAGTGCGGGAGGACTGCATGAGCTTGGAAAACATGTCATCGCGAGTGTGTTTTTTTTGACTTCTAATGTGCGATAACCTCAGAGACGGAGATGATGGGGGAGCATAGAAACATTCTACGCTCTACGATTCTGGGGGGACTGCATGGTCACCTGTGCTGCTGAGTTTGCCATGCTGACCAAACAGGAAACGAAATTCAAAAGTTCCTGGGGCTTTTCCTGTGTACCTGGCTAGTGCATCGGAGTTCAAAGTGCTGTCCAGAGCAGTCACAGTGGAGAACTCTGGGGTAGCTCCTGGAGGCCAATACCGTCGATTTGTGTCCACACTTCCCCAAATTCGACCCAGCAAGGTCGATTTTAGCACTACTCCCCCCGTCGGGGAGGAGTACAGAAGTCGATTTTAAGAGCCCTTTCGTTCCAACCACGGAATGGGGTTGGTTGTGTGGGCACAGTCATTTTTAAATTGACCTAACGCAGCTAAATTCAACCTAACCCCCACTGTGTAGACCAGGCCTTAGTGTAATGAGTTAAAACAAAGAAAAAATATGGCTGAATATAGTGATCAACTGCCTCATAATAAGCTCCATTAGATTGAGCAGTAGTCTTCCTGGGGAAGGGGTGGAAGCCCTGTTGCTTTGGACACTGAAAGCTCTAGAAAATGTTCTGTAGGGAGCAATCCTGCATTGGCTGGGAGAGAGACAAGATGACCTATTAATTCTCTTCCATCTCTAATTTCTAACATCCTGTGCATTTGTAACAGCTGATGTGTAGGCATAGACTGGAAGATGACCCATGATTTTGTGATGATTCAGTGTTCAAAGTAAATAAAAACCCTGCTTGATTTGAAGCACCAGATTGTTTTAATTATCCAAAGTGGTAGCCTTTCGGAAATGTACTAAAATTCAGGGTTTATTGTGCTCTTACATATGTGTATCCATATTTTTGCTAGTGTTTGGGCCAAATTGTGCTCCCATTTGCACCCACTGGCTTCAGTGAAATTGCAGAGGTGTAACTGAACTCTGATTTTTTGTGTGTGTGGGCACTTATCATATTTTTTGTGGCATTCTGTACTCTTAGGGCCAGATTCATCCCTGGTCTGACTACAGTGGATTTGCACAAAGGATGAATTTGGTCCCTCGTGTTTAAAATGATTGGTCATTCACTAAAGTCCAGGAAAAGGTTACAGCTTGGAATCACGTATAGGACATAGGTAGCACACTGGGGCCAAATTCTGGCTGTGAGTGACAAGGAGGGAATTCCCCTGAAGTAGGGGAATTCTCTGCTGTCTAAAGCTGGTGGGTAGAGCTTCCGTGCCAGCTGCCCTCATCCGTTATCCTGGCATAGAGGAGGTATGTGAGAGAACCGGAGTGTGGAGAGGGTATGGTAGAGCGGAGCTCAGCTTCACCAACCCTAAACCTGCATCATGAGTTGCAACAGTCTCCACCTGGCCTAACTCTCCTTAGGGCCAGAGCTTGTGCAGACTGGTACGCAGAATCAGGGGGCCATAACTGGATGCGTTTTCCTGTCTCTGGAGCCAAGTGGAGATCAGCTGCAGCAGAGAATTTGGCCCACTGTTTCTTCTATTAATAAGACAATGCAACTTGAAGGAGGAGCTTGTTAAAAAACCATACTCTTCACTGCTGCAGCTTCCTCTTCTATAACCCCTTCTCTGACAAAAGGCTGCTTACTGACTTCTGCTCCTAACTCCATTAAGTCTTGTTATAGAGGGAACAATAGCGCTCCCGAAGTTTAGGTTGCCTAATTCTTTCCATTATAAATATTTTCTCATCCTTTTTTAAAGTGTTGTAATGCCTCCATGGCTTAACAGAAAATGGAAATCCAAATGGGTGTAAGTGTGGCCAAAGTGACTTCTGTTTAAAATGACTATGAGAAGTCACCCTGTTCTAGATAGATTTTCTTGTTGGGATACTGCAGAATTTCATAAGAGGTTAATTTTGTTTTGTGATCAAGATTCTGTTGACCTCCCTCCCCTATCTCTCCCTCCTCTCCCGTTTCCACCAGTGGTACCCATGGATACATGGCTCCTGAGGTGCTCCAGAAAGGAACAGCATACGATAGCAGCGCAGACTGGTTCTCTTTAGGCTGTATGCTTTTCAAACTTCTGAGAGGGTGAGTGAAATCTCTTGCCTTTTTAATATTGGCACCTTTATGTTCTGTCTATAAAGCTAGTAATATGCATTCTGTTAGTTATTGCATACCCTCCTACTCACCCCAGCTCTGCACAAAGAAATAACATTAGGCTTGCCAGGGTTCCTTCCCCACTCTGAACTGTAGGGTACAGATGTGGGGACCCGCATGAAAGACCCCCTAAGCTTATTCTTACCAGCTTAGGTTAAAAACTTCCCCAAGGTACAAACATTGCCTTGTCTTTGAACCGTATGCTGCCACCACCAAGCGTTTTAAACAAAGAACAGGGAAAGGGACCACTTGGAGACGTCTTCCCACAAAATATCCCCCCAAGCCCTACACACCCCCTTTCCTGGGGAGGCTTGAGAATAATATCCTAACCAATTGGTTAGAAAATCATCAAAGACCCAAAGCGCTGGATCTTGGAACTATGGAAAAATCAGTCAGGTTCTTAAAAGAAGGATTTTATTTAAAAAAAAAAAAAAAAAAAAAAAAAAAGGTAAAAATCATCCCTGTAAAATCAGGATGGAAAATACTTTACAGGGTATTCAGATTCAAAACACAGAGGATCCCCCTCTGGGCAAAACCCTAAAGTTACAGGAAACAGGAATAAACCTCCCTCTTAACACAGGGAAAATTCACATAAAACAAAAGATTAAACTAATCTGCCTTGCCTGGCTTACCTATACTGGTTGCAATATTGGAGACTTGGATTAGGATGGGTTGGAGAAGATGGATTTCTGTCTGGCCTCTCCCAGTCGCAAGAGAGAACAAACACGTAAACAAAGAGCACAAAACAAAAGTCTTCCTTCCCCCAAAGATTTGAAAATATCTTGTCCCCTTATTGGTCCTTTAGGTCAGGTGCCAGCCATGTTGGCTGAGCTTCTTAACCCTTCATAGGTAACAGGATGTTGCCTCTGGCCAGGAGGGATTTTATCGCACTGTATATAGAAAGGTGTTTACCCTTCCCTTTATATTTATGACAAGGCTTCTTGCATTTCCAGGTTCCTCCTGCCTCACGAATTTCTGCTTTTCATAGTGGCTACAAATATTGCACTGTGGGAGAATAGGTCAGGTTCTTATTTGCTCCTCAGATATATCACTTCAAAACACCTACTTTTACCGCTAGACCTACAAGCACTAGCTTTCCTCAGTAAAATATCTTCTCCATCATTTTGTAAGGAAAAAGACTGAAATAAAAAAATATAATAAGCTTTAAAATTTAGAATGTTTTAACTTCTTCTTTTGGGTGTCTGGAGCATCTTGTCTTATGTGTATCTACTTATTCAAGAAGAAGTGGGTCTTCAGGAGGGATTGTAAGTGGAGAGGATAGTGGCTTTATGGACTGGCTTAGGGAGAGCATTCCATGTGTAGGTTGTATTCAGTGTTGTAGAGAGACAAAGTGGGTGAGGTAATATCTTTTATTGGACCAACTTCTTTTGGCGAGAGAGACAAGCTTTTGAGTTTCCCAGACCTGAAGAAGAGCTCTATGTAAGCTTGAAAGGTTGTCTCTCTTGCTAACAGAAGTTGTTCCAATAAAGATATTACCTTACCCACCTTTTCTCTAATGTGTAGAGTATGGCATGGAAGAAGGTGCAAAGAGTGGTGGGAGAGGCTGGTATCAGTGGCAGAGGCAAATGGATAAGAGACTACATGAGGTAAGTAGAGAGGGACTGAATTGTATTGGGACTCAACTACTTTGACAAAAAGCTTGAACTTGATGTGGTGAAGGAGGAGCTGGTGCTGGGATTTGTGGGACTGAGGGGAAGTTACTTGTCAGATCATTGGTCAAGAAAGATGATCTTAATGGTCATTGGCCGGGAACGCTGAACCGCAGCCACGGGGACCTGCGAGCGACTGTGCCCGTGGACGGTCAATGTAAACAAACTGTCTTGTGGCCCACCAGCAGATTACCCTGACGGGCCACATGAGGCCCACGGACCGCTGTTTGCCCACCACTGCGCTAAAGGCTATTATTGGCATAAAAGTCCCACATAGTGGAGGAGAATAGGTATATGTAAGCCATCTTCTGTGCTTGATTCTGAAACTCTCATTGACATCAGTGAGACTTCGACAGGTGGAACAAAGCTAGAGTTATCTACCTGAGCTCTCGCTAGTCATGGCTCCTTGAAGCCATTTGAAGCTTATGCGTTTGCTTGCAAATACCTAGTCTCAGTTGAGTCTAAACTTGCAGATTAACAAAAAAAAAAAAAAAATGCTTGATGCTGAAGAGCTGAAAGCTACAGTAAACAAAAACAAAAAAAAGGTAGAGAGACAAATGCTAGAACCAGACATCGTGGTAGGCCTAAAATTATAATAATATAATAAAATCTTCCACATAGCATGAGTACATTTGTGCCTGGGTTTAAATATAAACAATTTCAAAAATATTCTTTGTACATATTATGTTATATTGGTGCTCTTCAAATTTTTCTCTTTAGTGCTGTTTCACGGGATGAAAAACAGTCTAAATTTATGATGTGAAATTATGTCTATTCTTTTAAACAAGTGATGGATTTTTTACAGGTAGCCTGTCTTGATAACTCTTGGGTTGTTTTCTAAAATGTTTTTATCAGAGTAATTTCTGCTGTTCTTTTATATGTTATATTTTCACTAGCATCTCTACAGCTCTTATTAGTTATTTGAGATTTAATGTAATAATGTATAAGTGAAATTATGCCATGTTTTTATATTGGTCTTAAATGCCAGATAAATGATCTAATAAGCCAAAGGATTATAATATAAAAGTAAGTTTCCTAGGAAAAGAAGTAAATTGATTTGGTACAGCCTTGAAATTAGCTTGAAAAAACATGGGTCCATCAGCACATCAAAAATAGAGGAAGAAAAAGAACTGGGTTGTTGTAGAACAAATTATAGGTCAGTACTTAACTTTAAAGTAGTATAAGTAATAAGTATTGTTAGTTATTGAGAGCAGATTGTGTACTCTCCCTTGTAAGTAGATACAGATTTTTAGTAATGGTGGGGTGATTATTTGAGATTTTGCTCAGTAGCGAAGGGTCAGAAAGTTTAGAAAAGATTGGCTGTTTCTGAACAGCTTGGTGCTCATCCATTTCTGGCTAGAAATGGATATTTTACTACTTACTTTACTACTACCACTTTGCTGACAATTGTTGCATATTTTAAATGACATAAGGTTGCTGTACTTTAGAAGGACTATGAAGGCATTAGTGGACTTCAGGTAACGCTTTAGACTTGTGGATGAAGTGACCTCGCGTCTTTTTTCTGTAACATCACGTTAACTTTTCACGTCTATAGATTTTAGATAAGCTAAAATGTATCCTTTGCCTGGGTGCATCTGAAGGCAGAATTTGTCCTTGAATCATATCTGAGTGCAAAACATCTTACTCCTTCATTTGTGAAATGTTCCTTTATCAATAAACATCTGTGTCTACTTAGGTTTTATGAACACTGATGGGTTTATCTCAGACGTTAATAAACTGCAATCAGATGAAATAATCCATTTTTGAGGCCGTCAGAGTCCACTGGTATTTGTTCAAGAATATTGATCATATGTTAGATTGTTCCATTGGCCTTGTCAAATTGGGTGGATGTACTAGCAGTAATAATTAATAATGAGCTCTTGCATAGCACTTTTGTCCATGGAACTCAGAGCACTTTACAAAGCAAGGTAAGTGCATAGCTCTGAATATCAGACATAAGGCCCACATTAGTAGTTCATTGCTCACAAAAATTGACTCAATTTACTGTAGGTTAATAGACAGAATTAAAAAGTTGTATAGATGTAACCATATAGGAGACCTTCTGTAGCCAACCACAGTCATTTATTGGCAAAGCCTTCTTGTTGCTTCATCTAAGGCCACATTTAATCCTTCAAACTCCAGACATCATCCCTGACACAGCAGAGTATCACAGGAGCATAACACAGTCTTCCCTCCGTCAAATCCATGCTGCAGAAATCTCTTCAGGATAATGGGAGAAACAAACACCTAAAAAAGCCAATAGGGGTTGTGAACAGTGTGATGGACTCCTAGTGGTAGCCAGTCCCCTCCACTCAAGGCAGGACTAAGTGTTATTTAGACCAGGGGTCTCAGACTCAATTTACTTTGGGTTCAGTGCCAGTCCTCAAATCCTCCAAGCGGGGCAACAATGTCACTCATGCTGCCCAGAACCCGCCCCCCGAAAAGCTCTGCCCCCCACCTGCCTAAGGCTCTGGGAGGGTGTTTGGGTGGGGAAGGGGTCTGGGGTAGGGGATAGGGGTGCATGCTCTAGGAGGGAGTTTGGGTGCAGAAGGGGTGAGAGGTTGGGCTCTGGGAGGGAGTTTGGGTGGGGGAGGGGGTCGGGGTGCAGGCTCTGGGTTGGAGTTTGGGTGCTAGGTGCAGGCTCTGGGCTGGGGCAGGGTGGAGGGGTGCAGGCTCTGGGAGGGAGTTTGGGGGCAGGAGGGGATGTGTGGGAAGGGGGAGGGGGTGCAGCCTCTGGGAGGGAGCTTGGGGGCTGAGGGGTGTCGGGAGGGGGTGCAGGCTATGGGAGGGAGTTTAGGGGCGGGAGGGGGTGTGTGGGAAGGGGGGGTGCAGGCTCTGGGAGGGGTTGGGGGGGTGCGGCGCTTACCTGGGGCTCCAAGGCGGGGCAGCCCGGGGGCCTCCGCGCGCTGCCCCCCCCAGGCACTGCCCCCACAGCTTCCCATTGGCCACAGGGGTGCTTGGGGCGGGGGCAGCATGCGGAGGCATAGACCTGCCCCACCCCACCCTGCCCTGGGGTCGCAGGGAGGGGCTGGCAGACACGTGGAGCGAGCAGGCAGACACCGCTCAGCTCTGCTGCGCTGCCGGGGCCCCGGGCCATTTTAAATCGCCGGGGGGCGGTGGGGAGGAGGGGAGAACCCGAGGGCGGCAGGCGGGGCCAAGGGAGAGACCTGGCCCCAAAACTGCTGGAGTCCCGTGGCCACATTGGGGAGGTTCACGGGCCGCGAGTTTGAGACCCCTGATCTAGACCATCCCTGACAGGTGTTTGTCCAACCTGCTCTTAAAACTCCCCAACGATGCAGATTCCACAGCCTCCCTAGGCAATTTGTTCCAGTACTTAACCACCCTGACAGTTAGGAAGTTTTTACTAATGTCCAACCTAAACTGCCCTTGCTGCAATTTTTCTCCCTCCTCCTTTTAACAACCTTTTATGTACTTGAAAACTGTTAATGAATAGGTTAATAGGGAAACAGGTATTTTGTTTTTGAAAAATAACTTTCTCCCTGGATTTGGAGACAGGAGACAGTGAATAAATCTCAACCATACTAACCAACCCACCCCTGCCCCCACCCCCCCATGATTAAATACCCCTTCCAGTTGCTACTTAACGTTACACTGAAAATGTGTAATTTACCAGGACTGCTACAGATTATCAATTACTTTCAAAGCTCATACAACATCTAAAATATATCAGTATAAAACAGTATGTTGGATATTCAGACAAACCAGCCTTGTTCTCAAGCAGCCTCATTTACTAGAAATATTCTTATACCAACCCCAAATCATATGCTTTTCCTTTAGAGGCTCCACACACTCTCAAACTGCCAGTCGTCCTCTATAGACTGTCCACTGACTAGCGTTCATTTCACCCATAGATTCTAATCTCCTGCTACATGCTTTCCATATATAATGGAGTCAACCGCTCTGTAAAATATGTTAGGCTTCCATTTGTAGATAGTTATTTTTAAAATGTCAAAGTTTTGGTAGCTTCTGAGAATTTCCCCGTTAGATGGGGTCATTTATTTTTTTGGAGATTTACTCAGTGAGGTCTTCAGTACTTGATCCATAAGTACTGGAAAGATTGACTACTCAAACTACATTCACTTATAAACTAGCCCACTGCATATATACTTACGAAATAACAGCATTAGGCTTTCCTAAATGTAGTAACCTTGGTGATATTTGTGTGGAGTCAGTGAAAGAGTTAAAAGATCTGTTTTCTCTGAAGTTGATTGTAAAGATGGAATAATCAAGTAATACCAAAGTGACAGGAAGTATTTACTTTTGCAGGGTACTGCAGGTTTTTACAGAAAATGTAATGTCATAAAAACAAACGCATACTTTTCCAGGGGATTCCCACCCGTAGTATTGAATTCTGTGTCAGTATTGGATCAGTCTAGTTTTCACTGGAAATGCTGAAAGTTTCACTGCTTGTGTTGTCGTTCTGCAGGGTGGGATTGATGAGTTCTTGAAGAATGGGACTAACAGGATGCTACACTCTTTTCTGGGGTTGCCACAGCTGAAATAAGCAGATATGTTATGGGTTTACATTTATTAGTGCATTTTCTTATTTCTACAGTCACAGTCCTTTCAGACAGCACAAAACCAAAGATAAGCATGAGATCGACCGGATGACGCTCACCGTGGTAAGGATTCTAAAGATCATTTGATTTAAGCTTTTCATGCTTAGCTAATTACACGTCCTTAAGAAGTTCTGTACATCACTTCTTTTTGAGAAACAACTTTATTCTGTATGTGTACGTGCAGGAACTGTGCTGCTAAACCCTTCCAAGGATAAGTTACCTTTTAAATGTGGTGGTGTCTCAGATTGAACTAGTTCCAAGAATTCATGTCATAATTCTTTTTTTTATCCTTCAGAATGTGGAGTTACCAGATTCATTTTCCCCTGAACTAAAGTCCCTTTTGGAAGGGCTTCTGCAACGCGATGTTAGCAAGAGGCTTGGCTGTCAGGGTAGCAGGTAGGATTTAGCTTCTCCATTAACCAAAGCCTGCATATATCTCTTCTTTCCTTTAAATGAGAGATCTATTTTATTTTAGGTCAGAATGTGCTTCCTATCACTGTAACATGTTAATGTTAGCAAGAAAGCATTAAAGTTCAATGCAGTGTCTGTTCAACTTGCTTTTGACTATTGGTAGGCTGAGAAATCTCTCTTTTATGAGGGACACTTAGCCAGGTATTATTTCTAATTTTGTTCTAAGCATTTTAAGGTTTCATTGGCATTTTAACTATTTTATTTTGTTATCTATGTTACATATTTTTGGTTGCTCTGTAGTTTTCCTGCTCTGTGTTTTTTGAGAAGTAACCCTATCTTGATACAGACATTTTGATGACCATGATTATAGTGCATATTTTAAATTGGGGGGGTGGTGGTGGTGGTGTTATTAAAAAAGTCAGCATTTGTGACTGTTCCCATATGGTGGCATTTGAGATTTTCCTAGCTTTCCAATCTTCTGAAAATAGGACATTTGGTAACTGCTGACAAATACTGATTTATTTTAAATTACTTTTACCTTATTCCAAGCAGTCCTGTAGCCCCTGATTTTAAATGATCTTCATCCTAACGCTGGCTGTTTTACACATACAGGTAATTGTGGGTACAGTCATTAGATGTCCAGCTGCCTTATTTGCAGGTATTACAGTAGAACCTCAGAGTTACAAACACCTCGGGAATGGAGGTTGTTCGTAACTCTGGAATGTTCATAAGTCTGAACAAAATATTATGGTTGTTCTGTCAAAAGTTTACAACTGAACATTCACTTAATACAGCTTTGAAACTTTACTATGCAGAAGAAAAATGATGCTTTTTAACAAGCACAGAAACAGTTTCCTTACTTTGTCAAATCTTTTTTAAACTTTCCCTTCATTTTTTAGTATTTTACGCTTAACACAGTATGTACTGTATTTGCGGGGTTTGTTTTTTTTGTCTCTGCTGCTGCCTGATTGCGTATTTCCAGCTCCAAATGAGGCATGTGGTTGACTGGTCAATTCATCACTCTGGTGTTCATAACTCTGAGGTTCTACTGTACTATGAAAGTTGACATCAAAGGGCTCTGAACGACATTCACAAAATTAGAGTTTCATGCTCCCAATATGTAGGTGATTGTTATCTTAAAGTAGAAACAACATAAATTGAGTCGTGTCGGATATAATATTTGGGGATCATTTTACAGGTACTGTTAACAGAATGGTATTGTGTGCTATTTAAGATACATAATATGCGGTAGAAAGTGAGCGTGGGTGCTTGTCTGAAAGTATTGGTTTAGGTAGAAGAATTTTTCCACAGTGGAGTTCTTAAACATAACTTGAAAAGCTTCTGCATTTTGTTATGTTAAATTTTTTTTTGCAGCGCGCAAGAAATAAAAGAGCATCATTTTTTCAAAGGGATTGACTGGCAGCAAGTCTACTTACAAAAGGTATACTTAAAAATGTGACCTTATCTCTTGCTATAAAGCAGTAAAACTTAAACAGGGTGGGGAACAGCAAATTTAGATCCTTATTCTCCCTTCCTTGCCAAGTATATATGTGCAAAGTAAGTGCAAAGTAGATGTAAAATGCTATCACCAATGTGAGTGAGTGAAGAATTCTCATCTGTAGCATTGTACAGATGTGTAGGTTCAAATGATTGCACAACGTGCCAGGCAGGGGAGAATCTAGGCCTTCAATCTTTTATATGGTTCTTCCATATGACTGTATATAAATAACAAAAATAAAGCTCTTTGAAGTGCCTTGGGAAGACCTTTCAGTAAAGGAATGCATGCTTAAGTCTCGTTTCATTGCAATACATTGTTTACTCTGTAGGAATACCTTGCCTTTTGTTTTGCAACAAGATAATGGGCATGTATAAATGCAGACTAGATTGAAATAATTACGCTAATTGGTTGGCTTTGTAACTAGACTGCCCTGCCTTTGATTTCCAGTATTCTCCTCCACTGATTCCTCCCCGGGGAGAAGTAAATGCTGCAGATGCTTTTGATATTGGCTCCTTTGATGAAGAGGACACTAAAGGCATTAAGGTACATGTGCAATATTTTTTCTTCAGCCGTTGTTTCCTTTACACTTTTAGATGAAAGATTGTGAATGACACTTTCAGGCTGGTGTTACAGGTCCCAGTCATGTGCATGCTTAACTTTAAGTGTGCAGATAGTGTCATTTACTTCAGATGGATTATTCACTGCTTAAATTTATGCACGTGTGGAGGTGTTTGCCGGTTTGGGATCATAACAAGTAGAACAAGGTATAGTGAATGATGTTTTTGTCAAGTGTGTATATCCTGGGTGTGTTTAAAATTATAGTTTGACTGAAATTTGGCATACATAGTGTCATGGAGCCACAGGGTCTATGCTATACCCCAGCTTTTAAACAATTCCTTGGAGGTACCCCTTAGTGTGCCAGACCCCACACACACAGTCCCACTCTTTCTTAAGGATAGGCCATGTGCTTCAACACCTTTGAGCTTGAGCCTGTGGGCTCCTGTACTCCTGTTTCATACCATGAGCTCTGCCCAGCAAATCCAACTGAGGCCAAGTCTACAGGTCAAAATTAAGTCAACCTAAGTTACATTGCCATATGGCCACTGCAGTAATAAAATTGCTTTTGCATGTCCATACTAAGCTCCTTGTGTCGGCGGTGTGTATCCTCACCAGGAGGGCTTGCACCTATTTTAGTATACATTTTAGTATAGACGCTTACAGAGTTAGGTCAGTGTAAGCTGCATGATGTCGACCTAATTCTGTAATGTAGACCAGGCCTGTGAGAGACTCCTGTTCAGAGATTTTTTTGCCCTCTTCAGGGATCAGTGCCCTTCAGCAAGTATTTGCAGTGTCACCAGGCAGCTTTTATCAAACAGAATAGGGTTCATTAGTCAACTGGAACACAGCATTGCAAAGTCTTTACGTTGGCGTAGAGAATCAAAGGTTAAGACATAGGCCTGCCTGGTTTACACTACAGAGTTAGGTCGATGTAAAGCAGCTTACATCGACCTGACTTTGTAAGCGTCTACACTAAAATGTCATCCCACCGATGTACCTTGCCCACTACACTGACTTAATAACTCCACCTCTGCGAGAGGCGTAGTGCTTAGGTTGATGTAGGTTGGGCGATACAGTGTCACTGTAGACACTGCATTGCTTACACTCCTTAGAAGAATTTATTTTCAGAGCAGGGCTTTGAACACAGGAGTTTCTGGCTCTGAATGTTATGCTAAGACTTCTAGTCCATTCTCACTCTGTAAGTAACAAATCTATAAATAAATTTCTCACTATCTATAGATTTATAATGAAAGTTTGTGTATTAACATCTACGATAGCATAAAATGTAGAGGAAATATTCCATGGACAGAGACCTCATATGTAAGAATAAAATACTGATTAGTGAGTGTTTGGATAAGGGAATCTTGTTTCAACAATACTGTCTTATGTTCAAACTACTCCTGTACCCACTTGAACATTGATAGCAGGGTCATACCATATGCGAAGGGTTCATTTCCATTGGATTGGACCTAAAGCAGCCACAAAACTGAAGTCAATTAATTTTTATTTTTAACATTATTATTATTATTACACAAAACTATTGAAAAACAGCATTAAAGGAAAGAAATCTAGAGCAATAGTTGTTACTCCATCCTTATCTTAGTTTCTTGTGCCCAGCTAATGTGGTATATAATATGCTATATCATCCTCTGTTCTGAAACCTGCTTAATACCTAGACAAAATGATTAACTTAGATTCTAAGGTATATCCCCATTATTATTTTAACATACTTTCTTTTATAGATGAAACTTTATTTTTGTTATTATTGCAGGTATAACCAAGATATAATTATAGGTAGTGAGTCAGGAGAGAAAGAAATCACTCCAAACTCCCTAAACAGAAATATATTAACTACCCACAGTGACTAAAAAGGGGAACTTATCTATCAGTGTCACCCACTGCAATTACTAGCAGCTGGCATAAGACCGTTTTTAAATGTTGAGAAAGAACTACAAAGAACAGAAAATGTTCTTTTCGCTAGTAAACACCACGGTGCCAGCTAACAGTAGGGTAATAAGTCTCTGATTTCTTGAAGCACGGGAATGCCTGACTGATAATCCCAAACACCATTTTCTGGGGAGAAACTAGGTTAAATTGTCTTCTTTAGCTATATTATGGAACTTAAATTCTCAGCAAGGTATATACTTGTAATGCATGTTGTTGACTCATTGCACTTTATTCTCTGTACGGGTTGCTCTTAAGGTATATTTATTTCCTCACTCATGAGTCGATGAGAGTTGCAATGCACTGTGCTGTTTATGCTTGGGCTAAGACTTTATAATCCCTTCTGAGAGGATTGACTAATCCCCTACATCTGAGTCAAATGCAGAGGAAATTAGGGTTTTCATAAAACAGCACCAGCTTTCTCAGTTTGCTGGCAAAAAGGTGGTGGTTTTGGAGACTGAACCCCAGCTGCTATACTTTCTTCTCCATTACCTGTTTGTACTGGGAAAGAGCCCAAAAGCCTCAATCAGATTCAGGGTCTCTTTGTGCTTCTTACAAGAAGACATCTTCCCTGACCCAGAGAGACGCAGGCTGCGGGAAAGGGATGCAGTTCAACAGCAAAGTGTTCAGGGAGGTGATAGGCAGGTGTCAGGTTAGGGTTTCTTTCCGCTTTAAATAAGTATCCGCAGTAACCCCTTTACTAAGCTATTGCTAGTTCCTTCTTTCATATCAGTTGTTATCCAGGGCCCATTTTCTAAATTTGATTGCTTTCGTTTCATTCTTTTACACAGAATAATTATAGAGAAAAATGTGATGATTCTTAGTATTGTACCAAAAACTCTGTTCCCAGTGCTGTCAGTCCTAAAGGTTGCTATACCAAGCCACAGATGATCTTTTCGTCCAGAATCAAATCATTTCAGTTACGTTCAGTACAGTTCAGTTTAAGTACTGCAGTTAATGTGGGAAGGAAAAAGGGCGGTATGACATGAAGGCAGTCTGAAATCAGTAACATACACAACTATTTTAAAGGTGTATTATTAACAATTGTAAAGTTACCGTGGAAGCATGGAAAAGTATCTGTGTGAAAAATGCCTTTTCATATCAGCACAGTGACTCAAGGATCTGGAACTTGCTCCTTTTGGCAAACTGCAAGGATCTGGTTTTGCTGAGCTTCAGGAAGTAAGGCAAATGTGTCAGTCTGGCCAAGCTTTCACTAAGTGGTCTCGCCAGTGCAGCAAGGTGTGAGGATGATATAATATTTATAATTTTTGTTTGAATTGTTGTAAGGCTCCCAGGTAATGTGCTACATTTACTACTATTTAAATAATAAACTACACATTTTTCATCTTTGCCTTATGATATGTGGATTGAAATAAATTGAAAAGTTAGTTAGTTCCCAAAAGAATGCTGTTTCTGAGAGCTGAAGCAGATTTAGTGGAGTCAGTTGTTGCTAGAGAAGTAGGCAGAGGAACTTATTATATAGTTAGAGATTTTTTGAACAGGACAGCTAAGAAAAGTAAGAATTTCAGAAGTCCATCTTAAGGTGGCAGTCAAAAATTGTATATCCTTTTTCAGGCAATGTATCACTTGTATAACTTATGTCGTATTGCTGGTGTAAGAGTTTTTGAGCAATGTCTAAAAAGAATAACAAAAAATCCAGTGTCTGTATATTTATGATCTGAGATAAGATTTCCGTACTGTAAATTAAGAAACTATCGCTTTAAATACACCGGAACTAGAAAACTATGTACAGTGCCCTGTCTGGCTTGGCTTTCTCGAGTTTGTACTACATGCAGAGTTGGGAATCTTAGTCTACTTCACAGTGTCATTCTAATCTTTTTTTAAATTATATTTATTATTGCATTATTATTGAGTATGTTGGTAATGGTAATAGAACTTATTAAAATCCTGCATTTTATGATATTTTTCCCTCCTAGTTGGTTGATAGTGATCAAGAATTGTATAAGAACTTCCCTCTGGTAATATCAGAGCGTTGGCAGCAAGAAGTAGCAGAAACTGTTTATGATGCAGTAAATGCAGACACGGATAAAATTGAGGCCAGGAAGAGGACTAAAAATAAGCAACTTGGCCATGAGGAAGGTAATGTTTCCAGTGCACATCTTTTCATTCTTTAATGCTAGATACGGTTATTAAATATGTTCCAACAGGTAACCTTTTATTTTACGTTGTTAATTACCTGTAATTCAGAGACTTCATGCTTTAATGATTCTTCTAGGTTTCATTTAATTCAGTCTGTATTTCTTAAAATACTTTGAGATATTTTATGATGTAATTTGACTTTTTAGAAAAGTTATGAATGAATCTTTTAAAGTCAAGAGGGATTACTGTATGGTGCTTTTGGTTATCCATAAGTTTGAGGTATTTTCAGTAATGTGTATCCGGGATTTGATTTTATGGTGAGGATAGCATCTGAATGAAAAAACGAGACCCATTGTATCCAATGTAATTCCTTTGAATAAGGTATTGAATTATGTACTTGAGATCGGTGACAGTGTTGGGACCCTCTCTTCTGTGGTATGGGGTAACCCTCCAGTGTGTTCATCACCTTAGGACATGTTTGCATTGACCTACCTCTTGTAGAACTCCACTGACTTTGGAGAGGCTCCATGAGTTTGTCAATGCAGAATGAGCTCCTTCACCTGTCCCTACCCCTCAATACAGTGTTCTCTTGTGGTAGTTTGAAGTGAGCCCATATTTCTTCACAAATTCCCTCTCTCTCTCTCTCTCTTTTTTTTGTTTTGGTCTTTTGTTTTCATATAGTATTTTAAAACAATTTATAAATGATGGCATTGAAACATGGGCACATTTCAAAATGCAGACCAAGACGTGGATAAGTTCATGGAGGAAAGGTCCATCAATGGCTATTAGCCAAGATGGTCTGGGACACAACCCCACCCTAAGCCTCTGACTGCCAGAACCTGGGAGTGATCAACAGGGGATGGATCGCTAAGTAATTGCCCTGTTCTGTTCATTCCCTCTGAAGCATCTGGTACTTGCCACTGTCGGAAGACACTGGCCTAGATGGAACATTGGTCTGACCCAGCATGATCATGTTTATGTTCTTAAAGCAGAGCAGCTCCCCTTCTCTGTAGTGTCTTAACTCTTGCCTTCTTTCTGCATTATTATTTTTGGCATATTTTCATAAATTCTCAATTTAGTGAATTGGGGGGAAAAGTAAAATTGAACTGATGGGGATCTCTCTGTACGTTTGAGCAGTTGAACAGAACATTCCTCCTGTAAAGGCCGATATGCTGTTCCGCAGGATATTCAGTGTTAATTCTTTCAACAGTAAATCAGGTGCCTTCTTTAATAGGGCCAAATTCTATTCTTGGTTACTTCAGTGCAATTTCATTGCCCTCAGCTGTAATGGGGTGCAGAATCTGGCTCAGTGTGTACATGTGTGTGTATATAATAATTAGAAGGCAAAAGGTAACACATTATAGAGAATATTATGTGTACTGAATCTTCTGCTGAAATTTAACAGGCTGTGAAAACACTAGTAAACCTTTTCTGAACAGAGCACATTTCCTGAACACTGGGTTGTAGCTGATTGTGTAAAATGAAGTTGTTATATTCACAGATTATGCACTAGGGAAGGACTGCATTATGCATGGGTACATGTTGAAATTGGGGAACCCATTTTTGACTCAGTGGCAACGTCGTTACTTTTACCTCTTTCCAAACCGACTTGAATGGCGAGGAGAAGGAGAATCACGGGTGAGTCTGAAATTAGTATAACAAACACAGTTTTTGTAAAGATACCAAATGTAGATAGGCATTTTTGCCAAATCTTGAAGTCCATACTCAGGAAAACTGCCACTGAAGTTTGAGTTTTTCTGGAGTAACTATAGCGGGTCAGATTCTTATACCTCTGCTCACGTGGAGTAGTACTTTACTTTGTGAGTAGGCACATTGATGTCAAGCAACCTAAAATAGACTTTACAGACTTGTGGGTTTTTTTTTTAAGAATTGGGAGTTTATCAATGTATTGTTTTTTCATTTAGGACCCCTGGAGTATTTATACAAAAAAACATAAAATGGTAAGGCAGTAGAAACACTATAGCATTGACCTCAAAGATAGTGCTATAGTGTCTATAGTTCAGTCCAATGGTGATCGTGTTTTAGGGATGTCATCTATGTATTTAGCTACACAACTGTAAGAGATATTTGAAAATATTGTTCTTCCATTGTGCTGTTTCCTAAGAACTTTTATGCAAAACTGCTTGCATGTTTTTCCATCTGTACATTTGTAGTGCTTCAATAATCCTTCGCAGCTCTTTGACATAGACAGTAAAATTGTCTAACTATTGATTAAAGTGTTTCACAGCAATACTGTTTGAAAGAAAATAAAGTAAAATGCAACTATGACTGGGGAAAACACTCATTTAGTTCATAATGACATCCCATTTTTGCAGTGCCTTGTTTTGTGCTGTTCTGAGTTGATCTTTTGGTAATTTTTGGTGACTAAATCCTTTGGTAAATTTCTTTGAATACTTTCTCTTACTTTATGAACTATTTTTAGTTAGTGTATTACTGGAAGCTAAGGGTCAGGTCATGCTAACATTTGCTCCTGGGAGTAACTTTATTCACATGTATATTCCCAGTGGATTAGGGTTCAGCTTTAGGTCTGTTGGGTAACAGCTTCAAATTGTAATTCAGCTTTCTTTTTGCAATGTGTGGTAGCAAAATCTACTGACAATGGAACAGATAGTCTCAGTGGAAGAAACTCAGATTAAAGATAAGAAATGCATCTTGCTGAGAATTAAAGGAGGCAAACAATTTGTCCTGCAGTGTGAGGTGAGGCAACTGTAAGTTTTCAGTGATCACTAAAGCAGATGTTTTGTATACAATGATAAAACCCAATGGTGACATAAAATAGTTTTCTTAGTTTTCAAGTCTGAACTAAACTCATGAAGTATTTGCCATGCTTTACATGTGAGCTGGGAAGGATATGGCTGTACTAGGTTTATGCATCACATCTGAAAACCTGGATTTCAATGGAACTTGTCAGAGTGAATTCAGTTTAATAATAATGGATAAAAATGTCAAAACTGACTGACTAATTTAGGAGCGTAAGTAGCCTAGTCTGTGCATACAAGCAAACTAATTTCCCAGCAGCTCAAGGAGTTAGCACATTTGTAAAGGATGGGGTGCGCACACACACACTCTTTTTCAAGAGAAGTAACAGCTTTGGTTGCTACCATGTTGCCTGGGTTTGACTTAGTGCTTAAAGATGAAAGGTTGTGTGTTACCAATACCCTGAGCCATTCATTTTCCAATGGAAAATAAAGTACATTGTTTAAAAATGCTCACAGGGAAAGTGGTATTCCCCAGTATGTGCACTCGATTATGAAGTGCCTAACGACTTCTGTATCCCTTTCAGAGTGACCCAGAGTTTGTTCAGTGGAAAAAAGAGCTGACAGAAACCTTTACTGAGGCACAGAGGCTGCTGCGTCGCGCCCCAAAGTTTCTCAATAAATCTCGCTCAACAGTTGTAGAGCTTTCAAAGCCACCACTCAGCCACAGGAATAGCAATGGGCTGTAGAAGAGATGAGAGAATGAAGGGGAAAGCTACTCCGTCACCATGTATGAGGGCCACAGCATCATTAGTTACTTGTACAATCCCTGAACCAGGAATTACTTAGAAGAAGAAACCTTGGATGTTTACAGCATGGGATGATGACAGGACTCTACATCTGGAGATTGTGAAGACTAAAGCAATGACCAGGTGAATCCTCACTAATAGCAGTAGTGAAAGTTGCCAAATGTAGAGGCTGCCCATCGTTCCCAAGCATCGTCACACCCTGGTGGTGTTCGAATGGTCTGTTATCCTAGAACTACTGAAGGAAGGAAGATAATCTTTTCTTTGCAATACCCTTGTTTTGGTATGTACCAAACCTGGAAACTGAAATGGTTACTACTCTTTATCATTTACATGTTGATGTCTGTTATTGACATATCCCAGACTTCGGCAGGAACTGCAAGTTTGTCATGTGGGATAACAGGTAATCCTATGTGTTGCCTTGTTCTTTCCAGCCATCACTATTGACTTTAATATATCCTTGCTCCATACTGCTGGTGATCAACAATGTGACTCTTATGCACTTCAAAGTACTGATTTCTAACTGTCCTGTGGTTTGAATGTTGTTGATACTTCATGGAAACATTGAACTCAGATTATTCCCTTGGTTTGTTGTACTCACTAATAGTAGCTACCACCGTTATGCTTCTTCTACTATATACAAAACTATAACTGACACAATAGAGTAATAATTGGTGAAGAGGAATATATGGTAGCTTCATCTAGTGGTCTGTTGTATAAATTGACTATTTGAGCACAGTTTTTAAACAGTAGATTCCTTTTGACAAGTTTACAGTGAATACAAAGACAGTTCTTTTCCATGTCAGCTCAACTGCACTTTTTAAAAATTAAAAAATTCTGTAAATCCAGTGCATACTAATGCACATACTGGATTAAAATGTATGGATAACTTGGTATGTATTCTTCTGGATTGCTCTTAAATTGTTGGACTCATAGACTCTTCTCTCGCTCTCTTTTAAAGTAATGTGTTCTCATAGCATAGTTCTCCCAGACCTTCATCTTAGCCAAGCACTTAATATTCACATGCACATCAGATGGCAGGACTTTCAAAAAGAAGTCTGAATTTCCTTTTATAGAGAATTCAAACATTCACACTGAAAACAGTCTGAGAATATTGAAGATGAAAATGACAAAATAAGACGATTATATGCCAAATTTATGTAAATTCTCCTTATGTCATCATTCGTTTGTCAGATGTAAGGTGATACTTCAGAGAAGTAGAAATATTGTACATAATCTTTGGACAACTTTGAACATTTCGGGACAATTTCTATCCTGTTATACATACTGAGAGTCTCATTGAATATCATGGGTTTTCAAGAGGTGCAAGTCAGAGGAGAATTTGAGCCTTCATCTAATTCTGTGTTACATTGTTTATTGCGGATCACGTTCTGCTGAGTTACATGGGTACAACTCTCATAGAAGTCAGCAAAGTCAATGGGACTTGCACCTGTGTAAATGGGAGCAGAATTTGCACCAGCAATCTGTTTTGCCCATCTCTTCTGACCAGTTCATTTCTAGCTTGTCTGGCTAACAGTCAACCGCAGAGCTTCAGAACTGTTTCATTGACAGCAAAGTATAAAGTGCCAAAAAACCTCAAAAATTATTTTTTTTAAAAAATCCTTTATTTATCTTCCACATTCTTGTGAAATTGGATGTGTGAGCTACTAAACCTGGGGGTTGCTTAATAAATCTGACAGCAATGCCAACCATTTTTCTTATACTTTGATATAGTGTGAAGAAGAAATTGAATTTTAAAAAATATTTTATGCTTGGCAAGTGGTAATTTTAAAAGGATATTTACACATTTGTTTTCTTGGATTACTTTTTAAAATGAGCATGGAGTTCCATTTTCATCTACTGAAAAGTGATGTTAGAAGTCCAGGTATATTTCTGTAAGCAGTAACTGTGGTATTTCCCTAAACTCATGCCACTGTGGAGTGGCAGATTTTTAGTGTAATCTACTGTACACTGGATATTTTTGAATTGTTTTCCGAGAATACCACACACACGCACCTATTCTGATTTGTGTTTTGAATAAAAAGAAAGCTCAATCTATGATAAAACCACTCTAAAAATAACCTCATATCATCTCTTCCTCCATTCATGTTTTATTAGTTCAAGGTCAATTTGATCAATTCCATTTGTTCTCTTTCAGTTATTTCCCGTAGCTGAAATTTTCTGTCATAATATCCTTTGGGAACATTTGCGGCTCTATGGTTATGATTCTGATATTTTCATAATATTAAATTCTAAAATGCTGTTTTCTGTAGATAAAAGGAAGATATAGCTGCAGTTAAAAATTTGTGCCCCTAAAACATTCATTTCTTTGAATCAAAGCTGTGTAATAACTTGTGGAAGATATGTTTATTTTAAAAATTAAATTACAAAATAGAGTTGGTTTGACACTTGAATATACTGTAGCTTTGAATATTATCACCTCATTTTTGTAAGCTATTTGAAATTATCTGGATTTTGATTTTTAAAATGGCAGTAAAATCATCTGTCATTTAATATTCACTGCATTCCCTTTGATAATTGCTTATAGGAGTCAAATATTAATATAAATATATCGTTATTTATTTTCCTCCAGTTTTATTTTTGCCCAGAATATTAAAATGAATTGTTGAAGCTTTGTAGAAGTTTAGTGTTTTGCACCATTCCACTGTCTTAGTCAGTAATTTCACATTTCTGAAAGAACGGTTATCTTAACAAAACCCCCACACTTGTATTCATGGTAAAGTATTTTATCACTAATAAATGAAAGTTTCGCTTGGAAAACTTAAGAGTCAGATTTTATACGGTAGAGAGAGATTTAAAATTTAAGAATTCTGAAGCCAGAGATTTGTTGTCGTTCTTAACCAATTGTTGCTATTTTAGATATCAAATTCTATGTCTTTATGGGAGAAACACAATTGTTTTTTCATGAGGATCTTTAAAGAATATTAATATGTTGTAAAACTTGTTAAAAATTGAAAATGTGAGATCAGACTTGGTATTGTCTTTTAGACAGCTGAACCCCCTTTGTACGCTCAGTGTGCTTATAAAATGTTCAGGGAACTAAAAATTTTTAAAAATAGCTGGTTGCCTCAACAAAGCTAAATTCAACATTAAATGCAGCTTTTCAATATGTTGCTATCTGCAAGGCTGTAAATGTTTATTCAGCTCTAGTGCGGGCTTTTATTTTATGTATTTGTAGGTAACCTTTTCCTTTTCATTTTAGAGCACTGAAAATATATTCCAGACAACGTCAGATTCACCCTCATACACCTTAGCTGTTGCTGGGGATATTTCTCAATAATTCTGTATATTACTACTTCTGACATATGAGCTGATGAATCTCTGAAGTCCCTAATCCTACAGAGACTTGTTTATGTGCATCAATGTAATCAAGCCCCTGAGTAGTGTGATTGAGACTGTGCATATGAGTAAAGTTAAGCATGTGTTTAAGCTTTTAAAGGCTTGGGGCCTAACAGGCTTCAGAATTCTCCTTGAAAGACATGGGGCTCACCCTACAGTTCTCCGGGTGAAGAAAGAAAGACCATGGCAGTTTGAGTGTGCAAGGAATAAGTTAGGCCTTCTGATTTACTGTTGTGAATTAGGGCCCCGATTTGGGACAGCGCTTTAGCAGGTGTGTAAGTCACATTGACGTTTGTGCTTTAACCGCTCTCCCGAATTGGGATGCTTTCCTGAATCAGCACCTAAGTCTGGGATAAGCAAAACATCATTCATTTATACTGAAAAACAGAAGTATAACTGTGGAACTCTTCAGAAATGGGTATTTTCCATTAGTTGGGACGTGCTGTGCGGCATTTCAGTGAACACCCTGTAAAATGGCCCAAGGCCTCATGGTGTTTAAGCTAAAAATTAGGGGCAATTGTTCAAATCTATTAAGTGCTTGAGTACGAGCTTGCAAAACTGTAGAGGAACATTTATAATGCTGTTAATTTCTTTACCCAGGTATAGGTCATCCTTGTAGTTTAAGTATCATTGTTTAAATGCTTCATCAGAAAAGTTATGCTTTAGCTTCATTTCATTATCATGCTAGTCCAGCTAGATTTAAGGCTAAAATCTAATATTTTTAATAATACTTTGCAGAGATGAGCTTATTTATCATCATAAATACATGAGTGTAGTGAGTGTTCATTTGGGGCTTACTCCAACACCTATTGAAGTCAGTGGGCATTAGATCTAACTGTCAGTTCTCAGAATGGAGAGAGGTAAATAGTGGTGTCCCGCAAGAGTCTGTACTGGGACCAGTGCTGTTCAACTTATTCCTAAATGATCTGAGAGAGAGGGTAAAGCATCAGGTGGCAAAATTTGCACACAATAAAAAATTACTTCAGATAGTTAAGTCCAAAACAGACTGTAAAGAGTTACCAAGGGGTCTCACAAAAGTGGGTGACTGGGCAACAAAATGGCAAATGAAATTCAATATTGATTAAATGCAAAGCAATGCACATTGGAAAACATAATCCCAACTATACATATAAAATGGTGGGGTCTAAATTAGTTGTTACCAAACAAGAAAGAGATCTTGGAGTCATTGTCAATAATTCTCTGAAAAGATCCACTCAATGTGCAGTGGTAGTCAAAAAAGCAAACAGAATGTTGGGAATCGTTAGGAAAGGGGTAGATAACACGACAGAAAATATCATCTTGCCTCTAGATAAATCAATGTTATGCCCACATCTTGAATACTGTGTGCAGATCTGGTCACCCCATCTCAAAAAAGTTATATTGGAATTGGAAAAGATATAGAAAAGGCAAACAAAAATGATTAAGGGTATGGAGCAGCTTCCATATGTGGAGAGATTAATAAGACTGGGATTTTTCAGCTTGGAGAAGAGACGACTAAGAAGTCCCATGATTGAGGTCTATAAAATCATGACTGGTGTGGAGAAAGTAGATAAGGAAGTGTTAGTTACTGTTTCTCATAACACAAGAACTAGGGGTCACCATATGAAATTAATAGGCAGCAGGTTTAAAACAACCAAAAGGAAGTATTTCTTCACACAACGCACAGTCAACCTGTGGAACTCCTTGCCAGAGGATGTTGTGAAAGCCAAGACTATAACAGGATTAAAAAAAGAATTAGATAAGTTCATGGAGGATAGGTCCATCAATGGCTATTAGCCAGGGTGGGCAGGGATGGTGTCCCTAGCCTCTGTTTGCCAGAAGCTGGGAATGGGCGAGAGGGGATGAATCACTCGATGATTACCTGTTCTGTTCATTCCCTCCGGGGCACCTGGCACTGGGCACTGTCAGTAGACAGGATACTGGGCTAGATGGACCTTTGGTCTGACCCAGGATGGCCGTTCTTACGTTAGGGTTTAAAAGCAAAGGCACGGAGATGCTGGGTGAGTTTAGCACATGCCTGGACCATACTGTTCCTGTATGTCGGCCCAGCGTCCACAATTCGGCATGTGGAGCATTACTGAGCTCAGTTACATTCAAGCTTCCTGTAATTTCAGTGACTCCCTCAGAGATGTGACAGAGCTCCCTCCCCCGCACTCCACTTTCCGTGAAGAAAAAATAAAATAATATGGCAGTAATATTGCCACTGTTCTTATCAATATACATGTATTCACAGTCTTTTACATAGATTACAGGTCATACCGTGCATTTGGGGCTAAAAACAAAGAAATCAGTTTTAGAAATCAGTTCAGGCCCTGATCCTACAAACTTTTAAGCACATAAACACTGCTACTGAAGTTAATTGGACTTGATTCAGCAGCACCATTAAGGTCAATGGGAGTTTTGCCATTGACTTAAAGGAACATAGGATGAAGCCCTATGTGCAAAAAGTTACTCGTATACTTACTTTTTTAGGATTGAGGCCTTAAATATTAGTAAACTGTTCATGAAAGATGAAATACCTGGAGCTCTGTGTTTGTTGTGATTTTCTTTGGCTGTTGTACAGACAGCTACATTCCTATTTAATATCATTTATTTTTACATGGTGTAGATGTGCATAAATTACTTTCTTTTCTTTTCCCACTCGGCAAATATTGGTGATGCAGGTACCTTAATTCTGAAATATTCCCATTCTAAATACTTAGGGGGACAGGTTATTTTGAACTGTGCTGCAGAGAGTAAACAATTCTAGTTGTGTTATTTTAAGAAATGAGTCAATAATTCTGGAAGTTAAAAAACCCTGAAAATATTATTATAAAAAATTATAGTATTTCTTAATTTGTAATATTGTACAAAATGGAAAATATCTAAACTATATAGAGAAAATATATATACAAATGTCTGCACAAATTGCAAATGATTTAATTTTGTGTTTCCTGTTGATTTATATTCCATGATGTACATATTATGTGGATTGTCATTTATTGCATATTGGCTGTTTTAATACTATTGTTAAATTGTAATTTTATTTTATTTTAAACTAATCATCACAGACTCAGCTTTATTTTGTTAATGTAAAGGTTGCTACTCTGTGTAGGTATAAAACCAAGAATTCTATTTTAACAAAAAAACATTTTATATTATTTATTGAATCCATATATTTCTTCAACTTGTGACATTCCAGAAAATTCCTGCTCCTTATCTGTATAGCTTGTTATTTAACGAGATGGCAGTTCCTTTCAGATAGAAGTGAACAGCTTTATTCTGTTTTTTTCGTAAATAAAGTCAAATTAATTTCAGTAACAATCTGTCCAGTTTACCATTTTATTGTAAAAATAAAAACACACCCTTTTTTGCAGTTACCTAGATCATCTTTTTAGTGCAATGGCTGAGTGAATGAAGCATCATATAAACATCCTTGCAAATAAAACTCATCAGCTCAATTTGCTGGTATTCACAGCTTTTCTTCCTTTTATTCCTGAACATTCCAGTGAGCGAGGTTTTATTCTCAAGAATGTTCATGGAAAGCAAATTGTTACAAATGCTAGTGCAAATAATCACAAAAGGATTTTTACAGTGGCAGTGCTGTCTCAGCCATTTTAGAAAGCTCATTACTAGTCGTGGAAAACATATGAAGAGTTATCAATGCTCACAGTTTTTTTGTGAACAGAAAAAGGGACTTCCCCTGTTCATAAAGCTTACATCATCCAATCAGGAAACAGAAATAGTATCATGGAACATAGGTAGCAAATACTCATAAGTTGAAATGGTACTGCTTAACTCCCACTGAAACCTTCAAAATGGCATTTAAATTGTATTTAAGTGGCACATGGGTCTTGGTGGCCCCTCCTGCACCGGGAATGCATTTCACCTATAGGGAGAAGTTTGCAACTAAACTATTGGCTGACTTGACTTCTGTCTTCACAAACTATTGTGACTATTGGACAATTCTGTAAAATTATGATCTAGTGGTGGATAATTTACTAACAGACAATAGGGCTAAATTTATTAAATAACTCATTTGCTAAAACTCACCCATCTCTAAAGCATGCCATCTACGCTTTGAGGAATACATTGCAGCATAAAAGAATACATTTTTAAACTCCATGTATTGGGAAACTTCAAGTACTCTTTAGTATTTCATTAAATAACATCGTGCTTATGGAGAGCTCACCATCAAGTGTTCCTTTTACCCACCATCGGAATTAAGCCTCTTCTTCTTAACAAAAAAGAAAAGGAGGACTTGTGTCACCTTAGAGACTAACCAATTTAGCTGAGCATAAGCTTTGTTGGTCTCTAAGGAGCCACAAGTCCTCCTGTTCTTTTTGCGAATACAGACTAACACGGCTGCTACTCTGAAACCTTCTTAACAAACTGGCACAAGTGCTTTATTCAGAGCTGGAGACAGCACTGTGTAAGGCTGACTACTTTTCTTTGGTTTGTTTGTTTTTGTTTTGTTTTCCATTTTCCCAGTCTTAAATTGTTTGACCACATTTAATTGTTGTTGCTATCAAGCAAACCAGAATTTTGAGCAGTCCTGCCTCATGAGCATCCACAGAGGGAGATTAGGCCACAGTGAAGTATGCAGTGCTGCCATCATAAAGCTTCTCT
This sequence comes from Chelonia mydas, assembly GCF_015237465.2. Classification (NCBI taxonomy): domain Eukaryota; kingdom Metazoa; phylum Chordata; order Testudines; family Cheloniidae; genus Chelonia; species Chelonia mydas. Next base: position 30,493,715 of record NC_057856.1, read on the forward strand.
CTGAAGCCCTCTCTTAAATGCACTGTGAGGTCGATAGAACTGATTCCAATTCAGTTAAACCCAAACATACCAGAGCAGAACAGGTTTCAGAGGAGCAGCCGTGTTAGTCTGTATCCGCAAAAAGAAAAGGAGGACTTGTGGCACCTTAGAGACTAACCAATTTATTTGAGCATAAGCTTGCATCCGATGCAGTGAGCTGTAGCTCACGAAAGCTTATGCTCAAATAGATTGGTTAGTCTCTAAGGTGCCACAAGTCCTCCTTTTCTTTTTGCAGAGCAGAACACTTCTTTATAATATCGAGAGGTTTGAGTTTGAAGTCCTGCATTAGAGGGTAGATTGTACCTTGGCATCAGGATTTTCCTGATGTGCTTGTTGTTTCCATTCTAGCTTATTAGAGAGCGGAATGGAGAGAGGCATAAAGGGATTTCGGTATGAGGCTGTAGCTGAGTACCGTGGAAGGATAAAGTTTTCCCTATTGAAATAGGTACCTGTTTCTTTCTTAAGAGAGAGTGGTGACTGAGCAGGTGAGGTGAACTAGTGCAAATAAAAGCAGACTGAAAAACAGAATAAAGTTAGAACTTCCTGAGAGAGGCATTTTCTTACTCACTTTATTTTTGTGACTGAATTCAGAAGCAGCAGTAGAGGAGCAGATTTATATTAATAGCAATGAGTGATTAAAAAAATTGAAAGCGAACCTGTTTTCAGTGTGTGATTTAATGGTAAGAAAAGCCAGTATCTGTACATCACTTTAGATATTGTATCTGAGAAACATTTGTTTTCTGTGTTTTGTTCTTTTCATATTTATTGTGCAGAGGAGGTTTTATACCTCATCAATACACCACTAGTGCACGTTCGAAGCCGGATCTTCCACAGAGACTGTGTGTCCACAGTTTCCAGTCATCGGCAGTTTCTGTGGTGTGCCACACTTAGTTACTTCTACCATTATTGTTTTTTTAAGAATTATTTTGAACAGCTAAGCTGCTTCTGAGTGTTGGTCGACTGCTCTCATGCAAAGAGAATTCCAATAAAAACCCCATGTGAGCATGCTATTGTGTTTCATTCTTTCCATGCTGTTGTGTTTCATTCTTTAAAAAAAAGGACAAGGCCGCGTGAGCTTTTCTAGGTAAGGGTACACTGGCCTGTTGGGCATACGGGCACCATGACTCAAGGTGACGCAGATTTTAAGACCCTCCTAAAGAAATGTTTTGGGAGGGAAGAGGAGGAGAAGGTTACAGAAGCATGACATGCTTGCACCTGTGCAGTGAGACTGTTTCGAAAGCTGAGGTCATGATCCCTCTGTTGCGCTTGCCAGGGCTAACCGACGCCTTATTCTCTGTGAATGGTATTTGCCTTGGCAAGGTGGGAAGCAGTTCATCCCCTTTTCTACTCTCCCATAAAACTATGCTTCATAAGAGAGCATATCAACTCCACCCCTACCGGGCAGCTGGAGACTAGATGATTGCCAGTTACATGAGGTATATAAAGGCAGTTTCCCGCCCGCTTTCCCTCACTCTGCTCTGCACCCTCTCCTGGAAGCATGGAGTCTTTGTTTAGTCTTCTACTGCTTTCATCTCAGCTTGTCTTGGAGGAAAGAAGTAAAATCTCGAGAAAAAGAAGGCCCTTAAAGGAATGGCAGAGAGAATGATTGGTTATGGGCCCATCACTGAGACTTCAGGTTACCGGTGCATAGGGGGATGGTGACTTTTCTTTAGCTACTCCTCTCCCCTCCTGCCGGCCACCCTGAGTCCTTCCAGTCCGCAGGTTGATCCCAACAGGCTGTTGTTCTGTGGGGTAGAGTTAAAGCAGCTGATGCTGATGCTTCACAGGGCCAGCAATGGGAGCCAGGGCCATCTCCTTGGGATGGGAGCGCTGTGCTCAGATTTCTGTCTCCCTCGCCCTGCGGAACTCTGGAATTCAGCACGCTGCCCTTCTCCAGGCATGGAGTGCAGGCCCTGAAGAGCCTGCATGCTTTTTTTCTCGGGATAATTCTCCTCAGGATTTCCTGAGGTGACATGGGGGGTTCCAGTTTCCTTTCCCCACCACTAAGAAGCCCAGAGAGCTGCCACCCACCACAAGACACAGTGTGCCCCTGTCCGGACAACTTCTCTGCTCCCTCCATCATTTTAGAGCAGCGCTTCCTTCATTCTCCTGGCACCTGCTTTCTGGCTCATCAGGAGGAGCACGCTCCTTCCACAGCTCTAATGCAGCCTGGTTTCCTTGCAGGGAAATGCATAACTCCCAGGATGTCTGTCAGCATCTGCAGTAGATATGGAAGGCCCCTTTGCACAGCAGTGTGGCCTTCCCTGCACAGGAGGGTGACTGACCGGATGGTATCGATGGGAAGGTGGAGGATTCCCTCAGGAGGGTTTTGTGACCCTCTGGATGTTCTCCACACTGCTTTTATTACAGACCTGGCCTCCTCTCTGCATTCCTCTCCCTGGTTCCCTCCTACGCTAAGACTCCAGGGACATAAAGCAGCCCTAAGGCCTATCTAGTTGGTATTATCTGACATCTACATGGCAGTAGGGCCTAGAGGCTAACCAAGTCAAGGTTCCATTGTGCTAGGAGCTGCACAAACATGTTGTGAATGCCCTAAATTGTTTCCATTCTCCAGGCACGTGAGGATTACTCTCGTTTTTGCACTCTTTTAGACAGCAGCCCAAGATGCATCACTCCTGCGTCATCATGGCTGAGTTTATTCCCATGCCTTAGGCTCATGTCAGGGTTTTATCACCTCTGCTCTGCCTTTATTTGAGATGTGTTGGGTTGGGCAGTGCCTGGCTCACTAAACAAAGATAACGCACATGCACAAAGGATTTCACCAATATCAAGTCTTCAGTTTTGGTTCATACACCAAGTGGTAAAATCAGCAGATTTACAGAAACCTAATGGGCAAAGTTGATTATGTTTCTCCTATCTGTTCAGGTCCCTGGAGGCCTCCAGATAGCTTAGCCAGAGATACCTAGAGCTGCCAGAGACACATTCTGCCATCCAAGAGGCTGCAGTACAGACAGAGCTTTGCCTCTGAAAATCGCTTGCCCAAAATATCACCGTGAAAGGCTACTGAGTAACAAAATGGCGGGAAATGCCGATGATCTTCGAGAGCCTGGTTCCTTCAGAACAACTCCCTCCTGCCCTGGAACGAGAACCCTGGCGCACGCTAAGCTGAGCGAGACTCGGGACAATCTGACCAAGTGGAACCCCAAAAGCGAATGCAGAGAGACGAGGCAAATGCCTGAGCACTGCATCAGGCACTGCCCCCGTCAACATCCTGCACTCCCAAGGAACTGCTTAAGATAAGTGAGAACAGCGGGGCAGGGCTGTGGTTTTGGAGCAGGAAGCTATGAGGAGTTAGGTGTAGACGCAGCTCTTTGCCCACTTTCCCAGGCCGGTGTGCAGAGGAAGGTAATCAGATCGGAAGCGGAGCTGGGGCAGGGGCAATGGGGGCTTTTTAAATGACAGGCCCCCGCTGAGATGCATAAAAAAAGAAGAAAGGCTTGGGGGAAGCCCAGATCCAGCCGGAGGGGGGCTGCAGTCATGGGGCTTGTACCCTATAAAGGAGGGCCGGTCTACCCCAGAAAGGGAGGGAGCACTTTGTGTTTATGTTCTGGGGACTCCCTTCAGTGTTGATGTGGGGTCCCTCCTCCTCCATGAGACAAGGGCATCCAGCAAGTCTCATGCAGCTTATCCCACTCCTTCCAAAGGTAAGAAAAATCTCCTTCTGTCGCTAATTGGGCAGTGCTCTCTCCTGGCTCTGATTTCCTGCACCCCAAGAGCCAGGAGTTCTTTCCCGCTGACGCCATCTGTCAAAATGCAGCGAGAGACAGCCCTGCCAGCAGCTGCTTTCCTGGGCGAAGCCGTTGTCGTGCATTATCTGCCTGCTGAGTGGGGAGCAAAGCAAGGGAGATTTAGGAGAGCACTGGAGCCTATGCTATGCATCTGAGAGGATGGTTTAACCAGGGCCATTGTTTCTGAGGGAGCTCTGTCACCACTGGGCCACCAGGGATTTTGTAGCAAGGGGCTGTTACTCCACAATGCACCATGCTGCTACCTGGGCAAGGGTACAGTTCTGATTTTTTCAAACAATTCTTCGACACTGTAACCTGCAGCTAACGGGTTATTTTATTTATTCATTCATTCCTTGTAGCTAGTCAAAGACTGCAGGCACACTTCCCACAAAAGTTAGAAGGAAAGCTACGAACGACACAGTGGGTCCCATTCTGTGTGTGCTTCCTGCCCAACACTGGCTAGTCATGCCTGTGAGATCTGTAAATGTCTATAGTGCTTTACAGGTCTCCAGGGAAGATTCTAGCATTGGCTATGAACACTGAAAGTGATAGGAAACTGTTTCTCGCTTCGGCAGTGGGTTTTCTACAGCTGGATGAAATTTTTTTAACTGCAGGGGCATTTTTGGTGATAAAAAGCAGTTATGTTTCTTGAAAACACTTTGATTTCAGAGAAATTTTTGGAAGGGGAAAAATCAAAATGAAAATATCTTAATTTTGAGTTGAAATTTTTGTTTTGGTTCTCAGAAAAAAACAGAATAAAAATGGTGATTTGAAATGAAACAAGATGGGAAAACGGGTTTAGTTTGAAATCTATTGGAAATACTGAAACTTCCAAAAAAAAACCTGTTGCATTTGAAATTTTCTTTGAAATCAAATGGGATTTTTCAAACAATTCTATGTCTTTGTGTATTTGATGGCATTTTGCAGCCTGTCAGTTTCACTGTTCCCTCTGTGCTGTCAACCAGCTAGTTTCCCTGTTTTCATCTGTGGCCCTTATATAGGGCACACAGAAACATGTTAGTGAATAGGAAAATATGATTATAAACCCACAAAATTTGGCAGCGTGAGGCTGTTGCAGGAATAGCAACTGAAAATGCTCTTAAACCATGTTTTGAAGTTCACTAGATTTCAATCTGATAATGTCCCTTTTAATACATCGATTTCCATCATGAAATTGCGTCTACAGAAACCTTGGTGATCGCAGGAGGCAGACGTACTCATCCAACTATCCAAACCATGGCTATAAATGGCACCTCCCTCAATCTCTCTTCAGTGCTGCTGGTTTTTACTGCTAATAGTGCTCCTGTAATATTCCCATTTACCGTCCGGCGTTACAATTTAATGTCGTTTCATCGTATTTTAGGCTAAAGTTGCTGAGGCTTTTTATCTGTCAACCAAGAAAGCAACACCTAGAGCCATCTGGTGGGAAAGAGTTTTACTGACACCTGTTACTTCGATACATCTCCTTCCCCACAACGAACGAGATGCAATGACTGAGCTCAATCCTAGTGACGTTTGCGCATTAGAGCTTTTTGTTATGCTCGTAAGCCCAAAAATATCCTAGATACGTGTGCGACCAGATCTCTCCCCACATGTGAGTTGGTAACACAGCTTGAATCAGTCAGAACGGCTACGCAAGTGATAAACAAAGCAGTGCGGCCTAGTGATTGGAGATTTGGACTCGGGAGAGCTGCGTTGTGTTCCCGCCTCCACCCCAACGTGCTTGGTGACTCACAGGATCTGGCTGTGCCTCTCGTTCCACTCTTGGTCTGTCTTGTCTTTGGGCAAGGGGTGTCTCTTCCAACAGAGCGGAACGCATTGATTCGCTGGTGAAAGTGCTGGCCCGAGTGCAGAGCAAGAGAAAACCAGACTCATTGTTTTCTGTGCTAAGGGTGTTTTGTTCTTTTTAGTACTTTTCCAGGATCAGGGTGAGAGAGACGACGTCAGAAGGTGACACTGGCCCATTAAGAGGGAAGAGGCCAGTGCACCTGGGACTGCTCCGTTGATCCCCCTTCCCCCTGCCCCCCGTTAGGCTTAGGAGAGGCCACCTAGGCCCTAGAAGAAAGGAGACCTGGAGACTCATGGAGGAATCAGACAGGAAGTGAGGCTAAGACACAGGGAGCAATAAGGAAGAGCTGGCAGCAGCTGCTTGGGAGTCCCAGGTGAGGGAGCTGAAGTTGGATGGGCGCTGTCACAGGAGTGTTGGTGAGAACTGACCAAAGCTGGGGACTCCCTGGGCAGGAGCCATGGGGAAAAGGGCAGATCCAGCGTGGTCAGAGGAAGCCGAGCCCGGAAGCCAGAGGTTTGTTGCAGGAGGGTCGATCCCCTGAGCAGGGGCAGAGCTCGCAGGCGTGGAGGTCTGGGGAGCAGAACCCGTGGGGAGCCCTTAGTGAAGAGCTGCAGGGAGGTCTGGAGACTGAGGCCTTGGGTCGGGGCAGAAGGAAGTGGCAACACAGTGCTGCTTCTGACTGTCGGGTGGGTGACCTGGGAGAGTTGCCCATGAAGTGGGGAAGGGGGAAGCTGTTCTATCTTTGTATGTTTACAGTGGGTTTGTCAAGAATGGTTTTACTGAGAGGCTTGGGAGGGAACTTCTGCACTGGTGTGCAGGCAGAAATTATGCCCAGAGGTGGGGCTTTGTGTTGGACACTGGCAGACTGTTCCTTTCATGGGCAAACAGAAGGGGAAACGGAGGCAGACACCCCTGTCACGCTGCAGCCTGCTGCTGGATCACTCTGCCACGGATGCCTAGACAGATACGTGATCAACAGCTGTTGTTGAGGCTGGTGCCTTGGGATTCACTGGCAAGGCGACAGTTTAGGGCACTCAACTGCAGCCTTGTGGCCCATTCTTTGCTCCTGAGAGCCATATTCCCCCATCCGGCTAACCGGCTGCACTCACTCAGCAGAGACGTCCAGGCTGGGCTGTCCTCTTGAATGCTGCCAAGCAGCTTTTAAATTCTGCTTTGGCTCATTCACCAACCTAAGCTTATGTTTCCCACCTTTCCCTGGCATCTCACAGACTGCCCGGCCCCTGGCTCTTCCTTGGCAATGGTTATAAACATTTTCTATGTGACAAACACATCCCAAATCACACAGGATGCATGCCCACAATGCTAAATCGAGAACTCATTCACCCAGGCCATTACCCAGCACAAACCACGGTGCAGGAATGCCTATGATGAATCTGAATTCCCACTGTTCCTATCCTGCTGAAGTACCTCAGAGTGGCATGAAGAGCCTAATCCAGACCTCTGAAATCGCATGCCTTTGAACTATTCACTTCAAGTGGGACTGGGAGGTATTTTTAACAAGTGTTTGTGAGACACTTTGTATAACTGTCAACCTTGCATGAGGGAACTGAAGTCTGATATTCCTGTTTTCCCTTCTCACTAACATCTCTTGAAACCTCTGGCACCGGCATTCTGGAAACGCAACCATCACTGATCCCTTGGGAAGCAGGAGAAAGCGAGGGGCTGGGTACTGTGTGAGAGAATGTGGAAAAGGCGGATAGTTGGATACCTCTTGCTGCACAAGTTTAATAGCAGATCTCTGAGTCCAGAAGCCAAAAATCCCAGCCCCGCTGGGTCTTCTCCCACACAATAATGCCTTCCCTTAAAAAGAAAAAAAAAGAAAAAAATCTGGGACTCCCCTGTCCAGGTTCTGAGATCCCAGTTGATTAAAGGCTTAGACTGATGTGCTTTAAAAATAGCAGCGTCTGGTGTTCAGTTCCCTCTCGTTGGGGTGAGAGTTCGACGTAAAAGCAACGTCTGACGGTAGGTGGCACATAAAGTTGTTTGTTATACTCAGTAAGAGGCTTCCTGAGCCCAGCACATCACACTCCTCAAACCCAACACAGGGGCACCCAGGAAAGTGAATCCAAATTAATTTAAAGTCTGAATTTGAAATAATTAGTTAACCTGAATGAATTCCCCGTGTGGACGCTGTTCTGCAGAATTGTGGCACTAATTCAATTTCTTTTAATTCACTTCAGAATTATGCCATGTTAGAGAAACTCCAGTGGGAAGCTGCCATCGGCAGAGGACCCCGGCTGCTGTATTCCACAGCGCAGGTATAAGGGAGAGTTTTTTCACTCTGTCCTACAATGAGTAGGGCCAAACTTTTTGGCTATATCAAGCTTGCTGGATATTTTGGCACAACAGTTGACACGATTTTTTTTCCATTGTGGAGAGCTGGACCTGTGCTATTTTAAGTCTTGCACACAGGTCAGCTGCCCGTCTGAGACGGTGATCTCATCAGATCTCACGCACTAAGCATGGTCAGGCATGATCAGTGCTACTTGTATGGAAGGGAAACCGAAGGAGCTGCGGGAAGCAGTGGTGGTGATTAAGTACAGACTCCATTTGGAACCATCCCTCAGCCTCAGGTTGGGGAGCCCTTTGGCATTAGAGGTGCCTTTTCAATGAGCTGGAACTAAGGTCCTCCTGGCCACATGCAATCATCCGTTATCCTGGTCCAGGCACTCTTTTACAAGGGGTGAGATGTAAACTTGCGGTTTTGTTTGTACTATAATTTCAGTAATTTATATTGTGAATCTGAACGCCCCCCACAGTTTCAGCGGAGTAGTGTTCTTCATTTCCTAGTTTTGAGCACTGTTGCTCCGCGCTGTTAAACAACTTCTGAATCCCACCCCTGAGCTGGCTGCATTTCTGAGGCTGGTTAAGTGATTTGTGTGCATTTGTGATTGATCATCTAATCTAGATAGATAATTTCAGATCCAACAGATGCTCTCTCAGTGAGCGCTTTCCCCTGCATTGCTTTCTGGTTTTCATTTCATTTTATTTTATTTTCAGGGGCTTGGCCAATCTACCCCCCCCGCCATTCTATCAGTTCCAGTCTGGGTGGTGTTTCATCAGCACATGCAAGTCGTAGCCCCATGTTATGTGCCCTATTTCATACTGGTAAAATACACCTTCAATTACCAACCTAGTTTGAATTGTCTTTCCTTCTTACTGTGGCCTTCTGCTCTTAACTGATTTTCTGCCTTAGCCTGAAAGTAAACAATGATTATTGATAGATCTGCATTCAGCAAGGGCAACTGTAATTGTCTAGTCCGACCTCCATTGTAACACAGACCATTTGACTTCCCCCAAAATAATTGCTGTTTGAATTAGAGCAGATTTTTTAGAGAGTGGTTTTCAGCCTGTCGTCCGTGGAACCCTGGGGGCTTTGTAGACTATGTCTATGATTTCCAAAGGGGTCCGCACACACCTGCTGCAGGACAGCATCCAATCTTGATTTAAAAACTGTCCAGTGATGGTGAGCCCCCCATGTCCCTGGATAAATTGCTCCAGTGGCTAATTACTCTTGCTACCCTCAGACAGAGGTATCGGATTAAAAGGGTGGCGCTCTCATGGAATGAGGGCAGTTTTCTTGGAGTGAGAATCTTTAGTAGAAGTGGTGTGCTGGTAGACAGATTTCGCCTGGCAGCAGAGGTGGGCCAGCACCCGTCTCATTCAGACCCAGGCTCTGTCAGCACAAAGCCGTCCTGCATTTAGCCAGCTGCTGCCTTTGCAGAGACTGTGCATGAGCCCAGTGGTGGTGTGAGAGGCTCTGGCTGCCTGAGTGGCTTTAACAGCTGTACCTCCTCCTTGGGGCTCTGGCTGGGGTGGCTGGAGTGCTTCTGAAGCCAGCAGGCTCTGGGCAGAATTGTACAGCTCCCTGCCGGGCAGAGGAGAAGAAACACGCTTTGAGCCATTCCCATGGTGTATTTCAGTGAAATCCCTCCGGCAGCTAGAGCGAGGTTGGCAGGGCCTTTTGGCAGGAGCTGGGTGCAGAGCGAAGGGCCTGCAATGCTGCTATGTGCCCCTGGGAGCCAAGGGAGTTGCAGCCAGACAGGGAGTATCTCGGGCTGTGGAGCAGATAAGGAAAGCACTAGCTGGAAATGCCGCTTCTGATGCCCTTGGGATCTTGGCATTATCTGGGCTCTGTGCTGCGTGGCAGCGCCATGATGAATCACTAACAAGGTGCGGGAACTAGCTGCCACGACAGTTCTTCTGCTGTGTCTCATTAGCAATAGGGCCGCTCTGACACCTTCTGAGCCAGGGCAGGGGTGGTGCCAAGGCCTCCCGGCTGCTGGGCCAGCAGGCAGCACCTGCCAAGTGCCAGCAGCGGGATGTGCGGCCTGGGCGTGGATGGCTGGAGTGGCTCCCGCCTGCTGAGTTCTCTGCCAGGACTTTTCCCGTTGGGATGTGTTTCGCCAAAGAACATTCTTAAACCACTGATGGAAACTTTCTTCCCTTTGCATCAGACCTTCTTCCATCCCCAGATATCCGGTTATGTTCAGCTGTGCGTGCACACGGGCAGGTCGGTGCAGATGAAGAGCGTGTGTGAGTTGCAAGGAGGGTGGACTTGGGGTGGCAGGTGGGGGACGATGTCCCCCTCCCTCATCTTGCCCCCATATAGAATTCCCCAAAGCTCTCCCGCCTGCCAGCTCATTTGGCTGTGGGCCTCGGAGCGGCCAGTCGCCTCACTCAGACCTGGAGCTGGCCTTTATTTTTAGCAATGACATGTGTCAACTCAGCTGCTGCTATCGCAGGGGGCGGGGGAAGGGGAGGGGCGGCCGGGGGGTGCTCTCTTGCTCTCTTTGCTTTTTCTGCTTGGTAGGATCCTTTAGCTGCTAATAGAGCCGGGCATCCGTCTAGGACTTTAACTCCCTGAATCCCGCAGCGCCGCTTGTACGAAAGGTAGAGTCTCTGCTTGGCTTGTTTGGTTGGCTGGTTTGGTTTGTGTCCCGAAGGAGACGTGTGTTGCTTTGGGATCCAAAATGTTCTTTTTTGGGTGTGCTTGTTGCTGGGCTCTTGACTCCCAAAAGCGGGTGGGGGGGCTATTTTTAGCCAGCTATGAAGGGCTACAGTAACAGGTTTGCCTTTGGTGGACTGCATCCATTGGCTGGTTTTTCTCTCCCAGCAAACAGAACTTGTGTGTGGGGGTGTGTGTGCACGCGCGTGGGGAGGTGGTGTGTGTGTGTGTGTGTGTGTGTAAGGACAGCACAGTGTGTGTCACTCTCTTGGTTTTTAGACTGCATGATTCATTCACCAGGACTGCTATTTTGGGTACTTGTCACCACTATCTGCCCTGCTCTCCTCCCCCTCCCAGAACCATCGATTGCAGTAACGCTGCAGGGGACTGAACTCGTGGAAAGCAGAAACACGCTGCTTTCTGGCCAGAATCTCATGTTGAGAACTCTTGCTCATATCTGTGATCCTTCTAGCCCTGTAGCCTGTCTCTGACAGTGGCAACACCGGCTACTTCAGAGGAAGGTGTAAGAGCCCGGCAGTAGCAGTTATGGGATCATTTGCCCCCCATATTAGGTCTCCAAAAGCCAGAGATTGGCTGAACCCCTAAAGCATGGGATTTAATAGCCCTTCTGCTTGTTATCCTTGATGGTAGCTTTGGAGAGAACTCTGCAGTGTGGCTGCTCTTAATAACAAGTTTAGTGTAAAACACCCGGGACCAAATGTCCTGCCTGGCGTAATTATTGCTTGTAGGGTTCGCAGTTCGAAGCCGCAGGACAGTTTCAGTGACTGTAGCACCTGGGTTTCATATGTTAGTTTTGGAAGCTGTTTCTCAACTTCCTGTGTGAGCTGTTTGCTTCCGAATGAAGTGTTAACTTCGCCAGTAGACGTGTGGCCATAACGTTGTGAAAACGTTTGTCGTGTGGAACCCTCGCTCATGTTCAGCCTCTCAGCAGAGTGATCAGCAGCTCAACTCACTAAGGCTCGCAGCTCAGTGGTGCTTTTCCAGAGCCACAGGATAAGGGAGGAAGAATTTTCATTTGCTCGGAGGTAACATAAATTGCTGTACTGAAATGTCCCCCCAAGGCGTGTGCCTGGTCTGCCTCTGGGTTACATTCTACTAACCTGTATTTAGAAGCTGCTGACGGTGCTGCCTTGAATATGAAATGCATAACAAAAGGGTTAAGGAAAGTTCTGACTGGGGAACCTGTCATGCCCAGATTTCAGTCTGTCAGTGGGGGCTGGGGGCATCTCCCATTCAAAAGTCTGTGGGACAATTCATCCCAATTTGCATATTAATAAGCTCCCAGTGCAGTAGGCATCAGGGGAGCAGCACAGAATCTTAACCTCCAGCACCCCTGTGCAGCTCCCGGCTGGGCATGCCACTCCTGCCAGCCGTGTGGGGAAATGTTAGCCAGGACTGCAGGAGTCCATGGGACGGACGCTGCGGAGGGGTGATGTGCGCGGCTCAATGTCCCATGGCGGGGGGAGCTGCTCTCCCCAGATTCAGAGCATCCCAGCTAGTACCACACTTTGTTGGAGCCCCTCCATGCCGATAGGCCTGGGAGGATTCATGGAAAACCTCAAAGCCACTGTTCTAGAGAGATCTCCATTGTTCTCCCCCTCGCTGTTCAGTGCAAAATGGACCCTGTGAGGCAGGGCACGACCTTCGCTGGCTGGGAGCTCACAGGGCCTCACCTGGCTCTCCATGCAGTCACGAGGAGCTCTTGTCACTGGCTTCAACGCAAGGCCAAACCTCGAGATGAACTGTTGAGAGCGGGGAGGGAGGGAGGGTCAGGAGCTGGTGGCAGATGAGATGGTGTTGCCCCTCCTCCTGGCAGGGGTGTCTGCTTTGAACAACCAGGGTGACCATGCTGGTGTGCAGTGACTGTGCTCCTCACACAGCTGAGGAAGTGGGGAGGGTGGTGCAGTGAGCCAGGACTCCTGGGTTCTGTTCCCAGCTCCCTTGCTAAGTGCTAACACAGCTGTAAAATGGGGATACTCTTCAGCTCGCTGCCATGTTGTGAGGCTAAAGTCATGTCTGTGCAGCCCAGAGAGAAGTGTTATGTCTGCCAGTTCCCCAGCCTCCCCTCCTGGCCGGGGAGCCCAGGGGAAGGCTTATGCCCGTGCTGCACCCGAACATTTAATGGACTCATTGGCAGCCCGGGGAAGACTGTTGGGATGGCTGGTGTAAGGCCCGCCCCTGCGCCAGAGGCCCTGCTCACACCAGCAAGCTGAGCCTGTGCTGGAAATGGCCCGGAGGGGGACAGCCTAGCGCCATGGCAGGGCGGAGTGAGGACAGGGCTGGCCAGGGATGTCTGTGTCACCCTTAATCAATTGTCAGTCCCGGTGCAGGCAGAGCTGATGCCAACAGCCATGTCCGGCCTTGGGCTACCCAGGCCCTTTATCTGCCTGCAAAGAGCCTGGGGATAATTCAGAGCCCCCAGGAGAATGGGAAAGACCCTGCTCTGCTCGCTGACTCCGAGCTCTGAGCTTGTAAAGAGCAGCCCGGCTCGAGTTCTGCCCTCCTGATCTACGCTGGTGTCAGTGCCAGGGGCCTCTTGCCATCCACTGCCCAGCACCCCCCGCCTCACTGAAAGCATGGACAGTGCCGAGAGCCGGGACTGGGAGTCAGGACGCCTGGGGTCTGCCCCCCATGCTAGGCGGCAGTGCTGCCGAGTGGTTAGAGCGGAGGGCGCTGGGTCAGGGCTCTGGGGCTCAGGCAGCCGCTGGCATCTTAACTACTGGTTTATCTAATGGTACACTGGGCAGGCCGAGCCTGTGTGTGTGTGTGTGAATGTCTGTCTGTCTGTGTGTGAATGTCTGTGTGCGAATGTCTGTGTGCATGTGTCGGTGCCTGTCTGTGTGGGTATCTGTGTCTGTGCCTGTGTGTGTCTGTGTCTATGCACGTGTGTAAGTGTGTGTGTGTTTGTGTGTGTGTGTCTGTGTCTGTGGGTGCCTGTCTCTGTGCGTGTGTCTGTGCATGTGTGTGTATGCGTGTGTGTGTCTGTGCCAGTCTGTGTGACTGTCTGTGTGTCTATGCATGTGTGTGTCTGTCTGTCTGTCTGTGCCTGTCTGTGTGGGTGCCTGTCTCTGTGCATGTGTCTATGCGGGTGTGTGTGTGTCTCTGTCTGTGCCTGTCTGTGTGGGTGTCTGTCTCTATGTGTGTCTGTGCGTGTGTGTGTGTGTGTGTGTGTGTGTGGATGTGGGTGCCTATCTCTGTGCGTGTGTCTGTGTGTCTGTGCGTGTGTGTGTGTGTGAGGGTGCCTGTCTCTGTGCGTGTGTCTGTGTGTCTGTGAGTGTGGGTGCCTGTCTGTGCGTGTGTCTGTGAGTGTGTCTGTGTGGGTGCCTGTCTCTGTGCGTGTGTCTGTGTGTGTGTCTGTGTGGGTGCCTGTCTCTGTGCGTGTGTGTGTGTGTGTGTGAATGTCTGTCTGTGTCTGTGCCTGTTTGTGTGGGTGCCAGTCTCTGTGCGTGCGTGTGTGTGTGTGTGTCTGTGCCTGTCCCTGTTTGTGTGGGTGTCTATGTGTGTGTGGCTGCCTGTCTGTGTGTGTGTGTCTGTGTGGGTGCCTTTCTGTGTCTGTGCCTGTCTGTGTGGGTGCCTGTCTCTGTGCATGTATCTATGCGTGTGTGTGTGTCTCTGTCTGTGCCTGTCTGTGTCTATGTGGGTCTGTGTCTCTGTGTGTGTGTGTCTATGCGTGTGTGTGCATGTGTCTGTGACTGTGTGTGTGTATCTGTGTCTATGCGTGTGTGTCAGTGACTGTGCCTTTCTGTGTGGGTGCCCGTCTCTGTGCGTGTGTCTGTGTGTGTGTCTATGCACATGTGTGTCTCTGTCTGTGCCTGTGCACGTGTGTGTGCCTGTGTGTGTGTGTGTGTGTGTGTGTCTGTCTGTCTGTGCCGGTGTCTGTCTCTGTTTGTGTGTGTGTGTGTTTGTCTGTGCCTGTCTGTGTGTGTGCCTGTCTCTGTCCGTGCCTCTGTGTGTGTGTGTGTGTGCGCGCGCTATAAACCCCAAACACTGGCAGCCACCTGTGCCCTCCCTATGCCGCTGCCCCCCTCCCCGCCCGCCGCAAGGCAGCTCCCGCGGTAGCAGCGGCGGAAGATTCCAGACGCGGCCTGTGACCCTCCGGCCCCCGAGGACTCCCTCACGCCTCCCCGCTGGGCTCGTTTCAGGCAGGCCTGGGGGCTGCCGCGGCAGCAGCAGAAATAGCAGCCAAGCTCAGGGAGCAGGAAGAGACGCCCCGGGCCCTCCCGGCGCACGGGAAAGTGACTTTCTCTCCTTGGTATTTGTGCTGCGGAGAGGCCAGGTGGCAGGGACAGGCAGTGAGCTCAGCTCGTCGAAATGTAACCAGGAAAGGTCAATGCCTCCCCTGGGGGCTGGGCTAATCCTCCCCCTTCTCCTCCGCCGATTGCGGGGTGCTGTGATTCCCGCAGCCCCGGCCCCTTGCAGGCTGGGTGTCTGCGCGCAGAGTGTGGCTGGCTCTAAGAATGGAGCGAGCGATTAAAAACCCACCCCGGAGAGCAGGGAGCCTGCCGCTGGCGAGGGACCCCCAGGGCGATCGGGAAGGGCCCGGCAGCCTGTACAGCGATCCTTGGGAGGAACCGAGTTACCGAGCCAGCTCTGCCCAGCGTGGTACGTTGCACCGAGCAGCCTAAGGTTAATCCGGAACTGGCACAAAGCAAAGGGATTCTCCTTCCGCATCACAGTGAAGCGGTTCAGCGGCTGTCTGGGGCTGGCCGGTGTGGTCCATGGCACTGGCTCACCCAGGACAAAGCTTCGGTCTCCAGTCCCCGGTCCCTGTAGAAGAACCGCATTGAGTCTGGCCTCACCCCGCGGGGGCTGCGGCTGCCGGGGTTCTGTCTCCAGCTGGCGGCGTGGGCCCTGCAGGCTGTTCTCTCTGCCAGGTGTGGAAACGTCCCATCTTCTAGCTCGTTGCTGTGAGCAAGGGGGGGGAGCAGCTGCCGCCCCATCCCGCAGCCCCGCTGGCTGGAGTTAGCATGCGCCAGCTCCAGCACCTGGGCGCCTCATGGTGCAGCGCTAATGCCAAGGTCACGGTGTTGGTTTGCTTTTAAAAGTTAACAGTTAAGCAGGAGGGCGGTTCCTCTTAGCACCAGGGCATCAGGGACCCGTGCAGGGAGTCTCTAGCCAAGGGCTTTGTCCCAGGCACCAGCACACCCTGCAGGGCAGAGAAGTGGATGGCTGGCTCTCTTCCTTGCCCCATCCAGTGCAGCCGAAAGACTCCCTTCTCCGCTGGCGTGGCTCAGTGCAGGCCCATGCCCTGTGCTGAGGGCGAGCCCCCGGGGTCTGGAAGCACTCTCTGTCACAGTGCTTGCCCGCCATAATGTTGTGCCCTGGCAGGCCTTGGAGAGGAGAGGCCCCCTCACAGCCTGTGTGCAGTTTGTAAAGTGCTTCGGGATCCGTTCTGTGCCAGGGCTGGTTGGGAATTTCACAGGAATGATTTTTGGACAGAAAATGCCGTTTCTACTCAATCAGATTGGTCCACAGGAAAATTTTCGATTTTGCCAAATCTTTTTCTTTTTGTGTTGGGAAAATCAAAACATTTTGTTTCGGGTCAGCTGGTGGCTCTGGATGTGCTTTTTGGACAGGCCAGCTGGGCACCAGAGCTGGGTGACAGGCAGCTCCTGGGTTTAGAAGAAGTAACTCCATTGCAGCATGTCTGTTCCTTAATTGGACCCTGGAATAAAATGAGGAACTTTTCTGCATCAGAAATATCTGCAACTCCCGCCCCCAAATATTAGCATGCTTTGGAAGTGGCATTGCCTCGCTCAGAAACCACGTCCTCCCCCCTTCCCCCTGTGTGTGTTTGCCTCTTGGGGGCAAAAAAGGTGGGAGAAACCCACAGTTGTGGACCTGTGTTTTTCTTCTGAAAGTTGATCACCCAGCAAAAACCTGGCCCTTAAGGCAGTGCTGGCGTCACTCATGTCAGCGTTGACTGAGAGGTTCCAGGTTCCTTTCTGAAATCTCCCCACCAGGCCAAATGCCAGAGGGAGGAGAATAAAAAGAATAGCCTAGGATCCAGATCTGTAAGGAGGCTTCTAGCAGTCGTGAGAGGCTCTGGACGTGGTTAGGGATAATGGGGCTTAAAACAGCTGAGTGGTCAAAGTGGAATCCAGAAGCATTTTGCAGCTGGTGTAAGTGGTTAGAACAGGTGTCTGGGAGCCTGGACTCCTGGGCTCTAGTCCCAATTCTGCCGCTGACTCACTGTGGGCCTGTGGGCAGGTGACTCACCCCCCCTCTACCTCGCTTTCCCCAGCTGTGGAAGGTGGCAAATAGTCACGAGCGCTCCACCGCCAAGGTACCTTGTGAGGCTTAATTCACGCATGCTTGGAGAGCCTCAGTGAAGAGGTGCTGTAAAGACGCAGAGAGTTACTTTGATTTGCTCTATGGAGAGGCTGTATGAGATGAGGGCAACAATTCTGTGTGGGAGGATGGGGTGTTTGTCTGAGCATTTGTATGAACGTGTCCATTGGATTCTGCTTCACACAGACAAACTCTTCTTGAAAAGTCTCTCTGAACCAAGCAGGAATTTCACCTGCACCTGGGATTCCCGAGGGTCTCTCAACTGCATTCACTGAGGCCAACACATGGGAGATGCAACTGCACAGATTCTTCAGTGCCTTTGTGCCCACCCTGGCGTGTCATGCCAAGGCGGTGGAGGGTGGCGTGTGGGATGTCAGTGCATTTTGGGATGGGGCTTTCCCTTTTACAAAACTAGGAAGGAAACCCATTCCTTGAGCTGTTTGAAAGCAGCCCTGGAGAGAACCCTGCACTGACAGTGTCATAGTCCTAGACAGGCCTTTTGGATACAAAGTCCCCATCTGAATCCCTCCAGCATGAAGGACTCCTCCACACTGCAGTGCTTTAGTTAGATCCACATCATAATTGCCAGACTGGATCAAAGACACTGTCCAACTAGCTCTGAATCCTGCCCTCACAGTGCCCAGACCCAGCTGCCTCTGAGGAAGGTGTAGGAACCCTGCAGTTGCTGATGTGGCATTATCTGCCCCCCACACTAGATTTCATCCTGGTGTCTGATTGTTAGAGGTTGCCCTGAAGCAGCAGATTTAATATCCCTGCCAAACTGCTAATGTTAGTTAAATAACTCTGCATATTCTTGATTTTCACAGAAATGCCCAATCCCTTTTTGAACCTTATTGACTTCTTACCCTGAACAGTGTCATGTGGCAGTGAGTTCCACAGCTTAATTACACATTGTGTGGGAACGGTATTTCTTTCTATCTGTTTTTAATTTTAATTTCACTGACTGTCCCCCTTGCTCGTGTGTTATGAGGGAGAGAGAACGGAGCTGCTGATCTCTCTTCTCTGGACCAGTCAGTATTTATAGACTTTTGTCATGTCCCCTCTGCTCCATCTTCTCTCTAAGTAACAGTGGTTTCAGTGTCTTTTCAGAGAGTTTTCCCAGGCTCTCACCCCCCTCTGAACCGCCTCCATTTCCGCCATGTCCTTTGTGAGCTGGGCTGCCTGGTGCTGGTCACTCAGAGGGGGCCACCCCATTGGCTAGTACAATGTAGGTATAATGTTCTCCATGTTTCAGAGTAGCAGCCGTGTTAGTCTGTATTCACAAAAAGAACAGGAGGACTTGTGGCACCTTAGAGACTAACCAATTTATTTGAGCATAAGCATTCGTGGGCTGCAGCCCACTTCATCCGATGCACAGAATGGAACATACAGTAAGAAGATATATATATACACATACAGAGAAGGTGGAAATTGCCATACAAACTGTAAGAGGCTAATTATTTAAGATGAGCTATTATCAGAAGGAGAAAAAAAACTTTAGTGATAATCAGCATGGCCCATTTAGACAGTTGACAAGAGGGTGTGAGGATACTTAACACAGGGAAATAGATTCAATATGTGTAACGACCCAGCCACTCCCAGTCTCTGTTCAGACCCAAGTTAGTGGGATCTAGTTTGCATATTAATTCAAGCTCAGCAGTTTCTCTTTGGAGTCTGTTTTGAAGCTTTTCTGTTCTCCATGTCATTCACCGCCCTGTTCCCTGGGCCTCCTCACACCTTGTTAGCTCGTTAGCCATAGCTGTGCACTGAGCAGAGGCCCACAGTCGGGCCCAGGTCCCTTCCCGGCACTGCCATGGTTAATTTAGACGCTGTGAGAGGAATGAGAAGTTTAACGTTTTCCCTCCCACGGTCACTACTTTGCTGTTGTTAACAGTGCAGTTCCTTTGCTGTGGTGTTGCCCATTCACCCAGCGTGTTGCCGTCTGTGAATTCCTCAAGCCCTCTCTGGCCCTGATTAACCTCGGGAACTTTGTGTCATCTGCCTGAGTCCTCTACACTCACGTCAGGGCTACTGGCTGCCACGGATTTGAGCTGACTGGGCAGAGACCTTCCAGGGTCTGCCTCTCCCCCCGATCTCCGGAGCGGCATCACTCATTGCCAGGCTATTTACTCCCAGCTGGGAGGGGCCTGCTCAGCCCGCTGGGTCGGACCCCGTGTAGCGGGTGAGGTGGGGCAGAGCAGCTTGTGTGTTTCATACATCTCTTGCTCATGGACTAACAACATCTCTGTTTTTTCTCTCCTCCCATCCTCCTATGTATGTGTGTCTGGTCCTGGGCCCAGGTCGATGTGTCATTTGTCTCCATAAAGCATCATTTCTTGTATCACACCCGAAGCACTCCAGCCCTCAGGCACTTTCACGGCAGAAGCATGGCCATCTCATCACGCCTGGCACTGTGGGAGCAAAAGGAAAGTGACGACACTCAGTGCTGCTGCAGGGGCAGGGTTCCCTCACTGAACGTGGCATGTCTCTCCTGGGTGCGGGGCCTCGGGCGCTTAGAGGGAGCAGATCATTGAAAGGAGCCAAGGGTTCCCAACTGTACAGTAGCGGCGCTTCCAGCAGGCGGGCAAGGAGCATGCCTGGCTTTAACCATTTGCTAGCCAGCGCGGTCCATTCCTTTGGATTCACTTTACCCATAAAGATTTGGCATCTCATTGTCAATGGCTCGCTTGTCGCTCCCTGTGCATGTCCCGCTGCCTTCCACGAATGCCCTTTCTGAGCATTCTAGCTCTTAGCACGTAGGGGGCCAGTTGTGTTTTGTTTTGTGAGCTATTTCTCTGCTGCCTTGGGAGCAGATGGCTCCTGCCAGTAAATTCCAGGTAGAAGAAGAGAGTTATAATATGCTTGAAAAGTAGACTGACTATCCTCACCCAAGGTAAAAGCCACGTGCGGGTGTGTGTGAGAGGAACACCGTGGGGTCTGAAGTTCCAGTCTTCTTTCGGACAAAAGTAAGAAGGTTCAAAGGGCCGAAACTGTCAGAGCTTTCCCTGCTTTCCAAGCTTTGAAAATGGGAATGTTCCTGTGCCTCTTTGCGACAGCCACATCCTCTGCAATATGCGGGGGGCCAGATCCGAAGCCCACTGAGGGCAGTGCAGGTCTTTCCATTGACTTCAGTCAGCTTTGGAAGAGGCCCTTAAACGTGTCCACTCTTGTAAGAGGAGGAGAGGACAATGGTTTATGGAGGCCTAGATCTGCTTCTGCAAGACATCCTTGGGGCTGCTTTGCCAGGGGACGCTAGAACGTTGTACAGCTGGTACTAGGCATAAACAGATGAAGCAATTGCTTAGGGCCTCAAGCAGCTCAAGGGGGCCCCCCATTAATTATTAGTATGTGTTGTGTGTGGGGGGAAGGCCCCCAAAATATTCCAGCTTAGAGCCCCCCATGGGCTTGCACCGGCACTTGTAAAGGTGCTGGATATGTATTCTGCCCTCCGCCTGCATAAAGGGGGACAGATTAAAACTCATCCAGCCCTTCTTTGTGTCCTGCTAAATAGCTGGTGGCTTTTAATCAACTGAAGGTAAAAAAAACCCCCAAAACAAAACCCAACTGCACATCTTGTTCAGCACAAGTGGGGACACGTGTAGGAAACGTTTGAAATGTCATAAGCAAAGGAGGGAGAGCTAGTTAATGGGGCACTGGTTAGGCTAGATGACCCCAAATTAGACCACTCCAGCAGAGTCCCCAGTGATTTTCAGAGGTGCAAGGGGGAGTTGCATTGGGGGATGTCACTTAACTGCCCTTGGTCCTTTGGAAATCTCGCCTGCAGTTCTATGTGGGGTATTTCCCTTAAATTTGCTTAGTTTTTTGGAAAGAAATTGGTGCTGCTAGTCTGGTCTTCATGAATGACCCTACGACTAAACAGCCATGTGCTCCAAGGCAACCCCACAACAACCCAGCAGGTGCAACCCCAAGACTCCCAAGCAACCCTACAATAACAAACCACATGCACAGCCCCATTGCTCACGGCAAACCTGTAGTAGACACAGCCAAGGGGAGGGAATGAATTCAGCAAGGGGAGGGTGCAGTTCCAGATCATGAGCGGTGGTGGTCTGATGAGCGATGAGAACGTCTGATTGCTGGAAAGAGCTCTGCAAGCCCCTGGCCACGTCTCTCTCACTTTGCTACTCCCGTGTGATGCTATAGCAGAGTGCGGGACTTGGCCTGCCATACATGAGCTTGGTTGCGTCATGTATGCCGACTAACTGCTCTCCGAGGGGTTTGTGATGCTGTCTGAGCCTGAAGAGCAGACCTCTGCCGGGGCCCATGAGGTGTGACATCGAATAATGTAGCCTCTGCTTGTGCAAACAGATCAGGGAAGAGGACCGGAGTCCGCCCCCTTCCTCACCACCTCCACTTTTCTCAGTGATTCCTGGGGGATTCATCAAACAGCTTGTTCGGGAAACAGAGAAAGAATCCAAGGTAGCTAAACGGAAAGAGAAAGGCACCTTGAACTCCAAAGAAGACGTAAGTATTGAACGAATTGTGCCCTGTGTTCAGTATCCTGGGGGTCAGCTGTTGGTGTAACCTCCATCATCGAATGTGTATGGCATGGCCCCCACAGTTGGCTGGGCCAGAGGATACCAGACTACTACAACTGCCAGTTAGAGGAGTTGCTCCTTTAGCTCAATGGCTGGTGCTTTTAGTGCTGGATGTCCCAGGTTCATTCCCCACTGAGAACCTGAAAGGGCCCCAATATCTGTGCATCTGGGATAATGAGTACATCCTGAAAATGCCCCTGTGCTAGAAAGGCAGAATGTTGTTGTCCATGATATTACGAGGGCTAAGATTTGGGTTTAGTGAGGGCTGCCAGGGGCAAGAGGGGAGAAACCACTAGTTTTCTTGTTTGCACAATTGTGTTTCTAACAGATCAAAAGTCTAGAGCCTCACTGCAGGGGCACCTTTTCATATGTGAGATAATCCTGGATGAAAACACTGGGAATGAATCTCGCTAACAGAGCTACTTGTTAATAGACAATAGTATCAAAGTGGTAGGTAAGCTTGCAAGGCTCCTCAAACCAGGTTTGTAGTTGGTCCACGAGCAATGCCAAACCCAAAGTCCCCAGTGTCTTTCTACAACGGCTGCTGTCACTGGAGTGAAGCTGGATGATATTTTGGTGCTAGTTGCAAAGTTTTTCACGTGAGATGCAGGAATCAGGATCAGGGCAGTGTCTTCAAATTGGTAATAAATGGATAAATTGGAGAGGGTTGAGAGAAGAGCCAAAAAATAATGAAAGCGTTGGAAAACATGCGATAGAGTGATCCATTCAGCTCCTTAAGTCTATGTATCTTAACAAAGGGAAGGTTAAGGGTGATCACAGTCTGTAAGTACCTACGTGGAGAACAGGAATTTGCTAAAGGGCTCTTCAGTCTAGCAGACAAATGTTTAACAAGATTTAATGGTTGGAAGTTGAAGCCAAACAAATTCGGACTGGGAATTAAGTACTGTACACATTTTTTACAGTGAGGGTAATTAACCACTGGAACATTTACTGAGCGTCGTGATGGATTCTGCACTGTTGGTCATTTTTAAAGCAGGATTGAGTGTGTTTCTGGAAGTTCTGATCTGTTTCAAACAGGACTGAATTCAGTGAAATCCTGCGGCCTGTGCTATGTAGGAGGTCAGATTAGAGTATCACAGTGGTCCCTTCTGGCCTTACAATCTATTAATCTAATCAAAGCTATTTGGGCAGGGGAGCCTGCGGGGGCCAAATGCTGGCCTGACTTACACTTTTTCCAGCCTTGGGACCTACCCCAGGAGGTCCGGCTTGCCGTTCAGACCAGCTGCCTTGATCCCAGCTAGATTCCCAGGGTTCTTAGCAGCCACGACTGTGGGAAAGGATCAGCCCCATCAATAAAACCACCCCCCAGATCCCAAAGAATCTCTACTGTTTCTAGTATGCAAAGCAACCTGTTTGGATGGGTGCCCTGGTGGCAGGGCCAGACCAGGTCAGTCAGGAGGCAGCCAGGGGACGTGTACATTGGAAGTAGCACTTCAAATGATGATACCAAGGGGAGGCTCCTCGGGAAGGTGCCAGGTGGCCTGTGGTCACCGGAAGGCCGTGCTGTCCTGGACTTTCCCTGGAAGTTTCTGGGCTGCCTGGCTCCGGTGTGGAGTTTGCTGGGTAGCTATGAAAACAGAGAATTAGTCTCAGCGAATGCCAGCAGACTCCATGGGCAGAGACTGAGCACCATTAATGTACAGCTGAGGCACCTGTGGCTTTGCTAATGCAATTAGCTGCCCTAGACACGCTTAACAGCCAGTCTAGAAATTAGGCAAAGTGAAAAATTCTCTGTGGTGCACATTGATCCCTTGGTCAGTGCCCAAAACGAATGGCTCAAAGGCATGACTAGCTGGCGAGGGAAGCGCAGAGTCTGTTCCACGGCAGCTCCATCCCCGAGCCAACAGACCTTCTTCTGGGGGAAGAATTCCGTTTTCCCCAGCTAGATATGACACCAAAGGGTAATGGATGGATAGGGCCAGGTGACAATGCCTTCCTCAGCCGGCTGTTGTTAATGTCCCCCGCCATCACCTCCACTGCCCGAGTCACGGACAAGCGGCGCAATTGTCGAAGGAATGGAGCTAGACCTCGCTGCTCAGTGTAAGCGTCTAGACTGGACATGCTAACAGGGAGTGCTTGGAAGGAGAAACAGACCCCTCTCTCAGGATGTGGGCAGCCGGGGATGCGACAGGCCTTTCTGCAGAGGGCCCGCTCAAAGCCTCTGTGCTATTTAAGCCCCAGGGGTTTGGGCTCCAACTCATATATTCACGTTAAAGCAAGAGCTGCGTGCGTCCCTGGGTCAGGGTGAGAGCCCTATGTCCCTTGCAGGGATGAGCCCTAGGTGTCCAGTCCTGCCAGGCATTCAGCATGCTCAGCTCCACTGGAGATGCTGGCACCGGGGCTGGATGAAAACAGCTTGCAGGATTAGGCCCTGGGTAACATTGTCAGAAGGGCCAGGTTTTCACAGGTATTTGGCACCTGAAGGAGCAGATGGACACCATGCGGGGTTTTCCAAAGCACCTGGGCACCTAACTTGAAAGTGAAATCAATGGGAGTCAGGAGCCGGGGGGCTTTTGCAAATCCCATGAGCTGCCCCTCTGCTCATTTAGGCACCTAAATAACTTCAGAAATCTGGCCCTAGGTCCCCCTAAATTAGGGGGCTAGGAGCCAACATCACTGCTGAAAATGGGACATAAGAACAAAGCTGCTTTTTAAAATGTTGCCCTGAGTGCATATTGCTGTTCCTGCGATTTGTGATCTGACCCTGCAGTTTATCCCTATAAATTGGAAGCTACTTTTAGTTGCTCCAAGTCTCTC
This sequence comes from Chelonia mydas, assembly GCF_015237465.2. Taxonomy (NCBI): domain Eukaryota; kingdom Metazoa; phylum Chordata; order Testudines; family Cheloniidae; genus Chelonia; species Chelonia mydas. Next base: position 30,517,907 of record NC_057856.1, read on the forward strand.
TCTAAAATCAAACCCTCCTCGACCCCCAGGTGAGGAGAGCAACTCACCAACCCCCTGTAGCTCTGCACCTGAGGTGAAGCTAGGTCCAAGTTTCTGCAGAGACCCTGGTGCCTGTTGGCTGCCAAATCCAGGCTGATGGATTCACCGAGTGAGTTGTTTCTCTAGCATCACCAGGCTTAATGCTAACAGGCTCCGCTTCATCTTGATTTTGTTTTTAGCCTCCTGGGAAGGACAACCACCACGTGCAGCAGTTTGTGACAAAGGATGAGAACATCCTTGAAGTAGGAGGAGAAATGGCAAGTGAAGGGCAACTGCTGCAGAATGGCCTGAACGGAGAGCAGCACGAAGGGGAAGTGGCCGCGGAAATTGCACCGAGAAAGCCTCTTCCCTTCAAGAGAGTCGTGAAGAGGAGCAACATCATGAAAGCCACCTCCCCGGCACCTGAAAAGGCAGCGGCCACTCCCAAACCAGGGAAGACAATCCCACCAGATGAGTCCAAGGTTGCCAGACTTCCAAGTTCTGAGCAGAGCCCTAAGGAACAAAGTAAAGGGGAAAATGCCCCTGCTGGTGCTCCAACAACCGGTAAGGATTTTCAGCGCCACCGTGAAGATCCTGCAAAGGAGGGCGACGCATTGAGGAGAAAATGTCCTGAAAGTTCAGGGAGAGAGAAGGTGGTAACGAAGAAGCAGTGGGAGCCCCAGATCAAGGCTGAAATCAAGAAGGGGCAAGGGGAGATCAAGGAGAAGCCAGGGGAAATCAAGGCGGAACCAGTGGAAATCAATGAGGAACAAGGGGAGGTCAAGGAAGAACCAGTAGAAATCAAGGAGGAGCAAGGGGAAGTCAAGGAGAAGCCAGGAGAAATTGAGGAGGAACCAGTGGAAAACAAGAAGGAGCCTGGAGAAATCAAGGAGCCAGGGGAAAGCACAGACTCAGACAAGGTGATTTGGTGCCCTGTCCATGTGTCCTGCTGTACAGCTAGAGTATGGTGTACAGAGTCCTGCCCTATGGAGTTAGAGTAAAAACCCCTCTGATACAGGAGACCTGAAATAAAATAAAAGCTGTTTAAGGTCCCAGATCATTGTATTATGTAGACTTAAAAGTGACAATTTGATTAGAATGCATGCAGATGTTAAAATGTGTAAGAATGTGCTTAGTGTTTAAATGTCATGAAAACCGGGTGGGATGTTGCATGCATTGTTTTCATGTACCTGTACCGAGTTATAATGTACTAGCAGACATTTGCGTTGTCTGTACCCCTGTAACTAAGTAACCCAGCAAACGGGAAAGAAGCCTTGTGGAATGCAAATGAAGAACTTTAACAGGAAAGTGCTAATTCCTGTGGCTGGAAAGCAAATTGTCACTGTGTGTGAGATCAAAGGTCAAAGACTTTAAGAGATCAGATCAGAACTGCCTCTGCTTCCCTGTCTCCTGCTGCAGGAACATGACTCTCTTTTTGTCTCCAGGTTCATGACGACGTGTGGTATGAAACAGAGAAAGTTTGGCTTGTCCAGAAAGATGGATTTACACTGGGTAACTTTCATTTTCTCTGTCTCCACTCTGTGATGTCTAAGATGAGTAATTTGCTTTGGTGCTGTTTGGAAGGGAGATAAACCCTCCAGCTTTGGGTGCACCACTGGGGGCTAGGAGGAAACCTCCCCGGGGAAGCTAATCCAATCACTACAGGCTACAGGGCTTCTTCCTCTGAAGCAGCTGGCACTGGCCACAGCTGCAGCCAGGATGCTAGACTAGGTGGATCTCGGGTCTGATCCAGTCTGGCTATCCCTGTGTGGCCATTGCTGAGGCTCAGACAGGAGAGGAGCCTCTCCTACGAGCTGTGACCTCCTCCTAGTCTGGCAGTTACAGCAGGGGCCTGGGAGCGGGGCTCTGGTTCTGTGCTGGGCTCCGTCAGGACTCACTGTGTGGCTTGGCCAAGTCCTGCTGGCCAGGTCTCTAAAGTGCCAAATGCCTGCAGCTTGCATAGCCCCAGAAGGGTTAGTGGGAGCTCAGCCTGTCCAGAGACTCACCCATTAGGTTTGGATGACTTGCTTCTCTTGATCTGTGAAATGGGTTAAACCTTGTCTGGCTTTCTCACAGGCAGGAGGGTGTGAAACAGGATTATTGTATGCAAAGGGCCATGCAAGGTGCAAGTGCCACTAAGCCTGCAGCTGCTAGTGGGGAGAGGCAAAATATCACCCTTGAAGTACAAGAGCAAACCTAATGCCTGGTGGGATCTCTTTCCTGTTGGTCGCGCTCATTGAAGGCTTGCAAACACTGGAGCCCGTATTGCCCTCCCTTGTAACGTTCTTCCAGTACAGGCAGCGTTTGGTATTCGTTAAGGCAGTGTTTCCCAAACTTGGGACACCGCTTGTTCAGGGAAAGCCCCTGGCGGGCCCGGCCAATGGGGGCTGTTGGAAGCAGCGGCCAGCACGTCCCTTGGCCCGTGCCACTTCCCGCAGCCCCCATTGGCCGGGCACAGCGAACCGCGGCCAGTGGGAGCCGCGATCGGCCGAACCTGCGAACGCGGCAGGTAAACAAACCGGCCCGGCCTGCCAGGGGCTTTCCCTGCACAATTGGCATCCCGAGTTTGGGAAACACTGCTCTAAGGTATTTCCCATGATGCTTTTTCTGTGGACACTGTTGTTAACTCTCAGAGTTGGTTTTAGAAACCAGTCTGAATCTCTCGTTTGTACTGCGGCCCCTTTACCTCGCTCTGGCAGCGTGTGTACATAACGTCTCCTCTGCGAGTGGAGGTGTGGCTGCAACGTGGGGCGACTTATCTCTGCTAACTTGAATCTCGTTAGCATGGGTGACCACAGCGGTGCTGAACCGGCAGAACAGGCTTCGGCATGGACTAGCAGCCAGAGTACCAGCTGGCAGGGACCCTTCGTCTGTACTCTCGTGCTAGCCTGGGCTGCAGCCTGCTCTGCCACCTCTACACACACTGTTACCTGTGCTGGCTAGAACAAATGCGCACGCCTGCCCGTGCTGCCATTATGTCTACACTTGCAGTGTCGGCAGAGCCCTTCGGGCTGTGCGCACGACAGGGGTGTGAGTTCTAAAGCACGGGGCGCTGCTTGGACTGTGGAGACCCTGCCGGTGCGCACAAGAAGTTCCCGAGTGCACAGTCCTGGGGTGAGACCAGAATCAGCCCCTCTGTAGTTCTCTGAACAAGAACCACACCTTGGGCAGGCCTGTTCAGCTACCTCTGTAATTAGCTGCCCCTTATTTAGGGAAGAACTCATCTTTGGGCTTCCCTTGCAGCTACCGTGCTGAAGCCAGATGTGGGGACCCCGGAACTGCCAGCTGGGAGAGTGAGGATTCGCTTAGAAGCTGACAACACTGTCACTGAGGTGGACGAGGAGGACGTTCACCGGGTGAGTACCCAGAAATAAAACCCCACGGATGCTGTCAAACCTGCTGGGAAAGCCCCTTCCTGCATCCCAGCTGAAATGGTCTCTCTGCCCCAAGGCAAACCTCACTGTGAGGTGGGGGCAGCTCTGCTGAAGTCAATGGAACTGCACCAGCTTATGCTGATATACGCGGGCCCCCATCCCTAGTGGATGTCCTGTCTGGTGGCTGGAGATTCTCCTTGTGTTTACGAGACTTTTGGGCTGCTCAGTAATTGGCTCTCCTTTGCGACTGGCGGCAGTGCTTGGAATCTGTTGCACGTCAGGCTGCAGTTTGCAATAGCAGGGGTGGAGTAATGCTCTGGCTGCCACATGGCTCCTGACCTGCTGCAGCCCCGTCCCCTCCGTTCATGGACCTACTTTGCAAGACGCTACCGAGCTCTACAATGATTTTGGTTCCTGCTCGCAGTTAATTGTACTGTACTCAACCCTATTAAAATGTGAGCTCTTGGGGAAGGGCCTCCGATTGGTTTGGAAAGTGTCTAGCACATTTTGGATGGTATGTCCATATATATATATTAATTTAGCAGCACCAAAACTGACCTCTGCCCCAGGGAGTCACATCTTGTGAGGTCTCTAACTGGGCACCCTCCCCCCATTCCAAGGGTGATCACAGGAAACTCTGGATTGAGCTGGAGAAATGTTAGGTTTCCCAGGTTATCAGTGTTCTCAGCTGTGCACTGCGAGGAAGGAAATGAGTCTCTCCAGCACAGAGACTCATTATCACGCATTATCTTTTGTAGACCAATCCCTCCAAACTGGATTACACGGAAGATCTTGCTGCACTTCTCAGTCTGAATGAATCAAGCGTCATTAACACACTCCAGCACCGGTACCAGTCCCAGCTCTGCAACACGTACGCAGGGCCCAGCCTGATTGCACTCAAGCCCAGCTGGGCCACTACGAGCTACTCAGGAAAGGTAAGTGGTGGGCTGGCCCTGGGACATGTCTCATACAGAGGCTACGTGATGGTGTGATGTGGTAGATGGGTTCCCTGGCTTGGATTTAAGATGGCTGCAAATCTCACACCATTGAATGCTCAGTTTATGGCACGTATTTCACAGGGAGCTATTTTAGAAGCGCTGTAGAGGGTTTTATTTGTTTACTTTGGAAAGTGATCTTCTGTGAATGTCCTGTTCCCTGGCGGCCTTTCCGAGGAGAATTCCGTGGATTCCATCAGTGTCCAGTAGGTGGTGCCATGGACCCATCCTAACAACAGAGAAGGGGCTGGGAAGCAGAGTGTGCGGGAGCTGTGCTCAGCTCGTATAGGAGCTCCTGTATCGGCTGACAACAGCACACAGGGCTCCATTTTCTGATCAGCCCACATGGGATTTACACACCTGAGCCTCCTCTCTTCTTGTGGTGGGATCAGAACCTGGGTCCTTCTGTACGGCAGGGCAGAGCAAACTGAGTGGGGGTGAGACGTGTCCGTCGTGAAATGCAAAGCTGCATGAAAAATCAAGGGGGGAGGTTGTCTTGCATCAGGCACTTGAAACTAAGCCCAATTCACATGAACTTTTCAGATAAAAGCGGACCCATTTCGAAGCAAAAGCTGAGTGAGGCCGGCCTTTTCTTTCACCTTTCAGATGGTGGTTCTCATTAGACGAGTGTGCTTGCCTGGTTTGAGTGAGACAAGAGCTGTTTTGCTAGAATTGCAAAGAAAGCGATGTATTTTGGAGAGGTGTGTGCTGAAAAGGGAGAGGAAACTGTGAAATTCTGCAAAACAGGAATTGAGTTTCTCAGAGCTCTAGGAAATTGGGCCAGTGGGTGACGTGAAGGGGCAGAGAGGGGAGGAATCCCGTTAACGGCACAGCTGCTCATTAACAAATGGGCTCATTAACAGTGGGCTCTCTCTGCTTGCATGCTCCGATCCTGTGACCTGGAACTGTCCGTCCCTTCAGTCCGAGCGTCAGCCAGGCTCAAGGCAATGCGGGGGGTGCTTCAGGGAAGGAGGGTGAAAGGGCCTGCTGCTGGGAAGCCCAGTGGGGTTACAAAGCACAGCCTGAATGGAAACAGACAGGCTTGACGTTAAACCTTCAAAGTCTTTCATGTCTGAGAACCCCACCGGGCGACTCCGTGTTCAGCGAGATCATTAGAGCAGCTCCTTCACGCGGCCCTCCTGTCTCTAGGTGTTCAAAGGGAAGCGAGACAGCATGCCCCCTCACATCAGCTCCGTGGCACAGAGAGCCTACTGGAACCTGCTCATGCACCGGCAGGACCAGGCAATTGTGCCCCTGGGGAGAAGCGGTGCCGGGAAAACAACCTGCTGCCAGAGTGCTCTGGAATACCTGGTGGGCGCCGCCCGCAGCGTGGACAACAGAGTCTCAGGTACAGCTGGGGAGACTGCCAGCGGGTGGCTATGTCTGCAGATTATTGTTCTGGGTATTGCAGTTGCACCTAGGGAGCCCACTGATGGACCAAGACTCCACTGTGCTAGGCGCTGTACAAACACAGAACAAAGAGACAGTCCCTGCCCCAAACAGCTTCCAATCCAAGTGCAAGTCAAGAGACAACTGGTGGTGACAGACGAATGGCTGGGGGAGAACAATGAGACGACACTCTGCACTTGTGCTCCCCATCTGTCTGTCTACCTGTTGTGTCTTGTCCAATACATACATTGACCACTTAGAGAACTGGTCTGAAATCAAGATGAAATTCAATAAAGACAAGTGCAAAGTACTTCATGTAGGAAGGAAAAATCAAATGCACAAATGTTACAAAATGGGGAATTACTGGCTAGAGGGTAGCACCGCTGAAAAGGCTCTGGGGTCTGGATATGAGTCGGCAATGTGATGCAGCTGTGAAAAAAGCTAAGATCATTCTGGAGTGTATTAGCAGGAGTGTTGTATGTAAGACAGAGGAGGTAACTGTCCCACTCTGCTCGGCACTGGTGAGGTCTCCGCTGGAGTACTGTGTCCAGGTCTGGGTGCCACACTCTAGGAAAGATTTGGACAAATTGGAGAGAGTTCAGAGGAGAGCAACAAAAATGATACCAGATTTAGAAACCCTGAGTTATGGGGGAAGGCTGGGCAAGGGGTACCTGAGAACAGTCTTCACATGTGTTAAGGGATATTATACAGAGGAGAGTGATCAATTGTTCTCCCTGTCCACTGAAGGTAGGACAAGAAGTCATGGGCTTAATCTGCAGCCAGGGAGATTGAGGTTAGCTAGTAGAAAAAACTTCCTAGCTGTACGAGTAGTTAAGCTCTGGAACAGGCTTCCATAGGAGGCTGTGGAATTCCCATCACTGGAGATTTTTAAAGACACGTTGGACAAACCCCTGCCAGGGATGGTCTATTTACTCAATCCTGCCTCAGTGCCAGGGCCTGGACTTGATGAGCTCTGGAGGACCCTTTCAGCCCGACATTTCTACATTTCTGTGTAAGCTGTTGGGGGCAGGGGCCTCTCCTGTGTTTGTACAGTGGAGCCTGGTCTCTAACTGGGGCTGCTGGGTGCTGCCATAATACAGATTGTTATAATTAATTTTAGTTTGGCTCAGCATTGCAAGCAGTGGGCTCAGCATACTGCAAGAGTGAGTACAGGCCAGTTTTATGAATTTACCAAGGTGCTGATGATATTTTGTTAAAGCTGAAATCTAACAAACTATATTTTCCAACTGGATAAATGTGACAGCCACTATGTGAATGGAATGTAATAAGGATAATTCCTTTGTATTGAGTCCTGGGAGCAGTAGCTCATTAGTGTTAATACTAGGTTCTTTTTCAGGTCTACTTTTACCTTGGACAATATTTCCCAGATCAGGACACTTAGTTATTCTGAACCAATCACCAAGTTTATTACTTCAGTGAGAACCACATGGGTCTGTAAACGCCAAGGTTTTATAGACTTCAGGGCAGAGGAGCGTGTCAAGGAAGGATATGGAGGAGGGCAAGGAGGTGGCTCTGTGTGGATGTTTATGGGGAACTTCTCCCATGTGTGCACAGAACTGATCACAGATAGGAATGAAAAGGGCCGGACAGTCCTCTCCAGTTATGCGAGTGGAATCCCCCAACCTTTGTGTTCCTGTTCGGGCGAAGTCCTAGCACCATTCTGACGAACAGAGGTTCTCGGAGCCTGTGCTTCTGATACATGAGGTTCTGGGTGCTCTCCTGGCCGTTGACTGTGAAGTCGATGCAGCTGCAGTGTGATGGCTGTGGAATCTGACACTGTGTGGTTGCATTTTTTTTTTTAAATTTTTTTTTTGCACAAAGGGGAAAGGAAGAATATGTATTAATTTATCCCTTCTACATGTGTAATGTGCCTGTCTCCAATGCTCCAGGTGCAGTAACATTTTGGAATGATTTTAGAATTTGCTCCCACACCCCGTTTCCACAGAGCCTGGGTTTGCTAGGCTTTCCAGCATCTCTTCCCCTCCCTCTGGTAAGGCTGTGGAGGAGGGTGTGGATTGAGATGTCTCCATTTATGGATAGTCCCTGGTCTACATTTACATTGTATTGTTTGATTGCTGGGGCAGGAGACCACAGTCTGGATGGTGCTACAGATGACTTTTTAAAATCAAATAAATAAATAAATTAAACATTTTCTGATCTAGGTTTATCCAATGGCCTGGCATGCAAAAATGAAGGCCTTCCTAAGGGATAAACAGAATGATGAGCCAGCAACCTCCACTGTGTCATCACAGTCTTCCCTGCTAAGAGAGTCTGTGCCTTGCGGGCCCATCAGTGCAGGACCCAAAGAGATGGCCTTGGGAGTTGTGACTTGGAGGAGGGTCTGATTTTCAGTGAAGAACATGAATGCTTTTGGGATAGCAGCAGCCATGTATAGCTGTCGCACTGGGGCCCAGGGAGATGGAGAGCTGGGGTTCGAACAAGGCAAGCATGTTACAGTCAGCTTGTTGCAGACCAGATTGTTTGTGTTGATTTTTGCAGTGGAGAAGATTCAGGCCATGTTCACAATCCTCAAAGCCTTTGGGACAGTGACCACCTGTCACAACAGCACTTCCACTCGCTTCTCCATGGTCATGTCGCTGGATTTCAACGCCACAGGCCGAATAACAGCTGCTCACCTCCAGGTAACGCTGCGTGTCCCTGCCACGCACCCAGGTCAAGTGCTGCACAGTGCCAGGCTCTTCCACTGGCAAGGTGGGAGAGCTCAAGTGACCAAAGGAGACCTACTGCAATTCTTTGATGTCCTTGTATGCCAGGTGCAGGGTTGGTCCTCTCTGGCAGCACCACACAGTAATCCCCGTGGTCACCCAGCTGTCCAGCAGTTGTGGAAATGCACGGAGTTTCCTGCTGGGGGCATGAATGGGTGGAGGTTTATAGGAGGTAAAGGGGAATGCAAGTGCTGCCCAGTAAAGCATCTCTATAAAACTTCTCCCTTACTTGTGGTCTAACGGGGTGTGAGAATTCTGGGGGCTATTCCTGGACCATGTGCATGGCAGAGCGGTGGTCAGCTGCTTTTCATGCAGACCCCTTCACTCCATGGTTGGTACAGCCATCATCCGACTGAGTCCTTGCAGAGCACTCTTCTGGTGTCAGCTGCTTAACCCTGGCAAACCCCTGCATGGCGGGTCAGCATTGTCTGGAGGCCAAGGCAGAGGGGAGCAGCCTGCCCAAGGCCACTAGGACCATGGTTAGAACTCGAGTCCCTGCTTTGAGTCCAGTGCTTAGTGCCCGGCGATGCCGAGGGAGTGTTGCCAGACCCGGTTAACAAACCAGAAAGCGTTTGCATTGTCCTGTGGAATACGAACCCTGGAGAAAATAAGCTGATTAAAAAATGGATCTGAAAGCAAGGCCACCCCGGCCACAAGGAGTGTCCTGGTGGAACATTCAGTTAATGGGCAACAAGTAACATCTGCACCCGCTGTCCGCGGCTCTGGATTCTCCGCTGCTCTGCGACAAGCCAAAGCACCTCAGAACCTGGGGTGGCGGCGGCGGCCTGAGCGCTGACTGGCAGCTGGTTTCTGTGTATTTAATGGAAAATGGCTCTACCTATTTGCTGCCAGGAGGGACAATGGCCGCTGCGGCCCTGCATGTGTCCCCCGTCTCTCATCTGTCCAGCATTAGACTTAGGTCATCCAAATTCCTGCTAAGCAGGAGCTTTTCAGTGACGCCGCTGGGCCCCACAGCAGCCAGTAACCAGCCACCTCGTCTTGGGGAGACAAGCAGAGTGGGACTGGTGTGAAATATGCATAAGTAAATCTATAATTTGGCATTTAATTAGCAGCACCGTACATGTTGACCGTGAAATTAAACAGAAGCCTCTATCTGCTTTCATTATCACTGCCGTTAAGGGAAGCAAAGCTCTGCCCTTGTTCTCAGGAGCTGAGCTGCTTGGGTGGGAATCCCAGGGACCAAGAATCAAGCAGCAAATACTCCCTGCATGTCACTGGCACATGCTTCCTACGGCTCTGGCCCTGCCGCAGAGCTAGCAGACCTTGCCTCGGGGCTGGAACATTCCCGTGAGTGCACTGGCTGGGCCCCTCTGCTGAGCCGCAAGAAGGGAACCAGCCCTGCAGCTGCCTGGGGCGGGGAAGACTAGAAGAGACACCCCTGGTGCAGCTTAAGGCTGATTTTGGCTCTCTCACGAATTCCATTTCTAATGCTCCCGGAAACCCGCTGCATCAGTTCTTCTTCCGAGATTAAGTTCCCTGAATTTGAAAAAGGCCAGTTATTGTGTGCACGGAGAGACACTCCAGGTGATGGAGGCTTTTCTGTCTGTCTTTTCCCTTCAACTCACCAAGGTGTCCATGTAGCAACATAACCCCCCTTGGCTTCCTGCGTGTACAGGTCAGGTTGCCAGGGCTAACTGTGGATGAGTTGGGAAGTTAACGGCAGAGTGGAGAAGGCTGTTCCCAGCATAGAGGGGAGAGCAGCAAGGAGTCACTGACCAGGAGGGTCCCCGATTTCCAAGAGCAAGTCTTTGTAGTAAGCAGTGATGGCGAAGCTGCCAGGCTCCACCCCCGCTCTGCTGGCAGGATTGGCTTGGCTCGGCTCAGCACTGAATGTGTGGGGAGATGTGTCCAAGCCATCTGAACATGTGCCGCTCTCTGGCACTGCATAGCGGATAATCATCTGCAGCTCTACGGGGAAACCATCACAAGAATTGGCTCTTTGCAGTAGGTTGGCGCTTCAGCTGCCAGCTGCAAAGGCAGGAGCACTCAGCCATAAAAAATAATAAAGATCAAAGAGTTTGGTTCAGGCTCATTTCCAGTCCTGGAATGGTTTGCCTGTCCCTGGGATACAAAGGAAAGTATCATTTGAGTGGTCGTTAGCGTTTTCAACAGCGCCTAGGTGATGTAAAGCCCAAGTTCCACTGAAAGTCCCTTACATGCTATTGAAAGTTTTACCCCTTCATGCCTTGGGCTAAATCCTCCTCTCAGTTACACCAGTTACTTCGCAGGGGTGTTGGGCTGGTGTAACCCAGAGAAAAGTTTGGTCTCTCAAATAATCCATTTTCAAAAGCTTTAATCTTTTGTCCAAATACAAAATATGTAAAAAATCCAGGTGGCATCATCCTATCCCCAGGTCGGTGGGTCTGGCTCACTCCTCGGTGACTCTGATCTGGCCAGTGATGGGTGTTTGGCATAAAGCACCCCTGCCGTCACAATGTACGATGGTCATTTGGCTATTCCCAGCCAGTCTGGGTTTCACAGCCTCTGGGCTCGGCTGGCCCTGGGCGGGGATAGCAGGCTGGGGAGTGGGTGCTGACCTTCTCTTTCTTTCCTCTGCCAGACGATGCTGTTGGAAAGGGTCCGTGTCGCACAGCAACCAGAAGGAGAGAGCAACTTCAATGTCTTTTCCCAGATGCTGGCAGGCCTGGACATGGCTCACAGGTATAGCTGAGGCCATATGTGTGGGACGAAATCCGGTGTGTCTGTGTGCAATAGCTTTCTGCCATGCACTCATGGCTAGATGCCATGGTGATGGGCCCACTCGAAGTGACGCATCCAGCACAGACTGGTCTAACAAGATTGGATGGGGGTGAGGGAGTGAGACATGTTAATATCCACCCTCCCCAGGGGACGGGTTCATGAAGACAGACTAAGGGACAAACGGTTCCCTACAGCAATGGGACCAACCTCAGCAAGGTCATCGCGTGCAGCCAGGGAGATGGAGGTTTGATTTTAGGACACACTTTCTAGCTGTAAGGGTAGTCAAGCTCTGGAACGGGCTTCCAAAGGAGGTTGTGGAATCCCCGTTACTGGAGGTTTTTAAGAAAGGTTGGACAGGGATGGGCTAGATAATACTTGGTCCTGCTTCAGTGCAGGCGACTGGACTAGATGACCTCTTGAGGTCCCCTCTAGCCCCACATTTCTACGATCCTGAGTGCACCCAAGTAAGTCCCTGGAGGAGGTTTGCTGAGGACGGGATCGATCACGAACCCACAGGAATGCACGGGGGCTGCCAGAGAATGCGCAGCAGCAAAGCGAGGGGCGAGGAGGAGGCAGTGATGGGTGGGAGAGGACAGCAGGCAAGGAAAGGGCTAGTTAATTCTTGCATTGGAGGGGACTGTAGGGCGGGATACTAGGCTCTGTTCAGAGGCTTCCAGGCAAGAATGGAGCCTGTGAGAAACACATATGGACTACGGGGGATTCTAGCAATCTCTCTCCTGTCTGTTTCTGTTTGTGCTGAGAGCTATTGGTCTCTCTAGCTGGGTTACCAGTCAGGGAAAGATGAGCCTCTCTAAATAAATAGGCTCTGTTAGCACTTCCTGGCAAACAGTTCCTATTATGTGGTGAAAAACACCAGCCAAGGGACATCAGGATCTTGGTGCTAATAATCTGTTGCTGTGTCTTGTGCGGGGTAATAAACCTGTGTGAGAGAGGCACTGCTGGAGGAGACCCTGGGCTGGGGTCCTGTCAGGGCTGAGGTCTGCTAGCTCCTCAAGGAGCGCTGGGGTCCAGAGGTCAGACTAACCCGAAGGACTCCCTTTCTCCTGCGCTGGCAGCTGAATCCCAATGAAGAGGGCGATTTCTTTGCCATTGTGGGGCAGTGATGTGTGTGTTCAGCTCTCTCTTACAGTCAGTCCCTTTCCAGAGAGAGGAATGAAAAGCAGTTCAGTTCTTTCCTCCCAGCTCCTGCAGGAATATTCCACAGGTTGAGTCCAGGAGCCATTCTTCAGGGAATGTCAGGAAAATCCTTCCATGGCTGTGGGAGACAGAGGCCGAACTCATGTTCTCTAACCAGTAGCTGCCGGTTGAGTAACAATGTACAGAAGTTACGATCTTGCAGTATAGCAGGTCAGGAGGAGATCTTCACTGCATAGGTCCATTTAGACTCTTCTAGCCAATTGTGCAAGCCCCTCTGATTACACCCAGAGAATGGTTTTCAGGTATAAGTTGTAAAAAAAGGCTACAAACCACAGCATTTCAGTGTGCTGGTCACTTGGGTCATCCCTTGTGGAGGTGCAGTACTGTCTGTGAATATAACCTCACCACTGCAAACCTCAGCACACTAGACTGAGATCTTCCACCCGATCAATATTTCTTACAGCACATTTCCCCTCACTTGCTCCTCCGACATTCATTAGTAGTCAGCTGTACCATGACCCAGTGCCTTTGAAGGTACCAGTTCTCGGCTGGGTGATGGGCACTGTGGTTTCCATGTCCCTTTATTATTACAAAGAGTCCATTTCAATAATGAGATGTATCCCCTGGACAGAAGGGTGGATACATTAGACTCTTCAGCAGCTAGACGTGATGAGGTTTCAGCAGGGAGCTGTGTGTGTGTGTGTGGAGAGAGATGCTAGATAAAAGTGACGCACTTAGAAATATGGGTCAAAGGAGTGTTACACCAGTGAGAGAGTGGGTCTTATTCTCCTCTTGTGTACACGGGTGTAAATCGAGAATATAGCCAGCTAGGTCGATAGGCGCTTCCATGGCACAAAATGTGTACAGGCTTCAGAAGAGTCAAGCCAGCGATTCTGAGATGTTTCTCCTCAGTCACAGAGTTGCTAATGGACACAGTTGGCAGATCTGCATAGCCTTCTGTTCAATAACTGTTAGACCATTGGGATCTGCTTCCAGGCTCCCCTGTTCCCCCCACTATTTATACTCAAGAGCTGCTTTGTGAACAGTGTTTTCCAGTTCTCTGTGATGAGGGATGAATACAGAACAGAGACTCTTGGAACGTATAGTGCAGATCATCCTGGGTAGCTTGCACTAAGCACAACACTTCTGTGCTGATAAAGAAGGTGAAAAAAAAAATCTGTCTGGCAGAGGCTTTGTTGTAAAGGTCTTTTGACAGGATTGCCCTTGACCAGGCTATTGTTAGAGGTAGATGTATTGTTATGGGCTAATAAGGGAGACTTTAAACAAGAAATGTAGGATCAGACAAATCAACATGATATAGTCAGGGGATGGGAATTAGGCTCTGGAACCGTACTGAGGGACTCTGATTTCCCCAGCAGAGGGAGCAGAATACGTATGAAATGATTTCCCGACACAGCATTTGATTTTAGTTTTGGCCTGTTTGTTAATCTGTTGTCTGATAGAATGAGATTGGACAACAAAGACACATAAGCAACAGAAATCAGGGCATTGTATTATAGGGAGTTTGTTTTCGGGTGTCTTCTTAGGGGAAGTGGGCAAACGTCAAAGGTTCCGGGGTGTGGAGTGATCACTTTCAGAGATTCGAGTGTGCAATTGAGGGAGAAATCTTCAGAGAACAGGTTCGGGCAGGAGTCTTCTGGCACTTTTGCATCTTGGCTAAAACCACGATTGGGCGAATCAGAAGAAAATGAAAAATAATTCCCAAAAAATTCAGTTAACAGTTTAACACACACACAAATAATTGAATTCTGGATGCCAGTTTGGGTCACTTTTCATTTTATCTGAATGATTTCACCTCCCACCTAATAACTCTGGGCTGCACCCGACCCAAGTTAATTCGCCCTCTGCTACAGAAATAGTCCCACTGACTGTTAACTCCGCTGGCAGGGACATCTCCCCTCGTACCTGCAGCGCTCCATACACACCAAGGAACGAATGCCCTGGAACCCAGGAGGCCTGAGCTCTGTTTGCTTTAGTTGGCCCATGTGGTTCCTGGAATTCCCCATCTCCCTTTCACAGAACCATGTGGGCACCCTGGTTCGTATCTGCAAAGCTGGGTTGTGACTGCAATGCTGACCCTGTGCGATACCGTACAGCATGGTAGTGAATTCACACTACAACAGAATAGCTCACTAGCGTGTGATTTGTATTGTGGAGTTGGTAATTGCAGGACTGGAGGTATAAACCCGTACATGGCTAGGAGCCTTTATTAATCACCTCGCCTCCAAACCCAATGAGTTACTTATCAAAGGGAGGGAAAGGAAGTGTCAAGTATGTTTGTACATCTTGTGCATGCAGGATGGACTGCAAGGGGGGAACTAGCACTCAGAAATCAGGAAACAAAGACGGGAATTGGAGAGAATTTGTTTTGGTGAAAGGAGTTGAAACTGCTGGCCAGTGAAGCCCAATCCTTTGGGCTTGATGATCTCGAAAGGGGCACAGAGAAGCATTTCCAATAGCACGAGCCTTTAGAAAACACACCTGAAAACATGAGTTTAATATGCCCTCCTCCCTCGAGAGCGACATGCTCTCTCTCTCTCAGCGGAGCAATTGGATTATCCAAGCTCCTTTAGTGGCTTTGAACACTACTCAGTGCCATTGCATTGGGTCACATTTTCATGCACCAGATCCTGCTCCCTCTGGAGAGCAATAAGACCTATCAGGTAGCACTGAGATGTGGTTTAATTTTCATTTTTCATAACTGCTTTCAGGACGATGCTGCACTTGCACCAGATGGCTGAGAGCAACTCCTTTGGAATTGGGCCGTGTTCGAAGGTAGGGCATTACCTCCTGCTTTGCCTGTATTGCTTTTCCCTGGACTGCTCTGTACAGCGCTGTTTGGTGTGCATGGCTTTGTTCCGATGCACCAGGTGACAAGAGTGTTCTCCTGGGCATGAACCTTTGAAATGACACTTCCTCTGGTTTTAGAAATATGCTGCAGGTGGAGAGTTTGTCAGCTGTGCATTAGCAGAGGAATACCCCTCAGACGAAATTACCTGCCCAGCCGAGGTGGACCCTTCCCATGTAGTGTCATGGAGGTCTAAACAGGAAATTTAGGGGTCATCATGTGATGTATGGAATGCACAGACCCTGAACTTCCCTGAGACGTTTTGAAGCTAATGTGGCTCCTGAATAGGACCGGCTGGAAAACAAGAATTTGGCTTTGTGAAAAAAAAATTTAAGTTTCCATATTTGTTTTTGTTCCACGTTCCTATAAAAACCAGAGAGCGAGTGCTCCTGCTTCAGAGTCAGGACTTTCACTGGGCCTCTCACATCCCAGGGGAGTGCCCTCAAGGCTACTGGCCATTGTCTCTCTCTCTCTCTCTCTGACCAGAAATATCCTGGACCTGAGAAACCTCCCCAATGACATTTTCATTGACAATGACACTTTTCCATGGCAAGTTTTGTTTTTAGTGATTCAACATTTTCTGATGAAAAGACATTTCATTGAAAAATTTGGACTGGCTCTACTTCTCAATTTCAGAGTTAGGGTGCAGGGGTCTGAACCAAATCCTGGGAGCAAAAAACCTCTGAATTATTTGCACAGCACCTCCTTCCTTGAATGGACAGTTCATTTCAGGATGGATGGACTATACATTTTCTCTAAAATACAGCTGTCTCTCTTGGGAGGCTCAAGAACAAGTGCCTTCGTCACACCCACTGGCTCCCAGTTCAGATGGACTTTGCATTTCTCCTCAGTCATGGATGGCAAAGGGGGTGGTGTGTCATTAGCTTGGGCGCACAGGAGAGCAGGCGAGGAGCCAGGGAGTGCGTCAGAAGGAGCTGAGTTTATTTGTCAAATAGTGTGAAAATGGTTTTCTGGACTGCAAGACCCAATCTCTTCATACCGCTCTGTGGGAAGAGAGAGGGGTGACTATGGAGTCTCCAGTGGCCTGATTCGCTGCTGGCCTGTCCCAGGCCCATACCATGACACCAGAACGTCGACTCCCACCTCTGATCAGCCAGCGGTGGCAGCCTCCATCATCCACTTGGTACACTTCTCAACAGGCACCTTTGTGGTTGCTTCTACACGGCCCCTCGCACTTTGGAGGAGCTTCCCATAATCCCCTGCTAAGCTACCTGCTTCAAATCCCCCCGTAAAACTCTCCGTTACCAGGACGCGTACATAAAACCTGACAATGGCTAGCCCTGGGTGTGCTGAGAGCACTGGATATCGTGCTGACGGATACTGTGTCATTGGTTCTGAGTGCTCCCCTCGCAGTATCTATCTATCTATCTATCTATCCATCTATCTATCCATCTATCCATCTATCCATCCATCCATCCATCTATCTATCCATCTATCCATCCATCCATCCATCCATCTATCCATCGTCTCTTCTCTTGTAAGCTCCTTGAGACCGGCCCATCTGTTCACTCTGTCTGTACAGCACCTAGCACAACTGGGTCCTGGTCCTTGGCTGGGGCTCCTAGCCGCTCTGGTAATGTCAATAGTAAATACTAGCAGTAACAGCTGTAGTAACGCAGTGCGCCTTGGCATCCGGCTGGCTAGTTAGGTAGAAGACCTTGCAGTGATTGGGACCCCCCAGTCTGGAGCTGTCCCCTTGGTCCGAGCACACAGTGACTTTGACACACACTTCTCGTTTTGGCTCCCAGTGCTAGAGACTGCGACAGGCTCCAGAACGGCCCTTGTCTTGTGCTGGGTTATGCTGAGCTCTGTTGGGGTGGTGAGGGATGAGGCAGGGCAGTGGGACACAGTGCAAGTGAAGGAGCTGAAATTCCTTAGCACAGCTTTACAGTGGGTACCCGGGAGGCACTGCTAGCTGATCTGAGGGAGAGCTGGTGAAGGGAAGCAGAGGGAGCAGGCAGAGACTGGGGGATTGTGGGCCACTGGTTTCTTGGTGTCTGTAGTGGAGCAGTCTAGCATCCTGCTGGATTAGAGTTTGTCTCAACCTTGTATTTCAAAATTCAGGCACTCACTGCAGCACCTTTAAGGAAATATGTCGGCCTCTAACATCACTGATTCAGTTAAATCAGACAGAACGTACTGTTCTAAGTATGTGTGAATAATTCCTGATATTTCCTTGCGACAGTAGTTCTCAGATGGGTGAGATCATGCTTCGGAGAACATCAGAATAATATTTTTAGGGGCTAGAACTACACTTGGTTTTCATCATCTGCTCCTTATTAGTTTTAGCTGTTTGCGGGTATTAGGCATTTTACCAATGCACCAAAGCACTGGCATGAATCCACAGCAATTTACAGTTATATCAGCTTTTGGTACAATTCAATTTTCAGTCTTCATTATGTAGCTGTTAATCAAATCCAAGGGCCAGACAAATTAGCTGCTCTGCAATTGATCCGTTGGCCACAGGCTGGGTGGAGTTTCCAGGTTTGGCAGGGCACGGCCTGTTATTGATCACTGCTAATGCACCAGGCAACGAGCTCAGCTATCACAGGGTTAAAATGGAAGCTGCCTATTTCCCAGCGTAATGACCTTCTTTCATCATTCCTTCCTTCTGTTCCAGAGTGCCCAGATTTGGCTAGAACTGCAGATATCCTCCCCGGGGACAATTCCTCTTAATAGTGCTGCTGGCTCATTTTTTTCAGCCCCACAGTGCATAACAGGCAGATGTGAGTGACTGACCAGCTCCCTAGGTGCAGTGTATCTTTGGCAGCCCTGGGTGGGGAGAGCAGGATCCACCTGCATTTGTGAATCTGAAATTGACAAGGAAAGGACACAGGGTTGGGGTATTTCTTTTCTCCTTTCTTCATTGTTGCTCTGCTGCCCATGGGATTAACAGGGATTCAGGCTGTGATCTCTGAGACGCTGCACCAGGCAAAGGGCTTCTTGAGTTACATTTTAGTTGATGCCTGTGTCACAAAACCAATATATGATGCTCTTCACTGTGCTAGCTGAAGTCTTTCAGTACAAAGTGGGGGATTTTTTATTCCTTTCTCCCACTCACTGATCTCTCTAGGTTTCACTTCTTCCTCCCTAGCACTGTTAATGTGGCAAATATATGAAGGAAAGTGACCTAATTAACAGTCAGTATAGAAAAATGAAAATGGTGCATATTTAAGCCAGCCTGCTAATGTTGCCTCAATTCCGTCAGTGTACTCTTCAGTGTGCACATTTCTTTAGTCTTAGCAAATCAGCAAAGTGAAAAGAATTAAAATGCAAGGAATCTCCCTGGAAATGCAGGCAGGATTCTGACAATCTCTGGGCAATGCATCCAAGGAGTCTACTGGCTCCTTCAGAGCTCTAATGAGCCTCTCTGCCAGTCTGTGCTATCTGGGACAGTCAATCCGGGGATTAGTGGCTTGCTGGACTGCAGCGGCATTTGCAGATGCCTTGTGGTCCATGGTGTCAGTGCCTGTTTGAGAGCTTTAATCTGCAGATGGCTGACATGCTGCCCACCATGCAGTGGGAACTCGTGCACTGCAGAATGGGTTTTCTAATCTCTGACCCATTCCAGGTGCATGTGTGTAGGGGTCTGTGGTCTCCGATAACAGGCAAATGTGGCAAGACAAACAGAAATGCACGTCCTCTCCATCAGCTTTTCTTCCTGGTCAGTGAGATCAGTCGGGAAACTTTCCCTGCGTTGCAAAAGGCCCTTTTTAAACCAAATTGAGATGTTAGGCTTGGACTGGGCTGCAGGAGCATCCGCTGCCAAGCACCACCAGATGGCCCGTGTGATCTTTGGTTGGGTTTGGAGCTGGATCTGTTCCTGAAACGATATCGCCTTGTTCTACGCAGACAGAGCTCCCTGAGGCCTCTTCCAGCTGCTCAGCTCCTGGCTGCATAAAGAGTTAAGGCATGCCCAGGGGTGTGGAAAAGAAATTAGCAGGAAAGTCACAACAGCCATTTCCCCAGGCAGTTCCTGTTCCTTTCACAGTGGCTGAGCCACCAATACAAAGGCATGACTCAGACAGAGCGGTGACTTCCTAGGTACCAAGAACTTCCCGATTTCCAGTGGCCAGCCCAGTGGTTGGATGTGCTGGGTTGTGCTCTGCAATGGTGCATGCTGCGAGAGAGCTGGTGTCCTAATGTGGATGAAGCAAAGCCCAGCTGCATTTCTGGCTGTTGTTACAAGCCAGGGCGTATATTGTGCCTCCTATTCAGATTAGCACGGTCCTGGAGGAGAAGCAGACAGGACGTCTCCCTCAGTGATGCTTCATATTTCTCTGTGGTGGCTGTGAATACTGCCGTTGGGGTATCAAGGAAACAACACGGATTTATGCTGATTGCATACTACGTGTGGCAGACCCAGGGGCTAATAACAAAAAGGAAAAATCTTCACACCCACCCCTAGCAATTGAGGGCGGGGCAGGGTTATTTTTAGATTCTGCAGCAGGATGAGCTGAAAACAAATTGCACCATTCTAGACAGTGCAGCTTTATGATAGCGATGCAGTTGTTAGGGTTGGAAAGACACTTTCATTATAAGCTCTTATGCCAGGCATGTACCCTTTGGCCTGAAATCCTTCGTGCTTGTTCGCAATGTAAAGGTGACTCTTCCTCTGGGACAGATCCATTAGGCTGTTTTTGAATTAGCCAAGCATAAAAATGAAAATGTGCGTGACCTTGTTTTGTTGTGTGCTGTTTTATCAATGGAATAAAAACCTGGAGTCCTTTTTTGCTTGGAGATATCTCAGAAATGGCTTATGTCAAATGTGCTCTAGATTTGTAGGCTGGGTCTCCAATAGGCACCTTTGAAAGTCCTAATCTGAGGCCGTGTAGTGTGTGGGAATAGGGTAGCATCTCTTTAACTAGCTAGTGAGCCCTCTAGCGGTGCTCACCATGTTCTGGGTTTTAGCAGCCGCCAGAACCCTAATGGCAGAGCAATGTATATGCAGCTAAGTCATGCATGTTGTATATATCCAGTAAACACAGCTATTTGGAGCCCGCTGTGCTTGTGTGGGTCCTTCATGGTACGTTTGCCTAAAAAATAAAAGACACAGCTATCCTTACTGGGGGTAACCGGCTTTGACATGTTTGAAGTAAAAGGAGGATTGTATCAAGCTGGGTAATTGTGTCAAGGTGAGTTTCTCTGGGGAGACTGTAGGGAGGCAAAAGCTGGGCAAACTCTCGGGCAGTAAAACAGGAGTTCCATGTCTCGGAATTGTGCATAATTCGTGTTTTGGACGGGGTGGCACTCTGAGCCTACGTCAGGGATTATTTGTCAAGAGATTGAAATTGGGCACCAATTAGCGCTGGTTGATTTATTGTGTGTTGTGGTCAGTTTCCAAAATATTTGCTAAAACAAGGGAGGACTAGCTCCCTGGCTGCCACTTCCTGTTGAGATTATAGCTATGTGTATATATGTGGTGTATAGGTACGTATCCGTCTACAGCATACCTCTATGTCTTTATTAAATATATCTGTGAAAATCCCTTTCCACCTGTATATCCTCCTGTCCCTGGGACTGAACTGCAGTGACATTCAAAACACAGAGAAGCTTTTGCTTTGCTCTTGAGGTGCAGATGGAGAGAGACTAACGGGTGACATTGAAACAAGGAACTAGAGACACTGCAGCATGCACGTGGCACCATGCTACTTATCAGAGATTCCTGCAGAAACTGCAGCTCAGGGGAGGAAGCCCGGCAAGTATTCACAAGCTATCCCCTGGGACCAAGAACTAAATACCCCATGAAGTCAGGAGGAATCAGAGCTGTATCCTGCAACTGAGTTCCCCTCTGAGCCACCTGAAGGCTGGTTGTAACCCTTTCCCAACATGACCCAACCCTGAATCAATACGATGGTTTTATTAAGTGAACATAAAGACTGGCTAAGTCCCTAGGGCTGGTTTCTGATCTTGCCTGGTTGCCTGGTCTTGATTCCTGCATCCCAACCTGTTCTAATTCAAAGCAAAACTTCTGGTTGCAAACGAAACCCAAACTTCACCCCAGCCCCGGCAAAGTTACAGTGCAGCTCCATGGACGAGTGATGGGAACTGGTATGAAACAAAATGAGATCGGCTGCACATGGTCATATGGCATTAAACGCTCAGGGAACTTTGCATTTTCTCCAGGTAAAGCCCCCTAAAGTTAGCCTATACACTGCAGTCCCTTGCTGATTCCCTGGCCTCAGTGAGGGACCTGTGTCCATTGCAAGCCAAGCAGGGCTGCTTAGAAATTTTCAGGTGAAGCAGATTTTTGTCAACAAATGCCAGTTTGTCAAACCCAAAATGTTTTGTGAAAAAAGTTTGGGGAATTTTCATTGAAATGCAGGTAGAGGGGTGGCGGAGCCCTGTCTGCCTGGTTCCCTGCCAGCTTGCCTGGCAGGCTGCTGGGCACCCCAGGGCATTGAGGTTCAGGGCTCTGGGGTAGCCTGCCGTGCAAACTGAGTATTGCTTTCAGCAGCTGGGGGCCTGGGGAGCATAATTTTTTTCAGAATCACCATTCGTTGGTGTTTCTGAAACGTGACTTCTTTTGAAGTTCTGCTTTGTGGGAAATGTGGAAAAATTTGGTTTGGTTCTGAAACCAAGTGTCAAAATATTGAAACGCCCTGGGAACCAGAATCGCTGCCGTTGGCCAGCTGGCCTGGTGCTGTCGGGCTGTAACAGTGCCTGTGCTCACAGCTGCTTTCGAGAGCACAGCCAATGGGACGGGCAACCAAGCAAGCCAGCTTGAGGGGTTGTGTTGACCTCTGCTCTGAGGGAGAAGGAGCCCAGGGAAATGTCACTTGTAGAGAGGGCACTTAGTGTCATGGTGGCTTTCACAAAGTAAAATCACTTTGAATCAACTTCCACGCATCGGCTGCAGAGCAGCACTTCACAGCATGGCACAAGTCAGGTTTTTTTATGGCCAAGGTATAAACCCCTAGAAAAAAAAGGATTCGCTTCTGATGAGCCCAGCGCTGGCCATGCCCATGAAGCCACTCTAAGAAGGAGAGAGAAGAACCAGAACTGGTTGACTTTGCTTTTGTTTCTCTGCGCCGGCGGGGAAAGCTGCCGAGCTTGCTGATCTCGCA
This sequence comes from Chelonia mydas, assembly GCF_015237465.2. Classification (NCBI taxonomy): domain Eukaryota; kingdom Metazoa; phylum Chordata; order Testudines; family Cheloniidae; genus Chelonia; species Chelonia mydas. The sequence goes on from NC_057856.1 coordinate 30,540,266, forward strand.
GAGCATGTAGGGCTTCTTAAGTGACTGAGCTGAGTGGGGAATGAGGGGAAGGTCCTCCAAGTTTCTTGCCTATTGAGAATAAACTCTTTTAAATCATTCGGCCTTATTAACGGGGAGAGAAAACCCCAGCTGTGCCACTCAGCCGGTCACTGCACCAAAGGACATGATGCGTTGCCATGCTATTGCAACATGCTATGCTAAACACAGCAGATTGAAAGAGAAATGAGGCATCAGGTATTTCAGAGGCATTGACTTGCATAAAATCCTGAAGATTGAGTCTGTTTCTGAAAACCGTGGTTGGGTTTAGGGGAAATGACACTACATTACAGGAATCTCGTAATAAAACAAAATAAGTCAATTAAAAAAAAACCACCAACAGCTCCCCGCCACTCCCTTTTTTCTAACTAAAGCCTTTCCTGCAGTTTATAGTTTGTACAATGAGAAAGCCAATGGCCAAGATTCCCAAAAGTGCCTGGTGATTTGGGGTATCTCAGGTTTTGAATGGCCAGTCTGAGACACCTTTCCGTGGGCCTGATTTTCAGAGGGTGGGTGCTTAGCCCGTTTTGAAAACCAGGCCCCTGTAAGTTGTCTCAAGGAGGGTATACACAATCACGGAGCGCTTTTGAAAATCTTGGCTAACCTGCTGGCTGATCATCACAGAGACATGTTGCCATCAGAACTGCAGAACTTTAAAGGCTGCATCTGGAGCACTGAAGAATTTTTCCCATTTTTTATCATAATTTGGATGATGGTCACCTCCAAAGTGTTACTTTGCATGAAATTTGCAGGGATCCATGATGGCTATTTTCATAAAGTTCACATGTGAATGTCCACGTGTCGGAAGCAAAGCCAGTGTCACTGCAACATGGATTTATTTAACTTGAAACTTATTTAATCCACAGAATGATTCACACAAGTGGTTCTACGTGTGCTTGAATTATTGTTCATCCTGCTGTTTGTTTATACCAGTCCCAGTGATGCTCTTTGCTGCAGTTTGTTTTCTCCCACAGTAATTTGTCTGTCTACTTCGTATTCTCTTCTCTGCTTTCAAGGCCTTGCATCCTTCTTCTTCTACCAGCTCCTTTGTCATATCACGGATTTCTCTCTAGCCAAGACAGCCCAGCTCCAGCCACATGTTTGGAAAAACGGCAGACTTTAACTGGGTTTTCTCATCAGTAGCCTTATCATAGGCAACAGCAGCACAAAGACCCATTAGATCAAACAGTCTATCCACTGCCAAGGCAGGGGCACTCCCTCTAGACGCTCCCAAGTGGGTTTTTTTTTTGCCTTTCGGCTGCATATGTCTGGATCGAAAATCCTCTTTAAAAGGAAAAGTTATGTGACATCACCAGCATCTGCATGGCTCTCCCAGGGGTTTGGTGGTGTTTTTTTTTTTTTTTTGTAACAAGAGAGAGGCACCAGCGAAATTCCTCCCTGGTGCAACTCTGTTGGTTTCAGCAGAGTTGCACTGGGATGAACCTGGCCTGACAGTCCAAGGTAAAGAAGAGTTTAGAAACTTAATAAGGACTGGAGCAAAGGAGGATTGCGACCAGCTGTGGGATGGTGGCAGCAAGGAGAAGTCTGCTCTCCTGCCCTTCTCTGGGGTTTGACATGAGACAGGCAGCCAATGGCTTTGCTCCCAGGATTTCCTTGCGGGGGCAGGCGGGAGTGGAGAATGATACTTACAGTGCCATGGGAAGCTTTTTGTAGGCTGACACAATGGAATTAATACACTAATGTGTAAGCTGCGGATGCCTGTGGTAGGCACTTTCTAGTAGATCGTCATATGGAAATAAAGGAAGCTCACAGAAGTTTTCCTGGTTAGCTTCTGTGACTGTATATGCGAGCTGCTATTCTTCCCATTGCCCGCACCCCCGCTTCCAGCAGCCTGCCTTTGTGCTTTGAGCCCCTGCAGCAGCCTTAGCGATCCCTAATTGGCTCCTTGATCCTATATCAGCTTATGGGGTGGACCAGAAAGTGTCTAGGCAATAACATGGCTCCCGAGCGAGCTGCTATGATGGCCCTGCTTCTCTGCTCCTGGAGCTCTGACTTGGATTCTGATCCCTGATCAACCTCCGGAACCCGAGCACAGGCCCTGATCCCTGGTATTGACCCTCGGCCCGACTCTGACTCCGGCTTGATCCTCAGTTTGATTCTTGACCCTGATACTGACTCTGACCCCTGTCTTCAGTTCCTGACTCCCAAGTGCCTGCCCACTTCCACCCAGGATCCTAACAACTAGGGACATGGGTCTGACAGCTACAAAGGGGTGAGAAAGAACGTAGGGGCTTCGTGCTCACGAATAGCTCACAATCTTTGCTTTATTTTAATGCTCACTGCTCACGAAGCTTCTCCCCAGTTTTCTGTTTGGGGGTTTGCTTCTCTAGCAGGGAGGTGGAGGTGGAAGAGGACAATACTGGGGTTGCTCCAAGCCAGTGAGCTGCTGCACCCTCTTGCTGCTCATGGCAGGGGAGCAGCTACCTCCCCTACAACTTGCCAGCACTGCCTGTTTTCCCAATTTTTTCTACTTGAAACCCATTTGCCTGCTGCCATTGGAAGCGGCCCTTGCAGGGAATCCAGTCCGTGCTTATCCTGGGTCATTGGCGTTTAGTTTTTCATTGTGGGTGGCAGGAGCTGGAGCCTGGTCATTCAGTTGCATGTGAACCCTGCCTGCTGCATCCATCGGGGGACCTCACCACCTCTGGGCAAGAAGTGACGAGGGGTGGGGTGGGGGGTTGTTCCTGTTTCCCTTCTAAATGGCTTTCCCAGCCTCTGCCGGTCCCTGAGGACTGCCTGGCTGACTTCTTGGACAGTGGACAGACCTGAACAGGGATATAAAATATGGTTCCCCATACAGCAATGCTGGCCCTGTCATGCTGAGATTTTGTGCCATTTTATTATTTTGATCTGGTCCCACGCTGCTACTATTTGGAATGAACTTTCCTTGGAAGTGTGTGTATAGATAGTGTCTCTTCTGTTTGCTAAAGCTATTTCATTTCTGCAAGAAGCCAACCCACCATTTATTTATATGCTTCTTTAATCTGCATTGGAAACTCACTCACTCAATCTTTCACTGACAACCAAGATTTATATCCTCAGTAGATTCTGTTATTTGGAGAAAGAGCCAGAATAACCTGGTGATGGCGTTAGAATGGGAACATTCTAACGGTCTCTCCTCCCGGTTCTGGGCATGGAATGCAGCTCGCACTGTGCCTCTGTGGCAGTCTCTGTTTTTCATCACAGTGTGGATTTTTTGCCATTCATCCCATCAGAAAAATAGAAATATAACTTTCTCTGAGGCTCTGGCATTCGTCCATTTCTCAGTTTGTGACAATAAAGCTCCTGCTTAGATTTAACTTCTGGAACAGGGAAAGGGAATTCAGGTTTGTCTTATTTGTTAATAGCGCATCATGGAAGTAAGATCTACAGGGCAAATAGCATATTGGAAATGAACGGATAAGGGTGTAGTTCAGGCTGCTGGGTAGGCTGAAGCAGGCTGGAGTATTTGGCAAGAAGAGAGAAGTCCAATGGTTAGATTCCAAATTGCTGTGGCAACATACAGAATTATATAAATTGTATGAAAATATAAATCAGCTGATTAAATCAGTAACCATCCCTCCTAAATACAGGGTTTAAAACAATCACACAAAACATTTAATTAAAATCTGTGACTAACTGTGCATTAAAATTACAATTTTTGTAGCATTGGAATTGGGTAACACATATATTTGACTAATAATAATTGTGTAACTAATCATAATAATTTTCACTTCTCTGCAAATCCCAGTTGCAGATACTTTGCTGAGAAGAGTCGATGATTCTTTTCCCCACAGATTCATGGCTTTTAAGGCCAGAAGGGACCACTGTGATCATGCAGTCGGCCCTTCTGCGTATCTCAGGCTGTTGGACTTCCCTGAATTAATTTCTGCGTCAAGCCCAATCGTTGTGAACCCATGCCTGGAATGAGGTGCCCAGGCCAGGTCAGATGGGGGTGGAGGTGCTGCCCCCTTAGACTCAGCAGACAAGAGGTTAGGGCACTCAGCTGGGAGGTGAGAGACCTGGTTCGAGTTTCTGCTTTGAATAAAGCAGAGTGGGGATTTGAACCTGCCGCCCTCACCCCAGGTGAGTACCTTCACCACTGGGCTATTGGGTATAAGAGGAGCAGCTGCAGCACCGCCTCCCCCAGGAGTGGACTTGCAGCCTGCATAGGGCATCGGGCCCCACAATGAGCTAGCGAGGAGAACGCCTCACTTGTGAATCTGTCTGGGGCTTAGACCCGCGCTACGTGGTGAGCAGGTCAGTGGTGTCAGAACCTAGATACCTTTGCACATGCCCCTTGGCAGAAACAGGTGCCTACAGGATTTCACTGGTGGACACTTAAGCACCAAGGGAATTTAGGGTGAGGTGGCAGCTGAGAGGTGGTTTTGTGAATGCCAGTGACACCTAAGGGGGCCGTTAGGCGGCTCAGTCCCTCTTGTGAATCTAGCCCCAAGTACGGATATTACTGGTTGGGACTTTGTTTTGTTTGCCCATCACAACCGTCATCAAGTCACGGTCGCTTACCTCTCAGCAATCACTACTTGTTAGTTCTCAAGCCCCCAGTGCTGAGGCAGAACCAAGTATACCCAGACCAGTGGTGGGCAACCTGCGGCCCGTCTGGGTAATCCGCTGGCGGGCTGGGAGACAGTTTGTTTACAATGACCGTCTGCAGGCACTGCCGCCTGCAGCTCCCAGTGGCCGCGGTTCACCATTCCCGACCAATGAGAGCTGCGGGAAGCGGCGTGGGCTGCAGGTTGCCCACCACTGACCTAGACCATCCCTGGACAGGTGTTCATCTAACCTATAAAACCTCCAGTGACGGGATTCCACAAGGATACCACACCTCTCATTGACTTCAGTGGGTCCTCAGCACCACTCAAAATCAAATCTATGGTTTTTAATCATGTATAGCAACCAGGAGCCTTTCAAAAAAGATTGTACAGCAGTTTCTTTCTCTGTGAAGAGCATAAGTAGGATTAGCTGCGTATAAGGAGGGTAGTTGGATTCTGAAGGGTCTAATAACCGTGGTGAAGATTCCTGTACTAAAGAGGCAATGGTGCTGGGTTCAAAGGTGTCTGGCCAGTCCCAGGCACTGTCTTAGCACAGCTATGAGTGCGGTTGGCTGGAGGACTGAGTAGAGAAGGGCAAGGATAAAAACCTTACAGCTTCATTCCCCTGAGCGGCAGAAGTGCATTTTGGAGTCCAGATCCGGATCTGACACTTGTAACTGTTTTCTCACTCTCCTGCTGTGATGGGCTGCAGCCAAACCCTGGCTGAGGCCTGTCCTGGTCTTTGGTGGGGCTGGAATTGAGATTCAGAACGGCAATGTGCAGCCCATCCCTCTCCATGGCAGATGGGAGTTTTTGGCAATGTCTCCCCACAAAACACGCCGCATGTGCTTTCCCATGCTCTGAACATTAGCAAACTGACAGTGCAGCAGTGAAGCCAGCCAGCCCAGTGCCACCAGGGCCTCTGCTACATGCCTAGTGTTCGAGGTGCCAGCTTGAATCGGCACAGACATCTTCCGGCTCTAGGGGGAATCACTAACATGCTGAGCTTGGTGCTTGCGGCAAAGTTCCGTTCAAACGCTCGGGCCCAGTTTGCGCTGTGTTTGGCAGCAGAGCCAGTCTGAGGTGAAGACCAAAACGACGACAAAATCCAAGTCGGCAGGAATTGCCCTGGGCTTGCCACTGTTCCTGCCTGTCCCGCCTGCACTGAATGAGACCTGACTGCCCAAGGCAGGACTAAATGTGCAGTCGCATTAGCAGGCAAAGTGCTGGGTACGTGAAACCTCCTTCAGCCTGGGAAGGAGAATGAGCACAGGTTCCTTCGGCACCAGGGCAGGTTTACTCAGATGGCATCTCTGCACATACCAGGCTAATTGCGATCTTTAGAGCTTGCCAAAACGTGGAATTTCCACTTTGAAATTGGTTTTCATTCTGATTCAGAATGAAATAAAAACAATTCAAAATTTCCCCAAAATTTCATTTTGGATCGATTGAAACATTTTGTTTAGATAACATTGAAATGTTTTGTTCCAATTCCAACTTTTAAAATATTTATATTATAATTTATACTATTTATAAAATAAATTTTGAAATGGAAAGTCATTTCAAAGTGAAAAATCAAAATGCTCTCTCTCAAACTTATCAAAATTCTTTTTTTCAGTTTTTTTGTCCCAGAACAAAATTTTCTCCAAAACAACACGTTCCCATAAAAAGCTTCATTTAGGACATTTTCTGAAGGAAAAATGTTTGGATGGGAAATTTTCGAGCATCGCTAGTAATTTTCCATCATTTCCTCTCTTGGCATTCTTGGTGCCTTTTTTAATTTCCCACCAGGGTTGACTCTGAGTATTTGTGTTTTCAAGAATCCCCTGCTCTAACTTTAGAGACAATTACATTTCTCTTGTTGTTTCTTTCCCCTCCCCCCCCCCCCTTTAGACTGAAGAGAAGCAGAAGGCTTCTGTGGCATTTGTCCAGCTTCAAGCTGCTATGGAGACTTTGGGAATCACGGTGGATGAGCAGACTGCCATTTGGCGTGTGTTAGCAGGGATCTATCACCTGGGAGCAGCAGGGGCATGTAAAGGTAAAGGAGTGCTTGCACCTCTCATCTTCCTTGTTTTCCTACAACTCTTACCAGGCTGCTACTTGTGCAGCGGGAAGAGGAGGGGGAAGGCAGCCCAGACAGATACAAAATTTGACCTGAGAGAAAAAGCTGTAATTAGATTGCATAGACCACACCTTACAGTCTAACTAGATTTCAGTTCATTCCTCCTCTGCTTCTGTGTGCTGGTCTTTCTGTGAGTTTCCTGCTTTTTAATTGTGAGGTCACAATGACAGGAATACAAGGTGGAGGTGGGAGTTCTGTCACCTGAACTGAGACAGACTGCAGCTCTCAGTTACATGATCATCCTGCCATCTCCCTGACTTCATTGGCTACCAGGGGGTTGAACAGGTGTTACTGTCTCAAAGTAAAGAAATAAAGGGCTACGGGCTGGGCCGGGGTGATAAGGCTCAACACAAACTGCATGCTACAGATTATAGATAACAAGAAGAATGAGGAGTACTTGTGGCACCTTAGAGACTAAAAAATTTATTAGGGCATAAGCTTTTGTGGGCTAAAACCCACTTCATCGGATGCATGCAGTGGAAAATACAGTAGGAAGACATATATATATATATATATATATATATATATATACACACACACACAGACACACAGAGAACATGAAGAAATGGGTGTTGCCATACCAACTCATCAATTAAGTTGGGCTATTATCAGCAGGAGAAAAAAAACTTTTGCAGTGATAATCAGGATGGCCCATTTCAAACAGTTGACAAGAAGGTGTGAGTAACAGTAGGGGAAAAGGTTTCAGAGTAGCAGCTGTGTTAGTCTGTATCAGCAAAAAGAACAGGAGGACTTGTGGCACCTTAGAGACTAACCAATTTATTTGGGCATAAGCTTTCGTGAGCTAGATACAGCCTAATGCAGCTACCACTCTGAAACCTGTCACCATAGATAAAAAAGGCATTTCTTTTGTAGATCTCCATAGCAACTCCTAGATAACAGTGCCCTCAGCCACATTGTGGTGTTAGTTAGCAGGTTTTGGTACAGGGCCCAACTCTCCCCTCACACAGTTTAAATCCATGGCATCATGCTGGTGTACAACTTGTGTGAGTGAAGAGTCAGGCCTAAAGAGTCCATTGTACTGTGTCCTGGCTTCAGAGACTTTATGTTCTGGATAGTAGTATAGCCTATACCCTAGACAGTTACTTCTAGTCCCATCATTCATCCCTTTCCTAGGCATGTTCAAAAGTATACGTTACTTTTCGCCAGAAACATGCCATTCCCAAAGCAATGGGAGTATGAAATATGTGCTGCCTTCTGTTACAAACCTGTGACATGCTCAGAACCAAGAGCCCAAGTCCTCAGCTGCTGTGAATCGGCAAAGCCCCACTGAAGTTCAGTACTGGAGTCAATGGAGCGACACAGATTTACACCTGCTGAGGACTTGACCCGTATATCTCCAGCCGTTTGCCACATCACGTGACTTAAGCATTCAGGAAGTAACACCTGCTAGGAAGCCTTTGCCACTGGTTCATCATTTGTGGGAGTTCCTTGTTAATTATTTGGGACCTGAATGTTGATTGTGGGGCTGGGGAGGGGAAGACACAAAGACAGGCTACTGGAGGAATTCTCTGGAATGTGTTACTTCCTTGTGCACCCTACCAAACACAGCCATCAGTACCATCAAGTGGTCCAGAGAAATCCCATTTATTTCTCTCAGCCAGGTTTTGCCAGACCCACCCATTATACTAACCCCACTGCCTCTTGTCTCCCTTCCAGTGTTCTGCCAAGTTTGGGAGGATCGGTATACATGTATGGAAATGAATTGTCTTTATTGAGCTTGTTCACATTCATGGCCTTTGTCTTTGACAATGAAGGTAGCTGTTTCTCCTCACCCCAAATTGCTGTGCCTGTCATTCCTTAGCATTTTACCAGTGCTCCAGGGAGAGAAGAGGCATGGTCACTGAAGGAATTATCCATCCTGGCTCGTAGTATCCTACGGTGGTTGTGTGGAGCTGCAGGTTCAGTTAGCGATTATTTTAGCTTCTCTAGAATGTCTCATGTAATTGAATTATAACGGTAACAGTGTGAAGGAAGATTATAAAGACATCATTACTACTTGCATACAGAAATTGTCTTTTCCCTAATGAAGTATTTAAGCTGTGTTCTAACCTATTCTAGAGACAGCCACACATGATTTACACACTTCAATTTATAGGGGTTTAATAATGGGTTGCTTTAAAATCAGCCATAGGTGTCAGTAGAAGTCTCTGCAACATATCATAACACATCTCAGGGTAATTTATGCCATTCATCATTTATTAATTATTTTAAAAGGATGAACTTTTTCATCTCAAGTGTGTTCTCTCTCCCTCTCCCCACTCCTTTCCCACTTGGTAAATCTGTTAGCTCTATTTCTCTACAGTGCAGCAAAGTCTAGTCAGCAAGGACACGTGTCTGACATTGATTTGAGCTCTCCCTGTCCTTTGGGACTAGGATCCTCCAGCCTCAGAGTTCCCAGCAAAAGACAAAATTGGAAACAGTGACCTCTCATTTAAAAACTAAAGAACTTAGCACAAAGCTACACAGGCAGATAGGTGACAGCACTGCCCAGGGAGTCAGATAGTGATAGAAACATTGCAGTCTCATTGTATTAGAGCTGACCAATGGTCCATCTAGCACTGTACCTTGTCTCTGCTTCAGAGGAAGCTTCTCTGTAACCCTGGGGAACTACTGGATGAAGTATGCACTGAACCTTGAGGGTTTCTATCACTTGCACCTTTATAGTCTTCTGAAGAAATGGTGGGCGGCTCTTATTGTCCATCTAATTGGCTGCTCCTGAAGACGTCCTGTTTAAAAAATACTGCCCATCCATTCACAGTTCTGAGTAACAGCTGTAGAGTAGGGAGGGGTGCAGTCTCTGTTTTAATCGAGTGACTATTGTTTGGGAAGGGGGAAGGGAAGGTTTGCAACCGTCAGGACCTTGGGGGAAACTCACCCTGACTTTTTAAAATGCTCTCAGTTTGGAACTGAAAATCACTTAATGCCAACACAGCAGACTCAGAATGGCCTTGTCTTCCACTTTAGTTCTTGAGGGTCACAGCTCTTGAGCCAACTACGCATCCCTGTCAGAATATACAGAGCAGCATATCTACTTTATGAGGATGGGAAAGGCTTTAAAATTCCCTCCTATCATAGCTGGAGTTGATTTACTCAAACTTATTGAACTTTCAGCAGGGGCCTTTTGTTCCCTGTGTCCTGTGAGTCAGTTTAAGGTCAAGGGACTCCTGTGTTTGAAAAATCTTGTAGCTACTTGGGCAAGAATTGGAGTATTTAATAACAGTCCCAGACAGGGCTTGTGACTTCTCACAGAAGTGACTCAGATACAGGATTAAAACCCAGAGCATGTCTCAGCTCCACTCACTCTGGTATCGATTCCCCTGTCATGTGTCAACAAAAGGAGAGAAATGAAAGGAAATGTGGATAAAAAATGGATCAAAGCTGGTTGGAGGAGGAGTCTCTGAGGGGCACTCTTTTAATGTGGTTAAACCTATCACCCTGATAGCCATCTTTTCCCTCCCCCTTCTCATGAACTTTGAAGTTATGTATTCGAAATCCTTTGCTTTTGGAAACGTCACCAAAGAGAGCTCATCCACGCCTTTTCCATTCACGTTCCTGAACGCAGCCAGGCACTGCAGCCTTGTGGAACTGCAGGAGCAGCGGCAGCCTCCCTTATCTCAGAAACAAAGGCGCTTAACTTGTGGCACACACTGTAGTCACCACAGGGGGATGCGGGATAAATCATTTGCTTTGCAGATTGTCACAAATTCAGTTTGCCCAGGAATATACAAGAATAGACAAGTGGCATCTATTGCTGCTTGAGAATGAGAAACTAGTTTGTAGCTCTAAAGACAACAACAAAAGTAGGACTTCAAATGCCTGCACCATTTGGTGTCAGCTCTTCTTGTTGCCTTTGAAATACTGTGACATTCCCTTTGTGGGAAACGAGCATGACATCCAGAGGCCAGCAGGCCTCCCAGAGGCCCATTCACCTAGGCATTTTCAGTCCCCTTTGTGTGTCCCAGTCTCTTACATGTTTTCGTGTATTCATTATGCTTTAAGCAGGAAGGAGGTTTCAGGTGCAGTTGGAGGTCTGGAGTCAGCCCATTCTCAGTCTGTCTGTTTTGCTGACTGGTATAAAAATCACAGCCTCAATGTTCTCTGAGCTAGGGCTTCCCACAGCTTACTATTAATAAACATGGCTGTGTTTCCAAGGGCTGTCTCTGAGGGGAAGTCCAGGGGGTATCTCTGAGATGAAATCTTTCTTGAGGTGTTTCTGTCCCTGTTGCAGCATACTGGGCATTGTTCTCTACCCTGGGCACTCTCTATCTCCCGGAGGTGCTGAGGGTGCTCGTCTCGAGCACTCTTAAAGCTGCATCCTTTGTGGTTGCTAAGCACTGAATTTAAACTTCAGGTGCTGAAGAAAGGGATTAGGGAGCCCTCTGAGGCAGGGATTATTAGGTGGCATTGTACAAAGGCAGTCCATTTTCAGTTTGTCTGCCAGGTTCCATGGCCTTGGTTGGTGTCTGTAACAGGATGTTCTGCTTCTTTACGGGCAGAGGCCTGGGGCCAGCCCACCCTGTTCATTCATTCAATGCTGCTACAGCGGGGACAGATGTCCCCTATAAAGAGTGGGGCTGTCATTAAGGTGCAGGAGAGAGGAGTTTCCCTGGAGTGACTGCCTGGGTCTCCTTGGGAGGGGCGCATTGGGAACCTGCTGGGGAAAGGGGACTGCAGCTCTGGGAAGCAGGACTCAGCCTAAGGAATCCTGCAGATCCTGGGAGAAGGTGCAGAAAGCATGCAGAAGGGGTGCCCAGGAAAGGGGCTGGATCGATGTCTTCCTGTGGTTAGTAAGGACACGGAGAGCCCATTGTTGAAGATCAGCATGGAAAGGAGTAAATGACCCAAGTTTTTCCAGCAGACTGATCCTGTTTGAGACTGCTGCCTCAGTTGCTCCCACCACTTCCCCTTTGGAAAAGTGAGCTGGCCCAGATCTGCATGGGACAGAACATTACTGAACACCAGGAAGGAAAATCTCTGCATCTGTCTTTTCAGTGTGTTTATTCACTTTTTTAAATATTAAGAAAAGTTATTTTTACGCCTGGAACAGCCCGTCATGGCAGGACTTCGCTACAGGTTTACTTTTTAGTCTTTGATAGAAGCAGTTTATTTTCAGAGGAGTATATTCTGCACAGAATTGCACTCCACTGAAGTAAGCAAGGCATTATGGACTGCTGTTTGATCTCTTCCTTTCTGTCTATGAATGCTTTGAGAACATCCCCAGACATCCATGCCTGGCACATGTCAGTTAACAGAGTGTATTTCACTCTTTGTTCTGGGAGAGCTGGAAACTGTTCAGTGCCATCCTGTACGTCAAGTGCAGCTCTGTGTAGAAAAGTGATTAACATTTCCACTTTATTACTGCCCTAGCCTGCTTTCTGCAATTACTCTGGGTCATAGCCGCATGGTTTCATGAGAAAACATTTCTACCACCAGCCCTGTAGAACTCAGTGGGGCTATGGAAGAGTGAGCTGGTTTCCACACTTTCTTGTGTATCACAGAGAATATTGCCAGTAAAATTCTGCTCCCAGAACTATCTATTGGACATGAGGAGGAGGAGGATGTGCAAATCGGGAGGAACCCAACGTGGTTTTCAGGTACGAGATTGGAGGTGCCCGTAATGAGAAAAATCTTGCTTTGTCTTATCCAGGAGTTTTGGGATCTCCACCTAAGTGCTGCAGAAGTTAGAATTCAGGGCTTAGAATTGTATCTGCATCTTAATAGCAGTTCGGGTCTCGTGTCTGAATCAAACTGTTTTTGTGCTATGTCTATCAGGGGAAGGGAAAGGAAACCTGTGATTAGTTCTCCTGAATACATCCATTGGAGGTACAGTCCTAGATTATATATTGAAATCTAGGCTTTAGATTATCTACCTAGGTACGTACTTATTGTCCTAGTCCCATTGCTGTAGTATCTGAACACCTCCTGTCTGAGGCAGGGAAGGATTATTATCCCCATTTTATAAATGGGAAACTGAGGCACGAAGAGATTATGTGACTTGCTTCCGGCCACACTGGAGGCATGATGCAGAGCCCCCCACACCTGGATCCATTGATGTGAAATAATCTCTCAAATGCCTAAAGGGAGAAGTGACTGGCAGTGAAAATGAGCTATAGAAACCCCACCTGAATACCTCTTTTAGCTTTTTAAAATGGAAAGTTTCCAGAGTCTCTCAGAGCCATTTAGATGAGTAGGGTAATGGGGATGTCAATCAGAATGTTAGAATGAGGGCAGCTTGCAGAATCAGGCAGGCACTAATTACCCAATTTCCTGTGAGCACGAATGCCAATCAGGAATGGCCCAGTCTTACTTATCTCATCCTCACCAGTAGTAAGAAAATCCTTAAACTTGCATTACAGCTGCTGTTTTACGGCGGCGGAGATGTAGTGACCTTTCAATAATTGATGTGGAAATGACACTTTCTTAATTCCACCAAGGCTCAAAACCCACATTTACCCAAATTTGTCATTATTGTGGGTTGCTAAAAGGATGAGGTCTCCTGAATTATCACGGCTCAGAGGCTGCCCTTTTGTGATAAATGCAATATCAGATGTATCCCCAGGAGGGTGGTAAGGGAAGAAATCCAGCATGTTTTGGTGTCATCTTTAGCATGTTTCAGAACGTTTATCGTTGTCCCAGCTAAAGTTTGGCACCGGCTGTCATCTATGCAATGGGTGGGAAACTCCAAATGAAGAGAAGAGCCCAGTATGTGAGAGGCTGGGTTTTGCATGTAACTTCATAAGACTTTACACAGAGACAATTCTTCTCCTACCAATGTTTTCAAAGAAATGTTTAAGGCTTAAAATCTTGTTTTAAAAACAGTTTTAATCCTGTTTGCTGGAAAGCCAGTGCCAGGTTAATTCTCTGCCAGCTGAATTTCAGGAAAGGGAGAGGAGAGCCACTGACTTGCTAGGAAGCATGAATAATCTCTAGCTTTCTCTGACTCCCTGAGCTTCTTGCACAAGCGCCAGGGCGTTGAGTGGGGCCCAGATCAGAACAGTGCTGGAGTGGAGAGGACAGATTAGGGTCTCAGGTCCAACCACACCTGGCCTTGCAGTTTTCATTCTGACTCAAATGCAGCCTCAGTGAGCAGAAGTCTAGTGAGGGCAGACAGCTGATACAGTGAGATTTTTTTTTTTTTTTTTTTTTACCAAAGTCAAAATCTTTATAGAACAGCAAGAGCGTTTTCATCACCATCAAGATCCATCAGCCTTCAACTGTGGGAGGGTGGGGTTTTTTTTGTTTTGTTCTGTTTCTGTAGAGCTCGCTCTCCTGATGGTGATGCTAGAACATTAACATTTGGCTCAGCTAAATCATATTCTGCTGTGTCTCATCCCATTGCAACGTCAGTGAAAAGGCTAGCTACCTCTCTGGCTGGGGAAGGGTTCTCCCTGCTTCCTGGCATCACTCATGAAGAGGCTGCTTTGAAAAATTCCATCTAGGCCTGGTGTTTGAATCTATGAATCTCTCCATACGTTCTCACATATTCCTCTCTTCAGCACCTGGGCTTTCTTCCTTATGTTTTTTAAAGGACAGGAGCATGTTGTGTCTCATCTACAGGGTGCAGCGAGATCATTCCTGTCTTATACGTTGCAAGCTCTGAAATAACAAATCCACACAGGCTTCATGGGAAAGGTCTTAAAAACCACCTGAGAACAATCTTAGTGGATTTGTGGAAACCTGCCGAGCGCAGCGCTGAAAGGAAGGGGGTTCTGAGCTTAGTTAACTTCCATTTGTTTGTTCACCTTGGAGCCAGGTTAAATTTGGCAGGGGGAAAGTGCCAAGAGAGAGCCGGTTGCTGTGGGGTGTTTAGGTATGTAATAGCTCTCCTGATGCTGCCCTGTTGAGTGATGATAAACACCTGGTTTGTTGGGATTGCCACACAAAGAGACAGGGTGGGCAGCAGCTTTTCCTCCAACATCAAATGATCGGTCACTAGGTCACAAGTGACATGAGTTTTATGTTCTCAACCCTTGTCCCTAATGGATATTCGTCCCTATCACAAAAGCCATGTGGTCTGCCTGGCCTGGTAGCACCTTGGCGGAGCTGTGTAGCACAGAGATCTCCAAAGAGCATGGCAAGGAAACTCACTATGTTTTAGGTTTTTCATGGCAATCCCGAATCTCAGCTTGGATTAGTGGAAAAGTTTGCTGAGGTATGTGAACCTGGGCCTCATTCTGGGTCAAATGTGCACTGCCTTTCCCACCTGTGGCAGAGGTGGGGTTGGTTGTTTAAGATTTTGAGTGGGAACCATGCAAAACTCCAGGACTTGGGTGGAGTTTGTGCTTTGAGTCATTTGAAACTTAAAGTCCAACTCAGGAGGTGGAAGGCCCATATAAACAAAAGCCAAAATACAAGTATGGGTCAGAAACCGTGGTTAGACAATAGCTATAGATTGGATAAAGGGTTTTATTTGAACCTGCCACCTTGAGTGCCCTTATTCTGCCCTGCCTGCTATCCAGAGAGAGGGCACCTGGAGACAGTGTCACTGCGGGGAGCATACAGGTCATTGTGGTAGTGGGTCTCTCACATTCCTCTGCTGTGTTTGCACCAAGGGCGGGTACTGGTTATACCTGAACCTCTCCTAAGGGGGCACCTTAGTGTTTCAGAGCATGAGAACAAAAGCAGAGAAGTATAGGAGCAGTTGGAGAATTGACAAATCTGCTGGTTTGCAAATAGCTCTGATAGATTAGAGCTCACTCAAGCCCTGGACTGGTGTTTACTGATCAGATCTGCACTCGCCAGATGTATTATCATCTGGGTGAGAAATATATCAAAGCTGGAAATCAGAGAGTGTGCAGGAAGGGAATGCAGCCGGAAGCTCCCCCTGATCCAGTGTACGCCCTCAGCTACCTCTGCTGGCATGGCTCTTGGAAAGCCTCTGACTGTGACTTAAAGCATCTCCCTCTGCTGAGACCTCACACAAAGGGGAGGTGACAACAGCTCCACCTGCCCTCCCTCGCAGTGCATCCCCCTACACAGGTATGGAGTACTCTGTGGGTCAGACTGTGGCCACACCTTGGGCCGATGCAGCTCTGCACTCATCCTTGAGTCCTCCGCGCTGGGTGAGCTGCAGCAGCAGCCCTGGTGCTGTTCCCTCCTGAAAGGGGCAGGGAAGGGGAAAGAACGGTGAGTGGATGCTCCCCTCTCCTCCATACAAGCTGGAGCAGCAGGGATGCTCCTCAGGAGCAGAGGCCCAGGGCTGGTGTAGCTGCACCTGCCCAGGGCTGGTGTAGCTCCTGCAAGGTCTGTAACTTTGCCACAATGTCGCCCGACACAAATATTTTTTCCCAGTCCAAACAATATCGTTGGTGGCCCCGGCTTGGCCAGGCCTGAGGATTCCCACCGTGATGCAGTCAGAATACGTTCTCATTTCCTGGGCTGTTGTAGCCGATGCGATGAGCTCTACCCCGGCCCTCAGCTTCACTGGCTTTCTCCTTGTCTCTGAAAGACTTTAGCTGCCTTTCCTTCATCCATTCCCCTTTAGTCCTACAGCCTGGCCGTTCCTATTGCCGAGGTACTGGCGGTGTGGAGGGGTCCGACTCCAAAGGCTTGTTACTATTGACATTGTTTCTCCTTCCTGTGATTGTTTTTTTTTATTGTTATCATGGCTCCTCAGCGGGGGCAAGCTCTCTCTCCTCACCCGGAGACTTGGCATTATCCCTTCAGCACACTGACATCTTCATTACAAACTGTCTGCGAAATGCAGCCCTAATGGCAGATTTCTTTCATTATGCCATTACACGGCTCTTCCCATTGTTCTATATGTGCGTTAATGGGTCATACATTAGCCCCAGGGTCAACAGAGAATAGGCTGCAGAATTTAGTGGAAGACAAATAAATTAAACATCCAAGCAGGGATCAACCCTCCCTGTCCTCCCCCACCCCCCCAAAGCCATGAAAATGGACATCTGGGTTAGTCCCATTATCAGTAATAAACAGAAAAGTTGTTATAAAATCGGTGGAGAAAGTGGCCGAGGTGACAAACTGGCTCAGCTGCTCACGGGGCACTGTGGCTGAACTCTCCTTTCACAGAGCTGTGGAGTCCTACAGCATAGATGAGTGCTATGTACAGCGAGAGAGACATTATACCAATAGCTGGAGGTTTGAAACAATAGCGAGCACCCCTTACAGGCTGCAGGTCCCTCTTAATGTTATGTAATGTTTAGAATGAGATGACCCCATGGACTGCCAGTCCCACTCTAGCCATGAGTATAGAAGCAGAATAGTAAAATAAACCCATCCCTCCGCAGGAGCCATCCTATCTCTGCTCCATCCCCAAATTCCTGTGATGGGCATTGCAGTCTGGCCTGTGAGCTACCAGAGTCCATCTCCCAGACTATGGGAGTGGAGTGGGTTCCAGGGTCAAGGACCCCACCCCGTGAATGCCAGGCCAGCACCTCCCTCTCTCCTACGTGGAGGATGCTCCATCTCAAACACCTCTGTGGATCCTATCCATGGATTATGGCACAGGGAGGAAAGTGTCTCTCATATAACTAACTCCTGGGTTTCCTCATGGGAAGCCAGGGCAGGTCCTGGAGCACTGGGAGTTGCTCTTGGTATGAAATTCCACTTAATGAGCAGCAGCTGCAACCCTCAGTTTCTGGATGGTCTCAAGGTGCAGCACAGAGATCCCAGCTTGAGGGGGCAAAGCTCCTGAATGAGCAAGAAAAGGCTGCACCATTCTTAACTGGCACTGCCGAGTAAAGGGCTCTTGGGTACAGAAGCTACCTGGACATCCAGCAGCAGTGCAGGGTCTGGCAGTGTCCCCCACGCTCCACGCCTGTGCCACGAAGGGCTGTCACAACCCCCGAGTCAGGAGCACTGATATATGTCCTGGTGACTGCTCTGGCTGCTTCTCCCAACTCACTGGTGCCTGAGTCTCATCGGGATTGAGCCCCATCCAAGTCCCAAGATCATCTAGATGCTAGGTTACACAGTCTGCTGGACCAGACAAGTCAGGCCGTGTTCCCTCACTGCCCCTCCCAGCACCCTCCTATGGGGCAGGTGGCAAAGCAGCCCCCCATGACACCTAAAAGCAAAGGGGCAATTGCCCAGTTACCCTCTGAGCCCTCTCAGAACCAGAAGTTTTATTGTCATGAATGGCCAGCCAGGGGAGTGAGTGAAGCAGCTTATTCCACACAGGGGCTGATAAAATCTCCACCACTCCCCTGCCACACTCTGGCGTTGCTTGTCTTTTCAGTTACTGTTCTTTGCAATGGCTTCTAAGTGCAGCCAGCAGAACAAATGCAGCAACCATGAGCCATCGCAGAGGAAACCGGTTGACATGTACAAACTATGGCCCTGTCTACGCAGCAAAACAATGTGTTTTCCACTCCAGTTAGCTCAATGAACACTCCGCCCCACAATGCCTCAGGTACATGAGTTATCACCTTTAAGATCATCTAAGCTGGCCATGGGTGCAGCCTTGCTGGATGCTCAGGGGGGTTTCAGTCCAGTTAAGCCAACTTGATTGGAATAGACACCATTTCTGCCCATAGGCCAGTCAGGCACAGTGTTTAATCAAAACCCTTCAGAGTCTAGCATGCAGTGCATGCTGCCCAAAGTGCCCTGATGCAGGGCTCTGGAAGGCTGCTGGGTGTGGGGATGGGGACTCATGCAGGCAGCAGCTGTCTGCTGGGAATGTCATACTGCCTCTGCGGTGTACACGCACACGCTTTTGCTGGCCTGGCTACGGCCCAGCCCCAGCGACCAGAATTCCATTTATCGAGACCCTACTCCTTACCGTTCATTTTCAGATACGTCTCCCGCCCTCGCTTTCCCTCATCCACATAGCGAGCCAGATCTCCAGCTGGTGTAAATCGGCATTGAATTCAATGGGGCTGTGGTGATTTATACCAGCTGGGGATCTAGCCCTGTTAATGTCAGTGGAGTTGTGGCTGATTTGCACCAGCTGGGCATGTCGCCCCTTGGCATCGCATCCCGACAGCATCATAGAAGTGGAAGGGACCTCTAGAAGTCATCTAGTCCAGTCTCAGGGCAGGACTAAGTATTATCTAGACCATCCCTGACAGGTGTTTGTGTAGGCTGCTCTTAACAATCTCCAATGACCATGATTAACCACCTTGACAGTTAGGAAGTTTTTCCTAATGTCTAACCTAACCTGCCCTTGCTGCAATTTAAGCCCACAGCCTCTTGTCTTAACCTCAGAATTTAAGGAGAACAATTTTTCTCCCCTCTCCTTGTAACAACCTTTTATGTACTTGGTGGATGGGGGTGTGGGAAGTGATAGACATGGTATATCTTGACTTTAGTAAGGCTTTTGATGCTATCGCACATGACCGTCTCATAAACGCAAATGGCCTTCTCAAACTGGGGAAATACATCCTAGATGGAGCTGCTATAAGGTGGGTGCATAAATGGTTGGAAAACAGTAGTTATTAGTGGTTCCCCATCAAGCTGGAAAGGCATATCGAGTGGGGTCCCCCAGGGATCGGTTCTGGATCTGGTTCTATTTAATATCTTCATCAGTGATTTGATGATGGTATAGACAGTACACTTACAAAGTTTGCTGACAATACCAAGCTAGGAGGGGTTGCAAGTGCAAGTGAAATTCAATAAGGACAAATGCAAAGTACTCCACTTAAAAAGGAACAATCAGATGCACACATATAAAATGGGAAATGACTGCGTAGGAAGGAGTACTGCAGAATGGGGTCTGGGGGTCATAGTGGATCACAAGCTAAATATGAGTCAACAGTGTAACACTTGCAAAAAAAACCGCAAACATCATTCTGGGGTGTGTTAGCAGGAGTGTTGTAAGCAAGGCACGAGAAGTAATTCTTCCACTCTACTCTGCCCTGATATGGTGTCAGCTGGAGTATTGTGTCCAGTTCTGGACACCACATTTTAGGAAAGATGTGGACAAATTAGAAAAAGTTCAGAGAAGAGCCACAAAAGTAATGAAAGGTCTAGAGAACGTGACCTGTGGGAGATCATTGAAAAAACTGGGTTTGTTTAGTCTGCAGAAGAGAAGTAGTACTGTAGTCTGCCTGACCTTCCCTAGGTATGGGGAGTTAAGGAAAAGTTATGTCCACAAAGCAGATGTTTCACTGGGCAGCAGCTTCTCAGAGCTCTCCCTGCTTTTTTGGTTCTCAGTGGGATTCCCATCTCCCACTTGCTGTCTCTGCTCTTAATTAGTCTGCGTCTCCTCTAATAGCCTGGTAGCTAGGTGTTTCGTTCCCCAAGCACGTTCTAATTTCCCTTAATTGTTTCCCACATGCACTGATTAGAGTCGAAATGTTAAGCATGCATGTTCGTGACTAACTCCTGATGTCTCCGGGCTCTTAATAATTATTAAGTCAATACATTGTTGGTGGGGTGAACTTCAGGAACTGCAGGGGGTATAAGGCAGGTGGCTGGGAAGGCTGATGTTTTCACCACTGAACAAAGTGATGCAGCTCTGCGTAGTTACTTCTGATGTAATTATCCACTTCCATTATAGAAACACCAAGTACAGTTTAAAATACCCAATTGCTGCCTACCCCATCCCGGCCAGGCTGCCTATGGAATTAAGATGAACTCGGTGTATGCAGAGGCTTCTGAGTATGTGTGACAATGAGAGCAGCGAAACAATTGGCTTTAAGACAGCTGGTCTCATCCGTCAAGAGCCCTGTCTAAGGAACAGACGTTGCCTTTGAACTTGCAGTGCTGCTCCATGGGTTTTCACAGGCGGTTTGAGCGGCGTAGGGTGTTAAATCAGACTTGAGTGGTAGATGCTTGAGGTGCACTCTCTATTAATATGTTTCTCTTGGATTTACATCTCAAAATTCCTGCTCTTGTCCCCGGACTGGTCACAGTTTGTTCCATTTTCGTTGTCTTCAAGAGTAACTCACCACACGCCAGCGGCATGAACTGGCAGGATACTGCTGTGAGACGAGAATCAGAGTCATCCTGATTCCAGGGATGTGAAGGAAGAAGGTAGTGAGTAACAAGCCTGGCCTTGGGGATGGAACCACTGGGTTTAGGCTTCTCCCAGGAATACATGGAATGACTTCGCTGCAATGCTATAGAAATACCACCCTATCAGTGCTCCAGAAATCTGCCCAGATTAGCGCCATCGTTTTGCTACTCCACCATGTGTTGTTAATGCCAGAGCTCGTTGCAATGGGGATTTAACATTAAGGAAAGGTTAAAAGCAATGGAAATCTTATTAGACAATTCCCACTTGCATAAGGCAGAAAAAATAACTCCATGTCTGGTCACCTCTGAATCATCTGGCTTTTCCCCGTAACTTTGCCATATGGTCTTCTAGGTTACCTGGAGACCACTGGGTTATGCTGTTATTACGTGACCAATGAAGTGCCAGTCCCGTGATTTAATAATAACAACAACAACATTTTCAAACAACAGAAACAAACAAAGCTCACATTCAAAGAATGAGTCAGGGGCCTCAATTTTATACTATGGGAATGTCCTATGGCCTGTTCTATGGAATATGGTAGAATTTAACTGATATTTTACCATGTTGGCGTGCATGCTGTGTGCACGCCTGCATGTAAACGAGCATCATACTGACAGCATCGCTTCCTATTGCCTCTCTCAAATATTAAACAGGCTGAAATAATTACCTTTTACGTGCTGAAGTTCAGATGTTGTACAATAGGCAGATGACATACCAAGGCGACTGCACATTGCTGTTTTTATTTATAATTTATGAAAAAGCCTGCTTAGCCCTACACACAGAACAGGCTGAAAATAGAAAAGAAAATTGCTTCACAAATCAATAGGCACAACACATGGAAAAAGTACCAAGCAAAGCAGGATTTCTATGAGGATTTTTTCGTGAATGTTAATTTGCTTATTCAGGGTATGTCAATCAAGTAAAGTTGACGTGCCATTTAAGGAACATCTTTCAGTGTGAAAAGTAATAGCAGTATGAAGAGTATCTCAGAAATCATTTACCGTTTATTCAGATATGTTCCTAGAACAGCCTCCAGAGAGAGAATCTGAGGCATGAAGTAGAGAGTGGCTGGTGTATATTAATAACTTAGTAACATTTCCCTAACCTCAAACAATGTGTACATTATAGAGCAACAGCTTTTGTCTCATTTTAATAAGGTTTAGTGTTCTCCCTCTTAGGGTAGCTGCAAGACCTTACCAGATGAAGTAGCAGAAAGCAGGCCTAGAAAGAAGTCCAAATACTTCCAAAGTATCTCACGTGAGCTAGCCATCTTGTTATGTCAAGATAAACATTGTACTTATCTGTCCTGGGACCAGCACGGCTACAACAACACTGCCTGTGGTACGTCATTGTGCTTATCTGTCCGTTTCCCCCTTCGTTTCCAGAAGAGGACACTAAGCAGAACTGCACAGAGTTTGCAGGTTTCAGTTTGAAAGAGAGATTTATCTGGCGCTTGGCTTGTGAGGGAATAGGTGTGAACAGCCTCCTCAAGCTTCCTTGGACGTTCAAGTCTGATAAACTCAGGCATCCTGGGAAGCAAGCCTTGTACATTGCAGTGTTGTTACGCAAGGGTGTTTGTGCCAGAAAGGATGTTTGAAAGAGGAACTGACATATGGGACGAAGGATGCCTTGCGGTTAAGGCACTGCATGTGGAGTTAGAAGGCCTGGCTCCAATTGAGGAAGTCACGTAGACCTGATAGTTAAAGGTATTTAGATGTTGTGCCGTTCAGTGTTGCGACTCCTAACTGATGTAGCCTAAGTCTCACTGAAAGTCCTTGTCACAGATCCTAGCGAGTGTCCCTTCCTAGGTCGGCTGTGAAGGGAACCCAGGCCTCTGTGTGCCGGATCCCCTGGGCAGAGTTAAAATTCTACAGCTTGAACAGAGGCCAGCCACTGCCCTCATCTTGGGGTCCCGCAACACACTCAGAGTGCACGCCTTGATGTCTGAAGCTCTTCATCAGAATCAAAAATAAGGGAGAAAGAAATGTGCACAGAGAAGAGTGGAGAGATCCTCTTGACTGTGCTTTGCTAATTGTTCACACTGTATCTTGGACCCAGCACTTCTACCTGGTCTGAGTCATTCCTTCACTTCCCTTTTGCATTCACTTTCTGGCCACAGATGACGGAAAAGCCTAGTCTAATCTATCCTTTACGGCAACGATAAGTCCCTGTGGGACTTTGTCTCTTTCCTTTTCTGTTCATTTCAGCGCAGCTTTGCTGTTTTTCTGCCAGCTTGCTGTCACAGACGCATATATTTTCCGTCAGTTATGAAGGGAGGTATTCTGTATTTTGCCTCCTTATGGATTTTAATCATTAAGATGGAATCACTGTTGTTGCATATAAATAATTGTCATTGAAAATATATGTCAGCTTAATTTGCTGTGGGAGACAACAGCACTCTGCCCTCCAGGGCTGTGGGGACTGCAATCATTGTTGAGCTTGAATAAGACAATCCTAAATTTGAAGGGATTGATCGTGAGCTCATCAGCGTCCATAAACACATCTGTTAGCTCAGTCTTCTGAAGCTCTTAAGCTATGCAAGAAAAAGCTATTTTAGCCTTTGCCACCAGCAACTATTAGATCGTTACAATCGCAATTCAACCCCCCCCCCCCCCTTCTTCACTCACTCTGAACTTTTGGAAAATAATTTCCTTTGGGCTTGACATTTTCCTTGCTTCGTCTCTGCCCAAAGGCAGAATCTCTCTGGAAGGTTTGAGCCAACTGCATGCATATTGTTGAGTTGCTGTCTATGTGGTATGCTTAAGCAGGGCGATGGACTAGATGACCCCTTGAGGCTCTTCAGACCCACGTTTCTATGATTCTGTGGTTCTGTTCTATGATTCCTTGAAATCAATGGGACCATTCACAGTGCCAAAAGGACAGGCCGATGTCTTTGCAGGGTTGAGGCTGTAGCTTGCAGCCAGCTGTGCTGAAGGCAAAAGATGTCTTTGCTAGACTTGAAAAGTTAGTGGTTTTAAATTAGTAAAAGTGTGAACCGTCTGAAAAAAACATCAGGAGCATGACCAGCCAGAGAAATCACTTACATCTAGAAGTTGTGTAATTACAATGCACCATTAACTAAACCAAATCCTGCAATCCTTACTCAACCCAAACTTCCATTAATGCCAATGGAAATTTTCAAATGATTAAGGAAAAACGCTATACTGTTTATTATTTTATTTATTTATTTATTGTTATCGCTGTCAGAGGTAAAATTAATGGATATAGGGCTCTAAATATAGACAATATTCTGCATATATTCATATTGTAAGCTTTTTGGGGCAGGGACCATCTCTTGATCAAAGAAAGACAAGATGCTTGGCAGCTAAATGGAGGTGTGGGATTATTACTGAGAGGGGAGAGGTGTTGCTTGGAGAGGTTGGTTATAAGGAGGACTTTAAGGGCTAACTAACTTCTTGGCTGGCACACAGACCCATTGGCATTACTCTGCAATGGGAGTGCAATCCTAGCCCCTAGAGTCACTGTGAACATCTGGGCACTGGAATGAGAATAGAAAGGATTGGCTTTAAATGAATTGCCTAAAGCTGAGGGATACCTCAGTAAAACTGCTAATGTTAGAAATTGAGAACACTTTGGTTGCAGTCTTAATAAATGCACAAGATCTGCTGTAATTGGTGGCTATTAAACAAGCTGTGAACTTTAAAAAGCAAATTCTAGTTTTGATGTAGTTTATATATTTTATTTTATTTTTAGCAGTGATGGCCTCCAAGTTCAGCTCCAGATCGGAGGTGACAGGGTTTCGTTCTGTCTTTCCAGTCTGGGCCCAGGACTAGTATTCTAGATCCCTTCCAATGTACCCAGCAGAAAGCTTTCTGGGTGAAATTAGCTCCTGTGCAGAGGGGCCAGCACAAGCTCTGTGTGCCTATTAAGTCCCACTTAAGACCTGAAAATATTGGTGAGCGGGGACAGAAGTAATGCATAGTCCTAGTGCTGGCCCATTCCCACGGAATGAGGGGATGTCAGGATTCATATGGAATATGCATATGGAATAACTGAAGGCAGTAATGCAAATGACATTCTAGCATCTGCCAGGTCTGAGGTTAACTCACACAGAGCTAGTGTTCGTGGGAAACTCACCATCTCCTGGGCTATTGACATTCAGCAGCACCCAGGCTCACCCGGCAGCTGTGTATTATTTCTGTTTGTGGGCACCTGTGCTCCGCACTTCAGAGATAGTCAACGGCTGGGTCAGATTTCATATTGTGGTGACTGTGTGCATCTCCAAAACCTGTTCAGAGCGGAGACCTGTATTGCTGAAACATTTTTTTTAAGGAGGCTGGGGACTGGAAAATGAAATATTAACCTTGACATTAAAAACCATACAAAATAGATGAAAAAGATGCTTAAAATGTCTAACTTGGATTTCTGTCAGTTTTGCTGGTCTCCATCTCACTGGCACAGTTTAAATAGGGGAAGGTCTTCGGTTTCCAGCCAATATCCTACTTTCATTGTTCAGATTTCTCATGAACTATCTGGCAAACAGAATTCAGAACCACACCTACCCCTGTTATTTTTGCAATGGCAGTCCTACTCTGTGTGTGTGTGTTTTTTTTTAAAACCAGCCTTGTAATTGAAACTGGCTGGGTTGCAATAGGGAAGGGATTTAAACAGCTTTCATGAAAGATCTGATTTGACAAGAAAGAGAGCATCCAGATGTTTTACTAGAACTCTGACTATCATGTAGAATTGCATAGACAAACCCCACTGAGTCAAAGCGCCTTTTGCCCAGTTCTCCCAGACCTCCCTGTCAAGGCTGCACTTAGAGCAGGAAACACATTTTGCTTATTATCAATGCTAAGGGCTCTTCTCCCCATGAAACGTTAGTGTTGTGTCATTGGAAGTGATGCGTAGGGACCTTCCTGGGCCCTGTTCAACCGGTCATCTTGCTTTGCCTTCCGAGAGATGCTTGTCACATCCTCAGCGGGACTCTGCTTTCAGTGCCATCCGAGAAGCTGGAACTTGGGTTTTATTTTTTGCAAGATGTGACCATTTTTTTTAAAACGCCTCAGTGCTCATTACAATCTTTGAACAAGATTTAAGTAATTAAAACCATTTAAATGAGCTTGTAATTAATAACCAGCTTGGGGTCAAAGTCTTCTCCCAGTTAGTTATGCTGGTGTAAATCCAGAGTAACTCTACTGAAATCAGTGGAATGACTTCTGAGTTACACCAGTGCAACCTACCCTGGCAATTCACTGAGCTACTCACTGGATTTGCTTGAGTCCATGATCCTTGGCAGAGATTGTTTTACTGATGCTATAGAATGGGCCTGGCTGATGGCCACTTTAGGTGATGCCAGCCACTACCCTTGCATTGGATCATGATGCCCTGGTAGCTTGGTCCTCTTTGCCTCCCCCAGCCATTGGATCCCACTCAATCCTTGCTGAAGAGACTGATCTAATAATTTTTTTAAAGCCTGGCCCAGTTCCTCCCTGGTATAATTCTATTGGTTTCTCTTTGGACTTTCCCCAGAGAGGAATTTGGCGTCGCATACTGCAGTGTAAGGTAAATGCACAACTGCCGTCTACTGGACAGAGTTGGACTTGCTCAGCTGGGTGTCGTAGATTCTAGACAGCTATTACAAAGGAACTTCTTCAGTAGCTCAAAGGAAACAGGGCTGGAGAAGCGAGGCCTGAGTCTAATCCCAGCTGCCTCTGTGACATTCCAAGCAGCTACGACGTGTGGCATAGTGACCGAAAGCAACCTGGGTTGCCACTGGCTTGCTACGGTATCCTCTCTAACTGCCTCCAGTGCCACGTTCCTCCCTAGTCACCATGGCAGAGCTCGTGCTCCCAGCTTGTTCCCGGAGCCCAGGCCCTTGCCACTGAGCTGGAACAGGAACTTGAGTACTGAGACGTAAATATGAAGAACAAGCAGCCTGCTGTTCTTTAGCATTGCTATCTGCTGTGCTGAGCTGAGGAAGGCTCCTGAGAGAGGCTCTGGGACACTTTGCTCCTCTCCAATTCCCTTTCCTCCCCCTCTCCTAAGCCTTTTCAAGTGCCACATTTGCCCCCAGTGCAGAGACCTATTTAACCCTTTTACATCACAAACACACAGTCCGTGATTCTTCCCAGACTGAATGGTGCTGCCCTTTGCAGTTGTCACACATGCCCCTCTGCAAGCCCTGGGGAGCAGATCGAAGGGCGGTTTCTCCACTAGAGGTGAGGCTACAGGGAGAACTGCAGGGAGTGCTGTAGCTTGGGGGGGGGGTGCTTCTTTCCAGCATTTAAAATAGGAGTGGGTTTGCTGCAGCTCCAACTATAAATACAGGTTCTAAAATATAAAGCACTGCGCGGAGGTGAAATTAAACCTAATTATAGCAATCAGTTTTATTCTACTCTGTATTCTTTATGAATGGGTTCCATCATGTTGTAACTAATTAGCTCTGCCATATTACACCTGAGCAGCCATTTGTTTTAAAGTACTTTCTGTCGAAAAATCATTTCCAGATCACACGACCTTGCATTTGCAGATTTTTCCCAATCTTTGTTTAGTGTGCCAATGTTATAGCCTATGACCATCTGCCCCATTTCTTTTGTTACTTGGTCACCGCTAAAATCTTTACCATTGTAATTTGTGAGTAATTAATATTACCATGGTATCTATAGTGTTCCCTCCACTGGGTGCAGGGAATAACAAGATAATGGTAATTAGGCAAAAGGTAAAATTATTAATGGCAACCACTGTTTCAAGGTGAAAACAAGAACATTTATTTATAGCCTTTACCTGAGCATTTGTCACCATAATGTATCTCAGAACATGAATGTGAGGTAGGCAGACTCTCATTCCACGCTCATAAAACATTCAGGTCAGAGGGTCGGGATTTGTTTTGATTTTTTTTTTGCCGGTTTCCATCTGGATGAATTCTTTCCAGCACCTTCCCTTGCATGTGAGGAACAATTTATGTATGCAGGGAAGGATGAAATCAAACATTTCTTTCCTTGGTGGGGAAAAAGTAAATAGGTCTCACCCGGAGGATGACCCAGGATGTTCTTCCACCCCATTCCACCCTTTCCATGGTAAATGGTAGGTTTGCTTTCTGTATCTATGGTCGGACATGAGTTGGGAATGGAAGGCAGTCAGATGCAGCTGTTCGTGATCTTCTGGCTTGTTTTGTGTGATTCCATTTTCTTTTCTCCTCTCTTGTCAGTTGGCAGGAAGCAGTTCATGAAATTTGAGTGGGCTAACAATGCTGCAGATGTACTGGGCTGTGATTTTGAGGAGCTCACAACAGCAGTCTTCAAGCACCATCTGAAACAGATAATAGAACAGGTCACATCTGGAACGAGTCGGCTGAGCAAAGATGAGGAACGAAATGCTGGTATCAGACTTTTCCACCCTTTTCTTATGTATAAGTGATGTGGAAATACTGCCCTGTGTGTTGTTCTTGACTTTGATCAAGGAATAGTTAGAGTATTTGTGGAGCATTCTTGAGAGAGATACTTCAGCCATCTCTCACCAGTGCTGTGATCCTTTAAACATAGTTATATTAAAGAATTTTTTAAAGATAATTAATGTAACTGTCCCCAGTTTATAATACAGATCATACATGTCACTTCTTCAGAGCATCTTAAGGTAATTAATCCTGACAATCCCACTGCAAGGAAAGTCAAGTAACATGGTCTAAAAATGAACCTATTTGCAAAGCGAAGACACATTTGTCAGAGAGACCCTGTTCCAGTGAGACCCTGCTGGAGCCCAGCTAGCAAGGGCACACGCTACTTCTCCTCTTCTCCTGTAAATTAGGGTGAGTTAGATGATATTTGTTCCGCCATCTGCATTATCGGATGTGTTGAACATCTCCAAAGTCGTTAGAATCTCTTGGACTAGGCTCTGTCCTTGCCATCTGCATGATCGGCATGTCATTCACACTTTTCTTTGTATGTCACAAGAAGAAACCTCACGACCTGAACAGAACAGGCAAACGAGCCCCCAGAAGAGGCAGGGACACTCCAACACAGGCTAAAGCCTTTCCCAAGCCCAGCAAGCTGCCACACTTCCGTCATTTCTTTTGTAACTCACAGGGCAATTTGTGTGTTTTTGTAACAATTTTGCATTGTGCTGAGACCAACAGGAGAACTATTGAACGTGCACTTGCCAGCTATTTCCTGCAAGGAGGCTGAAAAGCAGCAGAGGAGGAGGGGAGCATCAGTCCTAACAAACTGTTATTTGAATTGTAAATGTCAAATATTTTTAAGTAGCAAGTGGAAATCATTTGGCTGAGAAGCCAAGAATGTTTTGCTCCCTGCTGACATCTGGGCACTGAGTGTAATTCACAGCCAGCATCTCTCTGATTTCAATGTGTCTGTTTTATTTTTCTCCCTTCTTTTGGTGATATTTTCCTTTTGAAAGTTATTTTTCCCCTTTGTGTGTTTGCAGCCAGTGTTCACGGTTCTCAGACTCTGACATCTGCCATGGAAAGGACTGTCATATTTGAGAAAGGTGCTAGGAGGCTATTTGTTTCCTAGCAACCAGCTCAGGTTCCAGGGTTAAGGGAAGAATGTAAAATGTTTTAAGAGCTATCCAAAAAAAAAAATCCGTATGTAAAGAGAGCCTCTTTTCATCATGCTGCAGCATGAAACAGCACTGCAGATTTGTTGCAAATGCCTGTGTCTTTCTAGAGAAAATTTGGGTAAATTGTATTTAC
The DNA here is from genome assembly GCF_015237465.2 of Chelonia mydas. NCBI lineage: Eukaryota > Metazoa > Chordata > Testudines > Cheloniidae > Chelonia > Chelonia mydas. The sequence continues at coordinate 30,569,587 of NC_057856.1, forward strand.
AGAGCAAGCTCAATGAAGAGCAAGTACAAATATGTGGTCTGATAGCATTAATGAACCAGTGCATAATTGGAATGAATGGAAGAATGAATGGAGCTAATTTGGGAAGGCAGGTTTAGAGTGTGTGTGTGTGTGTCGCTCTCTGATTTCATGCAGATTAAGAACCAGCCCATACTCATATGAGTAGTCCTTACTGACTGGAGTGTAGTCTGTTGACTCCAGTAGGATGTACTTGTGTGAGTAAGAGTTTGCGAGATCAGTCCCTATATTGTAAAGCCTTTATTACAAAATATAAATCAGGTCAGAGACATTGGAGCAGTTCAGGGCAACTCATGTGAATATTTATTCCTCATGTAAATGGATTTATATAGTGCTTTGGACATAGGAATTAGGATTGGTGCAAATTATACTCTACAGGGAGCAGGTGATGTAGTTATTATCAATTCTGCCTATGGAAGATCAAAAAGGATTGAAAATAAATCATTCACTGTCTTTGCTCTGCTGTCCTCTCTTCTCTTTGTATCCTCTAGGGCCCAAGATGACAGGGGTGGAATGTGTGGAGGGGATGGCTGCAGGTCTCTATGAAGAACTGTTTGCTGCTGTTGTCTCTCTAATCAACAGGTATTGAGTTTTCCGAAGCCAGGCAATTAAAAGAACAAACAAAGAAGTCTCTCATGGGCTAGTAGAGAGTGGAAGGCTGTAAATACATAGAAATGATTCGTGTCCATTATGTTTGTCCCTTATGTCCCCCATCCCTGACATCAGTAAAGAGAAATCTTCACTTAATGCAATCTGAAGAGATGTATGTGGCATGTAGCCCCTGGTTGCTGCAGAAAGGTTATCTGAAGAATATCTCTGTAACAGAAGAAAGTTATCAGAAAGTCAAAGAATGAACTTCTTAAAGGATACTGCAGCATGCTCAATGGATGGTTCTGCGCATCACCAGCCCGGATGTGTTTGGCCACCTAGCGAAGAAGCAGGCGGAAAGTCTCCTGGAGCACAATGGAGCAGCTACTTGCTCACGGCCGTTTTTGGTTCCTTTCCATGCAGGATGTTCTGTAGCTAGGGTCGGATTTTCAAAAATAGCTACGCAACTTCATCATTTTCGTATCTATTTGTTTGGATTTAAATGATAAAAGATGGTACCTGAACATCATGGCACTTAACTAACATTACAACTCCATACCCCAGCCACATTTACAGGACAAACGTTCAGACTGGAATACAGTGCCGCTCAGCCAGCCAGCGATAAATAGCTCCTTTCCACACCCCCATCAGTCCAGGGCCTGACTCTCAACGGTCCTCAAATGGCTGTCAAACAGATGGCTCCTCCGGCATGCTCAGCAGGTCACCAAGGCTCTGGGACAAGGGGGGGACAAATTCCAGCGTCCTGGGGCCCCGACAGAGAAGGTTGTGCTGGCAGCCCTTTGTAGCATGAAGGATTCAGTTGAAGGGCTTGTGCTGATCACCGCTTTGGCCAGGCTCTCCTCCAACAGGAAAGGTGCCAGCCTCTGGACCAGATGCCAATGGTAAAGTGTCTGGATTATTGCTGGGATGTGATCATCCAACAGCAGCTGGGCATCTAAAATCACCCCTCAATTGTGAGCCCTGGTAACTAACGGCGGCACATTCCCCCATACAAAGGGATCCGCCGTCTCCTCCTAGGAGCATAAGTCCTACTAAAAGTCATTGGAACTCTTTCTCCTCGGTCATGTCAGTGCTTTCAAAAATCCCACCCTGAGTCCAGAATTTTCAGAAGGACTCAGCCCCCAGAATTGGAGTCAGATTTTCCCAAGAGCTCAGTGCGCTGGAAAGTCTGGCCATAAGTGTCACGTTGAGGGGTGCCGGGAACTGAGTGCTTTGGCAGATCTGCTCGCAACTGTGGATATGGAGCACCTGAAAATCCGACACAGAGCTTGTGTGGTCCTTAGCAGGTAGGAAGCTGCAGTGCCATGGGCTGACAGTGAGTAGAAGGGATGTTTCGCTAGGTTAGGCAAGCGCCCCAAATGTTCAGAGGTTTCTCTGATTCTTATTTGGACTCTATGGGTCTTTTGAGTCCTTTCCTCGGCTCCTCAGGCTCCCAGTTGTGCTGATCAGCCTAGCACTCACTGCTTATTACTTGTATTTTGCATCGTGGTAGTTGGTGGGAGCCCCAGTCCCGGACCAGGACCCTGCTTTGTTAGGTGCTGTGCTACTTCTGTGCGACCTCTCTCTTCTCTTCAACTTACTAGCGCTTACTAGTTTTGCAGAGTCAGCCTGAGACGTTTCATGATTTTTCTTGCTTTTCCAAAGCTTTCTTCATAAGCCTAGGTGGAAAGAACTCCCTTTCTCAGTACTACAGGAGACCAGCTCTGACTTCAGGATCTTGTGTTGCCTTCTGATGCCCCATTATGAGTCCCACTTTGTAGATCATTTGCCCTTTTTCAGCTACATTGCGTCCTTTCTATTTTAAAATATTTCATTTTATTAAAACTGAAAGGGCAAGTTGTCAAGATCACAAACCACGGCCTACAGAACTGACTATTTTACAAGTGACATGAAATTAAAATTAAGATTTTACCAGTTTACCCATACTCACACCCACCTTTAGTTCAAAGCTTTCCAAACCTTCCTAATCCCGGTGATGTGAAATTGCCTCTTCGATGGTCATGTTTATGTGGATTTTGGTCTCCAGAGGATGGTAATCAGATTATTTTTTTCTATGACAAAAGTACATTCAGTTCTGTTTCTTATCCAGTGTGCATCTTGGAGAATGGAATGACCAATTAGCACATTTTCTGCTGAGGTGAAGTATTCTCTACAGTCAGATGGGCCTGTTCCACTTGCCTTATTTCCCTGTAGATCACACAGTCATTGGAGCACTGCGGTGTTGAGAACTGGCTTGTTTACTTGTTAATAATCGCTGTGACTTTGCAGGATTGAAATCAAGGTTACCAGTATGTATGGAGTAATAAACTGGTTGAAGAATCAAAGACTGAGCCATACAGATTGCTTGGTAGGATTCATTCTCTACTAAAAAGCTTGCCTGCGAGCTAGCTCTCAGGAATGATAGCGTTTGTATCCAAACTCCAAAAGTAGCTGATGATTACTGGACATTTAATCAGCCTCTTGTCTGGGGCTTCTAACAGTTATAATGCTGCCTTCTGGCCTGGAAACCCCAGCTGCACTATCCCAACATCTCCCACTTGCTTAGAATCATAGAATCATAGAATATCAGGGTTGGAAGGGACCTCAGGAGGTCATCTAGTCCAACCCCCTGCTCAAAGCAGGACCAATCCCCAAGTTTTCCCCCAGATCCCTAAATGGCCCCCTCAAGGATTGAACTCACAACCCTGGGTTTAGCAGGCCAATGCTCAAACCACTGAGCTATCCCTCCCCTCTTGAGCTATCCCTCCCCTCTTATGATGCTACAGTTGCTATAAAAGAAGGAATCCTGGGAACGGGTTCCTGTCTTTCCTATCCTGGTGTAAATCAAGGCCAACTCTAGTCAAGACAATAGAGAAAAGAATCAGGCCACTGAAGTCTCATTGTTTTTCATTCTGATTTACAGCTCAAGTTGTCAAATCCAGAATCTAGATTCAATCGTGTGACTGGAAATACTCCAGATTGTTGCTTCTGATTTATTTCAGCCTGTCCAAAGATGATTCTCTGAGATCTCATGGAAGAGCAAAATGCCACTGGCTGTCTAAAATCCTGAATAATGAAGCATTAGCTCAGAGAATGTGTCTTGTATTCCTCCGTTCCCTTTAACACCAGCTTTGTTTCGCTTGTTTTTGTTTTTCAAACCAGCCCATCAAAGCCTTTTAAGCCATTCCAACAATGATACAGTATGTCACAGTGGAAAACGTATGTTGCAATGTAGTCAAGAAAATTTTGCTGACTCTCAGTGAGTTGATGAGGTACCATGAATTTAAATCACTTTCAACTTGTACTACAATTTTGGAATCACAGGACATGTCAGTGGTGCTAGGGGAAGGTGCTGATAGGAAATTCTTTAAGTGAATTCTAAAAATACTTTTGTTTCTTCCTGCAAACTTGTATTTTTCAGGGAGACTTCAGGATGCTAATACCTGGCATTTTTCCTTCCAATTATTTTCAGCCAATTTCTTCAGTTGGCATTTGCCATCTGACAGAAGTACATGCTCTTACATCTCACCCATGTGCAGAACATGCAGCTCCACAAGTCATGTTGTATCATGCCATGGGAGGAGGAGATGGGAAATGACATAAAACAATGCATCTGAGGAGAGCAGAGTAACTCAACCTTTTCAGAAATAGATATTTGAAAAAACCACAGAGCTTTCTCCAGGTCATGTTCCCCAGTTATTTTTAATTGAAGTATTTGGCATGGATGGAAGCAAAACTTGGAAGAAGTTGTTGGAAAGATGGTTCCTCTCCCAGCGATCTACAGTGTGGCTCTCCCTCAGAACATGCTTGCCGCGCTCTGCGTTTGCGGTTCTACATTTTCCCAGCATTCTTTCACAGGAGCAATATCACACTCTTTATTTTCCTACAATCGATATTTTGGAACTTAAAACTGTCATTAACATAGTCAGTGTGGATCAATTAACCATCTTTTAGGACCAGCTCTGCCACCCAAAGTTAAGACGACTTAGGTCTGAGGACGCCATATTTCAGGTATGGTGCCTAAGAAGAAGCATCTCATCCCATCATCAGTGAAATGTTTATTCGTCCAGGTCAGGAACAAGCTATGCCAGATCTTCTGTTCTAGGCTGGAAGCACTCACAGAAATAAATAAAACAGGGGGGACTTGGATAAAGTTCAAATTCTAAAGGACAGGAAAATATCACTAGCTTTATGTGGTTATTAGCACTCTGTTTGAAAGACACAAACATTTGCCAACCAAATAGTCATTGTTGAGTTATTAAATGTGTTGTGGTTATTGCTCAGGGTCATAGGACTGTAATGATTAAAAGTGCCTCCTGGAATGATAGTTACAGGAGGAAAGAATATTTACGTTTGGGGAAGGAAATAATTTCAATAAACCAAATAGGACTCAGATATGTTCTTGTCTAAAGCTTCCATGCTATTTTTACTGTGTTTTCTCAGGTCTTTTTCATCCAGTCACCTCTCCATGGCTTCCATCATGGTGGTGGACACCCCTGGTTTCCACAACCCTCGACACCAGAAGAAGGAGCGAGCCGCTACTTTTGAAGAACTTTGTCACAACTATGTGCATGAGCAGCTGCAGGCACTGTTCTACAAGAGAACATTCATGTCCGAGCTGGAGAGGTACAGGGAGGTGAGGCCCCTGCTCTGACCCTCACTAGGATCTGAACTGCTGTTCCACTTGCTGCATATCAGCTAGAGAGTCCATGGCTTTTTAAACACTGGCTTTTAATGAGAGAAGTACTGCTAAAGCATCCCGAAGTCTGAATAGAGATCGAAGTCTTAAGCAGTGTCCCCCTCCCACCTTGTTAGTGTGGTACTCCTTCCCCATCAGCTCCTTGTGGTCCCAACAGAAATCCCGTTAGAGTTCATCACTGGCTTGGACTTCCCTTTGAGTCCCTTTGTCACACCGGAGGTGGCTTGAGGAGGCCCTGCTAGTGACATAGCTGAGCACTTCCCTTTGTATCCCTTTGTGCCAGGTAGAGAAAATAAAATAAAATGTTCAATTATCTAGGAAACAAGTTGATGTAAAATCCATAAACAATTGCAGCAAGTCAAAAATGAATCTGCATTTAGATTCTGAAGTTACTTGCCTCGCTCACAGAGTTCAGGCACAATTTGTCTTGATATCAGCCTGCGGTTTTAGTGTCCATTTAAATCTGGGAGCCCACATTGGAACTGGTTCCATCTCAGTGTGTGGATGCAGGTCCCGTATCTGAAATCGCAGTCAGCTGCCTCACTCAGTTCTCATGGAAAGACATTAGACCTGAATTCTGCTGAACACCCCCCGAGTCCTCTGCTGCTGGGGCCAGGAGCCACTTAACTCCCGGCTGCCCTGAGCATGAAATGGTTACATTAGCTGCGCAAAGTCAAAGCTTGTGTGTAAAATGATGTTTTTCAGAAGTGCTGAAATCCCCTTTGGGGAGCGGCATAATCCGATGATGTAGCACAAGGAAGACACTGTCACTGATGAATGGCTGGCTCCTGCCTATGTGGGGCAGTGAGGCTGAGAAAGTCAACAGCTGTAGAAACAGGCACCTGATAACATGGGTTTGTTGGCTTAGAATTCTCAGCTCAAGAGGAAAACTGAATAAAAACAATAAAAAGCCTGCAAGCTGCAAATTAAATAACTGATTGTTTTCAAGATGCCCCCCTTTATTATCACAGCCATTATTTATGCAACTTCTCTGACATTCACCCGAGCCACTGCAAAAGCCTTGTAAGCACCCTCATCGGGACAGCATTACCCAGTCATGTCAGCTGAGGGTTTGACAGTGCAGTCCGTTCAAAGGCTTCTGATACAGGAGCTTTGGTCAGCCAAATTCAGGCTGTCACTCGGCAAAGGTGGAGAAGGAGCAGACACAGTTTTTCTTCTTGCAAGTTTATTTCCTCTTGGATTTCAAATGTCAGTTCCCCAATGAAGCAAACTTCTCACTAATGTTTTCCAGGAAAATGTCAAGGTGCCTTTTGATCTGCCAGAGCTCTCTCCGATGGCCACGGTGTCTGTCGTGGATCAGAACTCCTCGCAGGTAACACGGCCGGGAAGCAGTAGCGACAGCTGGTTGCTCTCTGTCCATCTCCATGCTGGCGGGGAAGGGAGTAAGTGCTGGGAATGCTGCTGGTTGTGGATCTTGCATTTCATGAGGATTAGTCTCCCTTTCTCGATGGACAAAGGATTTCCTGAGGCAATGTGCAAACATGAGGTGCGCTGACTTTGGGGTGACCGGAACGGAATGGTGACTCGGGAGGCTGGAGCAAAGGCTGCAGTTACGTTCTTAACGTTTCACGATGTGTTTCCTGTGGCTGCTTTCTTAAGCTATGGGCTAGTGCTAGCGAAGGGTCCAAATAACAACCAGATACTTCATTCTGTGTAGCTATCCCTAAAGCACATACAGCGTGGGGGGCAGCAGTGCCTGCTTCCCCACACACACTACCTGGTCCATGCTCCTCAGCCCTCACCTGGATGGACACCGTGACCAAACTTCACAGGGACCTCAGTCTCGATGGTCCATTCAGTTGGCCTGAGACAGCAAACAGACTGAGCAGCAGGGCTCATTAGTGCCTGCTGAGTTTTTGGGGATATAGATACATAATCCCAATTCATTTTACATAAGTGACCGAAGAGCCATCACTAGAGGGTAATGTAATGCCTCATTTAACAGGGCCAGCTGAGCTCGCATCTCCGCTTGCCTCCCCTGCTCTCCTCACTCCATGTGGGAGATGATCTGATGGGTTGTATCATTGTACCAGCTGCAGGTGCCGCCTGGGGGCCAGGCGGAAGAGCCCAAGGGCTTGCTCTGGATCCTGGACGAGGAGGTTCTGATTCCGGGCTCCAGCGACAGCGTGGTGCTCAACCGCCTGTGCTCGTACTTTGCCAAGAAGGGCACGGCGAGTGAGGGTAAGGCACAGGGGGCTCTGCTTGTAGAATCTGCAGAGGCGCTGGGCGCTGCCCCTCCGTTGGCACCTCCCTTGGGCTTGGGAAGGTTCAGAAATCATCTGGCCAATCAGATGCCTCAGTGGGCTGCACTCTGCTTGGGGACCAGGGGTGATCGTTTCGTGGCAGCAAAGGGCCGGGCTCAGCCTGGGTGTGACTCTGTTGGCTACCACGAGCAAATGTGACTCTCGGGATTTTATCTGGGGGGGAACGACCGTTGTTGAGCTGGGGGAGACGCTCTGTCCAGTGGCTGTTACCTGCAGAACACCTAGGGTGACCAGACAGCAAGTGTGAAAAATCGGGACGGGGGGTGGGGGGTAATAGGAGCCTAAGTAAGAAAAAGCCCCAAATATTGGGACTGTCCCTATAAAATTGGGACATCTGGTCACCCTAAGTACACCCTTCCCCTGTCCTCTCAGCTTTCTGCCAGATCTCTGGGCGTTTGGTGTCAGAATGCATCCTCGGAAGTACCCTGTGAAAGGGCACAGGGAGGAGCGGAGGCCTCCGAGTCTCTGACTGTGCATTCATTCTAGACTTTCTCCAGTTGGTGCTATAACCTCTTCAGGGGCCTCTCGCTGCACTTGATCAAACCTGAGCTATCTGTGGCAGACTAGAGTCATTTCCAGCTGCCTTTGCATCTCTTGAATACGATTAATAGCAACTGTTAACCAAAGGTCAATATTTACAAAGGAGGGTGTAATGGGGGAGCCACAAAAATGCACATAGACCCACTGGGCTCGCAACACACACATTAGTGAGTAGAAGCAGGCACCTCTTTATGTTGGGTTGGGTTTTGTGGGTGCACATGCATTTTTGTGGGCTCACCCATCGTATTCTCTGACAAAGTGGCCCTAGGAGCCTGTGAAGCTACTGTGATAGCATTTTGGACTCAACATATAACCTCTTAATATTATACTGCCTGGCCTAACGTCTCGCCCATACATGGGAACCAACAATCTCTCCATCCCTAGTGACCAGCCAGCTTGCCAGGCTGCAGTGTCATTCCTGGTGCTCTCGAGCAGACATGGGATGGGATGGGCTTGACTTTAATGGAAGTTCCAGATTTTGATGCATGAACAGTATTTACCTTTGCATCATTGAAGAAATCCTCAACAGTGGAACTGGTGATGAAATTTTGTGTGAGTAGATGTACAGTGCCAGCTAAGTGCATTTACTCTAATCAGTGGATGCTTTGCCATTCACTTCCAGGGGAGCTGGAGCAGACTAGAGTCAAATGAAATGATTAAGGTTGGTGTCCGAGTGATGGTGCATCTAGAGAAAAGTCAGTTTCCATACCCAGTACCCAAATTATTTCTGGGTAGGTCAAGTATAGAAAGGATTACCATGTGTTCAGGACATCTGTAGTCACCCCGTTGATATGACAATCATACAGTGCAGAACAGTCTGGCAGTGCTAAACCAGACAACAAGACTGAAAAATTCCCAACGTTCTCATCTTGTGAAACTGCCCAGGTCAATGGTGGTAGAAGAGTTTGTGTCAAATATCAACACCGCTGAGAAAATACTTTTAGTTCCAGCACAGCAGCCTGCTGGATTCCTTCGGTTAGCTGCAGCATGCGCCTCTGACAGCGCCTTTGGAGGTGGGAACAAGAAGTTCTTGCTCTCAATAGTGTTTCAGACCCAGCTCCAAAATAACTTAAAATCCAGGCAGCAAACTTAAACGTATCGAGCCAGAGCCTCAGCTGGTGTGGGCTGGCGTTGAAGTCAGAGGAGCTGGGCTGATTCACATGAACTGAGGAGCTGGCCCATAAACGCTGTCGTCTCTGCAGTGTGCAGGGCTTAAAGAAACCTTAGTGCTGCTAACCCCAATGACCCAGAGAAGAGACCTCTTATATAATACGTGCAACTGGCACCATTTATAAATAGACAGGAAGCTGGAGTCTGCCCAGGCAACAAGCATGAGACCGTGAGCATCTCCACCTCCCTGTCTGCTGGCTTGGTCGGGGCCACATTGTCAGCAGAGGCTATGCCTGGGCATGCTATGCCCTAAGGAAAGGCAGCAGCATGCAGGGATGGAGAATGGCACAGGTGGCTGAGTTTTTCCAGGCTTCACAGCTGCTTTCCAGCTCTATCGTTTTCCAGAAGTCAGCAGAATTGCACCATGGGAAAGGCCAGTGTGGTACCTGCTTGAGTATTTTAATTTAATGTGCATCCGTATGACACTGCACTTCACTAATCTGGCTACCTTCTCTGTTGGGACAGGGTTTGGGAGGGGTGCAGGACAAGGTCAGGGATACAGGAACACACAACCTGCAGACAGAGTCTCTGCCCCTGCTTCTCTTGGACAGGTGCAGCTTCCGGCACATAAAGGAGGTACAATATACGTTAGCTGAAAGGAGCACTGGTATGTCAGTGCCACCCTTCACCAGCCTAACGCTACAGGGTTTCTTCCTATACCGGGCTACCTCAGCTTTGTGCTAATGGACACAGCCCATAGAAACCCCATTCATATTAGCTGGACAATCGGCCCCCTGTGTGTAGCTTTGCTGACTTCACCCCATTGACCTTGAATAACCGCTGCTTGCTGGTGTATCGACATTCCAGAGGAAGGCTTCCTTCGCAAGTGTGAGCAGATGCTGCAGTTTGAGATCTTCCACCAGCTGGGCAAAGACCCTGTTCGCTACGATCTCACTGGCTGGATGAATAAAGCCAAGCTGAACCTGTCAGCCCAAAACTCCATTGAAGTCCTGCAGCAATCCAAAATGTAAGTATCAGGAGCAGACGCCCTGGGCAGTGTGCAATAGAGAAGCAGATAGCTCAAGCAGGGCATCTTGTGACAAGGTAAATCAGAGCTAGGAAGCAGGGTACATCCGCAGTGCGCTCTCTGTCACTGCAGCAATAACAATAATAAACTTTGACAATGAGAACTGCTCTGGGGATAACATCCGTCCTTAATGAAACAAAGTGCTTTAACTGGGACTGGAACTTGCAAAACTTTTCCCTGGGGCTAAAGCAAAGTTAGCGGAGGGGAAAGCGATTCCCTTTTGGAGGCAAGAAATTCTGCTTGTGGTTTTTCCTCCCATCTTGCGTTAAGCCTAAGAGAAGATGGTGAAGCTCAAAACACTTTTATGGGTATTTCTGAACCAACTGGGGATCATAAACTGGAAATTATACCTTTTGTAGCATTTATAAAGATACCCCAAAGTGGTTGGCAGGTCGTCCTCGCTGCTGTTTGGGTAAGGCTGGAGAAACAGGTGCCAAATTATTTGAGGTTCACTCATTGGTAGTCTGCAATGACATCAAACACCCTAAGATTAATCAGCAGCTGGGTCCATTAATTTGGATGACATACAATATAGAATGAATAGACGTGTATAGAGCTGGTCGCAAGTTTTCCATCAGAACATGCTGATTCAATGAAATGGGTACGTTTCACGGGAACGTTTCAGTTTCACCTACATTTTCAAAGGGAAGCTATCAAAATGTTTCATTTCATTGAGGTTGAAAAGTTTTGTGTCAATAAGATTGAAATGCTTCATTTAGATGTTATCATTTTGATGATATATGATAAGATCTAGTATTATATATTACATTTCAGATCCTGCAGTCCTGAGGCAAAACTCCCATTGGTCTTTGGCCCAAACTGAGTGCCCAGGCCGGGATTTCGGCACCGAATGAAATTCATTGGGTCTTGGGCATCTGACTCTCTTCAGGCCCTTTGAAAGTCCCAGCCTGAGTCCCCACTGTGAGCTGAGGTCATTAGTGTCTTCAACAGCAGTTTCAAAATGTAAACATCCTTTCCAGGAATGGATCTTGGTCTCCCTGACTGCCCCTGACCAGGGGTGATTGATTCCCGACTAGTGTAGAGAATGGATGAGTGTGAACATCTCCAGATTCCTAGGGGCACCGGGAGCAGCTACTACACACAGGACTGTGTCAGACACCAGGAGTCAGATGACTAACACCATTCCTTCTGTCTCAAAACCACTGGGATTTGTATTGTTTCCTCTAGCACCCTGGTACACTAAATTGAAATATAATCAAATAGTTATTCATGTCTTTACATAGGCAGTAACTTTAACCTGCTATTAAGCCCCCTTCAGCTCATTGTGTTTGGGGTTCATTTCAGTGAGGAGGTTAATGGCCATTAGCCATGATGGATAAGACACAGAGATTAATAGAATGTGCTCTGTTCACAGCCAGGTTTGTCTTATGTAGGCCGTGTTCGATGTGAGCCCTGTAACACATTCCCTTTACCTGGAGTAGAAAAGATTCAGCTTCTAGAGGAGGGGGAAGTTTGCTGTTGAGATACCCTGTGCCTGCCTCTAGCATATGTGCTGGGATACAATTCCTGGTTAAACATCCAGAAGGAAACTCAGGTTCTTGGCACATCATTCCAGGAAATACTGAATTTCAGACAATACTGAATTTCAGAATGGCGCAATGTGGCAGCTTGCCCATGGGTAAGGAAGCTACAGTATTGAAACGCTTCCCTTAGCAATGTGCTAGCCAGAGCACAGTCACGGTTTTTATTCCGTTTTGCAGTAAGTTGAAAGGAAAAGGTTTTCCATTCACCTTTGGGCCATTATGATGGCATCTCTGTGAATCAGCCCATTTGTGACAATAGCTGATTCATTTCACTGTTTCATTTCTGACAGAGATGCTCTGAAGAAGCTGTTTCTGCTTCGGTCCAAAATGCCCCTGATTTGCCGATCAGTGGCAGGTCTGGAGGGAAATTCCCAGCAAGCTTTGCAGCGTACCGGTTGTGTGAGGAAGACCTTCACCAGCAGCTTTGCAGCTGTGAAGAAGAAATCTGTGTGTGCTCAGATCAAACTTCAGATGGTGAGTAACAGAGCTGTCTTGATACCCTCACGTATCGTAAGGGGTGGGTCAAAGTGCCGTTATAACATAGAGCCCATTGCTCCTTATATCGTGATAGTCTCCTGACGCTCTGGCTGGCTCCTTGTCTCTATTGCACTGGCATTGTACAAACACCATAACTGACAGCTCCTGCCTCATGCAGCTGACAGGTCAATCAAACAGTGACACTGATTTGCTGCCATTTTTCTCCACTGGCTAGTTCAGTTTCTGTTTCCTAGTTATTTGAAGAAACTCCTTGTATGTGGCTGAAAAGCCCATCAAGAGGTGGAAAGGGAATTCCTGTTCTTCTGTTACGTCTGAGTTGGGGATTGAAGTATCTAATTCATCTTTTATTTATACCGCAGGATGCTCTCACAAATCTGGTAAAACGATCCCAGATACACTTTGTCCATTGTCTTGTTCCAAGAGTGGGAGCAGAAGGGAAGCCCTCCCAGCCCTGCGTCACAGGAGAAGTAGGGCTGACTTTGGACGTACCAACTCTGAGAGTTCAGTTGTCTGGGGCCCAGCTGTTAGATGCATTACGCCTGTACAGGATCGGTATGGCAAGCCTACGCTGTGCGATAGTTTTTAAGCATGTGTTTGTCCCACCCTCCCTTAGCCGCTGTCCTCCAAAGCAGTTCAAGTTTGCAGTTACTAATACGTGGAGGGCTGCTAAACTCCTCACTCCTCCTGATTAGCCACTTCTCAGCATGTCCTGTCTTTGTCTGTCAGAGTGCAGTGATTGCCCACTTGTCTTTACTTTGGCCACGGGAAGGAGGTGGATTTATCCTGGTTTCTAGCTCCTTCACCACAGGCTGAGGTTCTTCAGGACCTCTCCACCCCCGGACAGCAGTGCTGCCTACTCCGGAACGGCAGTCCCCTCTGCCAGTTTACAGTCATGGAGCTGTGCCCGCTGAATTGTCCATAACCTCGTCAGTCCTAATGGCTGCTTCTCCCTTATTCCCCCACTGAGATGGATGAACGTGACATGCTCCCAGCTGAGCAATTGGCAACACAGATGTGTCAGAGGGGAAAGTAAATCAGGCCAGGCCCTGCCTGTTCAGATTCTCCTGCTGAGCAGAGCTCTCCTTATTGAGCTTTTACTTTAAAAATTGGATCTCCTGTCATTTAAACAGTCAGAACCAAGGCACAAAAACTGCCAATTCCATCCACGCGTCAAAACCGGCACTCCCTTGGCTCTGCAGTAATGGAGGGCTCCAGCCAATGCCTGCAAGAACTGCAACCTAGAAGGCTTGCAAACATTTTCCCCACAACACTAGGCAGTTGTGCCAAGGGGAGCCACTAAAGAGCTGAGGTCTGTGTAGATTGTCCCGGTTTTGAGGCTGCATAGTGCTGAGACCAACTTCCACTCAGTTCTGGTGACTGTTCTATTTATCTGGATGCATCTTTCATCTCCCCTAGAATGTGCCTGGACTGGCTTCCAGTGGGGCTGGATTCCAGGGGCAAGTAACTGTTTCTGAGTGAGTCCCCTGCTTCTTCTGACTCATGCTAGTGTTATCCAGCAGTGTCCCTTCCAAGAGCAGTCGCCATGGTGGAGGCTAAAGGGGCAAGGACAGCAGGGGGCCCAGGCTATTTAGTGCATTGTAGAGCTTCCCCTGGCAATGAAACGGCTTGCAGTGGAGAGTACAGAGCATAGACCGTCTATGTTCTTGGTGCCCTGCTGTGCCCACAAGGTGGGGGGCACGTGCTGCATTAGATGTAGTTTGTGCATGGCCTTGAGAGCTGGGCACAGGTGGGGAACCTCGCAGTGGTCTAGATTTGAGGTGTCCAGGGATAATCATCCTTATAATCATCTCTTCCCACGAGCCAGGCAGTGTTATTGACTTCCAAACCACTGCAGTGTCTTTAGCGACAGAGGTGTGGACAGCAGAATGCAGAGACTATTTGAAGGATATTATTCACTGCTCCGGGTACATGTTTGTTAGAATTATTGGGCTAGGTGGAGAGTTTCTGATGCCGAGTAAATCCTGGCTCTGCAAGCTGTGCGGATACCTCTCTCCTGCTTGTTAATAATAAATATAACTGGATTCGAAAGCACTTGTGAGAGCGAGCGTGAGCATTTGGTATAATCAGGAACAAAGAGAAATTATTCCTACTTTGGTGCCTTATTGATTACTGTTTTGCTGTCTTTGACATCAAGCAGAATGAGCCGGGAGCTGCCACAGGGAAATATTTCTAGCTGAGATGGCAGGCTGACCTGCTGGGTGACAGTCCGTTTCAGATCAGGAGCTGGGACTCTGTTACACTCTCTCTCTCGGCCAATACGGCGCAGTGAAAAGCTTTGGCATATATTTTAAATTGGCACCTCATCGTGTTAGCACAGCTGTGGAGTGGAGATTTGGCGGGGTGAAGATGGTTTGTATTACGATACTCCCTAGAGGTCCCACACGACACCTGTTGTGCTTGGTGTTGTAGGAGGAGACAGTCCCTGGTCCTGTGAGCTTACAGTCAAACAGACGAGACTGACAAAATAAGGGAGAGAAAGAAGCTCTGATCAGTCCCTACCTAATGTGTGGCGGGCCGGAGGCACAGAGAGAGTCAGTGACTTGTCTGTGGGCAGATCAATTGTGGCAGAGCTCAGAATCTCCTGAGTCCCAGTGCAGAACGTTAACCAAATGGCCAGCCTTCCTTTCCGGGGCTATGGCTTCTGTGCACTAAGGAGGAAGGATGGCCCAGTGTTTAGGGCACTGACCTAGCACTCAGGAGACCCAGGGTTATTTCCCTGCTCTGCCAAAGGCTTCCTCTGTGACTCTGGGAAAACCACTTATATTCTCTGTGCCTCAATTTCCCATCTGTAAAAGGGGGATAAGCATCACACTTTCCCACCTCATCACTTGATTGTGAGGTGCTGAGATGCCCCAGCGATGGGGGCCATAAAGGTCTCTTTAGTAGCTGGCGGTAAGGTTGTTGCTACCTTTTAGAATGGACAATAAGGTCTATGCATCTGTAGATAGAAGGTGAGCAACGCTGGCTGTCACTCCATTGACAGGTTGTGGTGATGAGGTAGCATAATATGCTTGCAAGCCCATGGCCCTTCTTGTCACCCAGACTTGCTTCATGGGGAGTATCTCCAGGCCTTGTTTTCTCTCTTACCATTTCAGTCCCTTGCACTAGCATGTTCTTCCCTGCGCTCCCCCCTCCCTCTGCTTTTTGGAAGGCTTTCTGTAAAACAGAAAGAAAGTTGTGTTATTCTCCACCAGCCACCCCAGCATAGCCCGTCACCCCAGGTGGAAGAGAATTTGCTCCCAGTTTTTTGTTTTCTGTAGAGATTGATGGAATTGCTCCCATTCTGATTCACTGATTAGCTAACGTGCAGCACCCCCCTCTGAAATCTGTACCCTATCTCCTCTCTGTCTCTCCCAGGTTACGTGGATCGCATGGTGCTGACTCAGTTCCGACGCCGCTTCCAGGTGCTGGCTCAGCCAGTGATGAAAAAATACACATCAGCATATGAAATACCAGATGAGAATAAGGTGTGTGGATTGCCCACAGTGTGTTGCTGGGGAGGGAATGACCCGCAGCCAGATCCATTCTCATGCAGTGTTCCCAGCTGCAAGCAGTCAGTCACCAGGTGGAAAAAAGAGTCAATTTGGGGTTCTTGTTATTTCTCTCCTGGCTTCTGAGCCTTTCAGCTTGAACTCACAAAAGTGTTCAATCTTCTCTCTGCAGCCACCAGGGCTGGGAGCTTGCTTTTATTACACAGATGAAAGCTGAGATTCTCAAGTAAGGACTTGACTGCAGGAGCTGGGGCTTTAAGAAAACACCAAATACAGCAAGACTGACTATAAAGTCACAAGAGCTGGCAACACTGCGAGTGAAGTGACAGGCCCATGGATCTGCCGAGCCAGCCCATGTGTTGTACAGGCAATGACCTGTCAGAGCCCAGTATTCGTAAACAAAACTTGTGGAGGCTGCATATGGGCTGGTGATGGCTTACTGGGGTGTGGCTGATTTTGATAAACAATGGGCACCGTAGCGAAGGAACCGAGATTCATCTGCTAGCTTCCTCTTAGCCAGCCATTGATTCAGCCAGAGTATTCATCTCAGAAGCCTGAGACGTTCTAATTTCCCCCTGTAGTTCTCAGCTGAGGATTAATCACAGGGAGAAGAGCGCCTGAGTTCACGCTGCTTTCGTGTACTGAAATCTAGATACTCCGTGCAACGCTCTGGCATGTTTCACATGGCGCAATGCAGAGATGGGGATTAAATTGCCCTCTCTGGCTCGTGGAGGGCAGCTCTCCATTCTTCTTGGCTTCATCCTTCCCTTTTGTTAATGAGGTTGTAGTGACCTGGGTACTTTAGCATCTGTCTGAACTTGACTGGAACAGCAGCAAGGATCCTGGCTAGTCCTAGTGCTTCTCCTCACTAGAACTGGGTTTTCACAAATGCAATAGACAATCTGAGTACTGGTCATGCTGTCAGCATTTGCCCCTGTTATTGCACAGTGGAGAGGCCTTGGAGAAACCAACTTGGAAATGTAACTTGCTTTGTTCGTCCTTAAATACCAGAGAGCAGTGTTAACTGATTTAAAAGTCCTGCTTATGGGGGGCTGGCTGGTGCCCTATTCTGCAGTGGTCTGGGCTGAAATCTCCTTACATTACAGTGTAACTTTATTTTGTACAGCAAGTTCCATACGCTCTGTGGAAGGAGAAACGGGTGGGTGGGTGGCTGGATGGTCTCAGCTTGCTTTCTGCACCAGTTTCAGCAAACAGCCTCAGCATGGAGCGGGCAGAGGGGGTAGACCAAAGCTCCCAGTTTGTCTGCCAGAAATAAGCTTAAAGGGTCACTGTCAGGGAACCCCTGAGTGCAGAGGGACTTGTTTTGTTAGCCCTCAGCCAAAGAGCAGCCTGTGAAGAGACCCACAACTGCCTCCGAGATTGTATTGAGAGAGCCATAAAACTACAGTGGCATAAGCTTCATCGAGGTGATGCTTCCTCCATCCACCTCCCCAGCCTGGCCTGTGCAGGAGTGTTGTATTGACTGACGGTAGCACCGCCTGTCTCTTTAGCGTTGTGACAAATCACCGCAGATTCCCATTCTCCCTGCAGTGATTGGGCCTGGCACCCTTTCCCTCTGCCTTCACCCAACACAGAAGGAGAAATCACCCATGGATTCCCTCCAGCTGTGGGTGTCTCAGAAGAAAATAAGATAGCGTTTATAGAAGGGAAGGTGGATAATTTAATCATCAACGTCTCTCTCCATTTGTTCTCATTAATGGACATGTCAGTCACACACTTGCCTTTTGCGTAGCCCAGACTTCACCAAAACACTTCTCGTGGGGTTCATCAGTTTTAGAAGTGTTATGGGATGGGGCTGGGGTCTGATCTGATGGAAAATGATAAAACAAGGTCAGCCTGTCGCCACGTGCAATAAACACAGCAGAAAAGTGAAGCTGCTGCTCTCTGTATAACCAGAGCGGCTTATCAGCTGAGGATGGGGACTTCCAAGGATGTGCCCAAAGCCCATTAAAATTCTGTGGCCGTTGGAGCCAAACTGTCTTAGGAGCCTATGAAAATCCCAGCTCCAACCAACTCTTTCCCTTCCCTTAAGAGGTATGAAAGGAGAAGGATGCTCATGAATAAAACCTACTGGTTTATTTGCTTGCAGGTTTCATTTGCTCCCACATAGATTTTGAGTGAAAATGGGGGGTGAGGGAATGTAACTTGTTATGAAAAAGCTGATAAATATTCAAAGTCTGGAAAGGCCGATAGGAGATAAATTATACATAGCCATGTGCTCTGTTGTGCAAACTGTCAGTCTGCAAAGTCAGTTCAGACCTCTGGATTTTATCAGACAAGTTTGACGGCTGGAAATGGTCAATATTGTTATTAAATGCTGTAAGAAGACAGAGGCTGATGAGTCAGCAGAACGTAAGCAGGGGATTGGAAAAATTCATCCTCCCTAGTGCTGGCTGTAATGACATTGTGTTATAGGAAGTCTGCATTAAGCTGCAATTAGTTGCATTAACTGAGCCACTGGAGCAGAAGAGATGTTTTTCCTTATTCTTGAGTCTTGAGTTCAGTGTACACACACACACTCTCACTCTCTCTCTCTCTCTGTAGGACCCAATCCTTCACGAACTGAAGTTAACGGGAGTTTTATTGTTGATTCAGGGAGCGCAGCATTGGGCCTTTGCAATAGAAATGTGTATTCTGATTCCATCTCTAAACTATTCCCACCATGCAGTAACTAGAGCTTGGCAAATAGCCGAAGTGCATTGGCAATTCCAAAAAATTGGGGGAAAAAAGTTGTGTTGAAATTTAAAAAAAACTGTTTTGGGTTGAATTTAACATTTTGGTTGGGTTTTGAGCATTTTGAATCATGTGTATTGTTTTTTAAATATGGACATTTTGAACCAAAAAATCATTTTGATTTTTTTTTAATTTATATTTACGGAAACAATTAAGTGAACCAACGCAAATTTGCAGAACATTGGGGGGTCACCTAATCTGTGTTTTTCTCTGAAAACATGTTTTGTACAAAAACTTTGCCCAGCTCTACCCATAGTACAGTATTCACTCAGCTCTAGGTTATTGATTCCCAGGCGCGGTCCCCCCTGGCAGTCTCGGTCCCTCACTGTCATTGTTATTAGTTCTGTATGTATTTGTTTTACAGCAGCTCCTAGAAGAGTTGCCCAGGCTGGGTCCCTGCTGTGCTAGGTGCTGTATAGACACAGAAGACAAGACAGTCCCTGGCTCAAAGCGCTGACAGTCTTAGACAGTTTGACTCTCACGCTTGGCCACAGTTAATAATCACTTACGCATTTAAAACTCACTTGTGAGTGTACCACTAAACACAAAGTCTCTCCCGCCCCCACACTTCCCAGCCCCAACAGCTTGGAATGGAAGGAGGTTGCATTTGCTGAGCATGTCCTGGTCTCCATGCCTGACCTCAGTCAGATATCTTGTAGCCATGTTTCAGTGTTGTCTCATTCAGCTTAAGAATGGGCTTAATGAGGAAGAGGAAGCAAGGATGTGTACTTCAGAGAATCCCCCGGAAAATTCAGAAACTAGCACCAAAGAAAACATGCCCTCTTGCTTTTCTCTGAGATTTTATACATCCTGGCTCCACATGGAAATTTGCGTTGTTGCATCCTCAGAAATGAATAATATGGTATCTAATTGCATTACATAGTGGGTCTGACATCGCCCAGAAAGCTTATGTCAGACTTTCATGGGCAAATCTGCTTAGCTCTTCACAGAACTCCATACAGATAGATCAAAGCAATGCAGATTTCAACAAAACACCATGCTGGAATGGCTTTGTTAGACTTTGACACGTTGCCTTAACAAAGATAGGATCTCACACACATACAGGCCATGTGCGCACTCACATACACGCTAGGTCGGTAAGATGATGTCATTTTTATACGTGAATGAAAAATGATGGCACACATAGGAGTCCCACATAAATCTGCAGGGCCTCAGAAGAAGTGTCAGTTAAGTACTGATATGAAACCTTCAGTGATGCAAGATAGTATTTTTTGCCAGCTGTGCTAGAGAAGAGGTATTGAAAATACAGGATACGTTATGACTGAAGGCAAAGGGCATCACTGAGAATTAACCAGGCTTTTATATCTGTATCAACTGTGAAAGCTCTTTGAAATACTGAGCAGTTCAGCGGTGCAAGTACCTGCAGGAAAGGTGTTAGGATTAACTAGTGATGTCATCATGGATGTTGGGTGGGATTTTCAAAATCACCTACGTGACTCAGCAGCACAAATTGTATTGACGTCTGGTGGTGCCTCAAGGAAATTAGCAGTTCGGATTCGACCTTTGACCTCGGTGTGTTCTTTGGTTCCCATGTCCGTTGGCAGGTTTTTCTGCTGCTGGTGGTTTCAATTCAAGGTCACTTGTATCACTCAAGGACCATTTCTGCTCCTAATAGAAAGATACGTTTTGTCCTGTGTATGCAAGTCAGGCCCTGATCCCATGTCCGCTGAAATCCATGGGAGTATTTTCATTGTCAATCAGACCCTGGAAGACTGGAGTAAAATATGGAGAGATCTATAGACAAAGAGCAATTTCCACCCAAGATACACCCAGCATAACAAGTTTAGGCTCCCTGTCGCTTATCTGGGAATGCTCTCTCGTAGTTCTCCAACAAGCACTCTGGCAGATCTTTCAATACTCTCTTCTGCTCACATGAATGAGAGACTGCAGCCACAGAAACATTACACATCAGTGTTGGGTCCGAACTCCTTGAGCCTTTATACTCCCTCTCTACTCTTCTTGTTCTTTTTAAATAACTTTACTGCCGGATTCAGTTCAGTTCACAATGTTGTAATGGTGCCTAAATTAAATCAATAGCCATTTTTATGGGCTTTTGACGTTTTCATGAATGACTGATGAAACCTTGGCTTTGTCTGTGATCTTGCAGATTGCAGAGCATTTCAAAGGAGTGAGCCAAAGGTGTGACTTTTGTATTTTTTATATTTTGGGAACCAGATTCTCAGTGATGTTGTTTTGTCTTCAACCAGTCTTTAACGAACATAAGAACGGCCCTGTATACCAGAAGGCTATGGAGCGTTCCAGAGAGGTCACATATAATGCTGTGGCTTTTAAATATTTCTCATACAGATGTGTTTTTCTAGTGAAAGAGGGGTGCATGTCTGAATTTAAACAAGGAGGGAGACTATTCTGGGAAGGTTTTATGTGGAACGTTGTTTTACTGACGGTTTTATAGTTAAAAACTCCCTGAGGTCTGGGATTTTCAAGCAGCCCCTCTTTTAGATCATATTCATCCTCATCAGGATGTGCACTATGTTTTTTGGCCCTTTGTTTTTCACTAGTTTATTATCTTGACTCAAAGACCAGAGCATCTGAGTTCCATGCTTTTGATAATACGTGAATATCGGTATTATTGAGAGGTGCTCTGATCTGCACTAACCAGGAAATCCTCCATCCTCCTCCTTTTATGGGATTTGTGAAAAATATGGAGCTGTCTCCTCAGACTCCCTGCAGCTCTTCCTAAATGTGTAGGTTTTTGGTAAACAAAGAGACGAGCGTCCTTGGAGCGTCCTTGGAGAGTTCTTCTAAAGACTGTAATTAAAAGCTGTCAATCTAGCCTCTGAAAGTCCTCCTGCTTTCCCTCTGAAGAATATGTCACATTTTTCAATTGCCAGCATGTCAAGGAGCCTTTCTGTACTGCAGAAAACAACAAAAACTTGAAGACACCTTTTAAGACAGTGCAGAGCTCCATCCCCTGATATTTTCAAATAGCTCTCTCCCTCCGAGGTGGCTGAGTGGTCTCATCTTACTTTGCCTCGTTATTACAGAAGTCAGCTTCAGAGGCGCCTTTCTTGCTTTGGTCTTTCTGCTCTCCGGGGAGTGGAAGTGGAATCAGTTATCAATTCTCATTTCATGTCAAAGGAACTCAGAGACACGATCCAGGAAAGCCCATCTACAATGGCCCTGTGTGAACAGCGTTGGGGGCCTTTCTTTCACTTTTTAGGGAAAGGGTTTCTGAGTAAAAAGAAGTATAAAGTACTCAGATACATCCCTCATCTCCCGACTGCACATCACAGAAGGCAGAACAGAAATAGTGGCTTGTGGGTGCCCAGTCACTGGGACGTTTGCAGAATTCCCGAGACACACTACTAGCATGTTCTTACTGGATTCCATTTACATTTTCACAACCAAATTTCAAACCACTGAAGCCTCCTGGGTTGAGGGCTTGTTACAAACCCAAATCGTGAGTTAGGTTCACTGCAGGATTTGTTAACATATGTGAGCCTGAGCAAACTTGGCCCTGTTTATTAGAAATAGTCACAAATCCATTCGAAGTCACTGGGAGCCCAGGTTGGTCATCCCAGCTGAAAATCAAAGCCGTTGAGTTTCGGGGTGAAATCGTACAAACTTCAGTTGTTTGGGCTGCATTCTGCATGATGTTTGGGGTTCGTTTAAACTCCAAACTGAATGGAAAGGGGAGGTGGAGGGAGCTTTTCCTGAAATCTCATAAACCCAGCCCACCGAGCTTTGCATGGCATTAATTTCTACACATTTCAACTGTAATGAGACACCGTCTTCTCTTTGATAAGACTAGCTTGGGTTTGTAAAAGTTCCCCAACAAGCCGTGATTATGATTTTCATAGTGGAAGCCCTAAACCTAAAATAAGTTCAGTTACTGCTCTTCTCATTCTTGTACCTTGTGATTAATAAGTAATGTGAGCAGACACAGGGAGCAAAAACGCCTAAAACCAAACTGCTTATTTTTTCCCTGGACAGGGACATGTATTGTTTGATGCATTATACTGTAGCGGCAGTAATAACAGCATGGTTGAGATTGCACAGCATAGCCAGAGCTGAGAGGTAATGAGAAAGGAAAGGGCATGTTCCTGGTGCATTGAGTACTGGGGTCATTTCTGCTTGCATTGCTTTGGAAATATTTTTAATAAATGTTTTGCAAGTCTGTGAAGCCAAAGCCCAGCAGGGGTGAGA
Source organism: Chelonia mydas (assembly GCF_015237465.2). Lineage (NCBI taxonomy): Eukaryota > Metazoa > Chordata > Testudines > Cheloniidae > Chelonia > Chelonia mydas. Next base: position 30,592,428 of record NC_057856.1, read on the forward strand.
GGATGAAATCCATCTAAGAAGTTGCTGTGAGACCGTCAGCCTTTTTTTTCTTTTTTTTGCAAAGAACTAACAATTATTTTTCTGACAGGTTAAATTTTAAAATAAAAGGTTGTTTAAAGTGCATCCTTGCCAGAGACCTAAGGAAGAATTCCCTCTTTGATATTTGCATGGTGGGGCCAGGGTGCGTCTAACGGAATCATTTCAAGTCGCCCAGGGCTAGAGTGGACTGTAGTTCTGGGTCTCGCTTTCTCTAATGTGCAGTTGTGCTGTACTTTGATGGGGAACTGTCAAGGTTCCTTCCCCACTCAGAACTCTAAGATACAGATGTGGGGACCTGCATGAAAACCCCCTAAGCTTATTTTTACCAGCTTAGGTTAAAACTTCCCCAAGGTACAAACTATTTTACCTTTTGCCCTTGGACTTTATTGCTGCCACCACCAACCGTCTAACAAATATATAAAAGGGAAAGAGCCTGCTTGGAAACGTCTTTCCCCCCAAAATCCTCCCCAAACCCTACACCCCCTTTCCTGGGGAAGGCTTGATAAAAATCCTCACCAATTTGCATCGGTGAACACAGACCCAAACCCTTGGATCTTAAGAACAATGAAAAAGCAATCAGGTTCTTAAAAGAAGAATTTTAATTGAAGAAAAAGTAAAAGAATCACCTCTGTAAAATCAGGATGGTAAATAATTTACAGGGTAATCGGATTCAAAACATAGAGAATCCCTCTAGGCAAAACCTTAAGTTACAAAAAGACACAAAAACAGGAATATACATTCCATTCAGCACAGCTTATTTTATCAGCCATTTAAAAAAAACAGAATACAACGCATATATAACTAGATTATTTACTAAGTTCTAAGACTCCATTTCTTTTCTGTTCCTGGCAAAAACCAACACACAGACAGAGAGAACCTTTGTTTCTCCCCCCTCCAGCTTTGAAAGTATCTTGTCTCCTCATTGGTCATTTTGGTCAGGTGCCAGCGAGGTTATCCTAGCTTCTTAACCCTTTACAGGTGAAAGGGTTTTTCCTCTGGCCAGGAGGGATTTAAAGGTGTTTACCCTTCCCTTTATATTTATGACAGGAACATTTAGCTCTTCGCTTCTAAGGACCAGTCCTGAAGGGCTCTGAGCATCTCCAGGCCCAAAGCACTACGGAGTTGATTCTGCTCTCCCCTGAATCAAAGGCAAAACACCTGTTCACGTTGTGGTGAGCAGGAGGGGTCCCAACCTTTGGGAGCAACCCTGAAAGAGGCTAAGCACCCCTAGATTTCAGAAGGAATTGTGGGTGCTCAGCATCCCTCATGTGGGACACTGGTTGTCCTCTAGTGCTTATGCACCAAAACTGTGCACCCTGTAGACTAACACCATTAATCTGGCCACACCCGTCCCCTCAGCACGACACTGTAGGCCTGTTATAATTGCAGCTCTCTGTCAGTTTTAGTGGAGGGTAACTTGGGTCTGATTTGGCCTGAAGAGTATAATATATGCCAATCCCCTGTTGTTTCAATACAAGTCAAACCCAGGTCTCTGTGGTCAATGAATTCACCAGTCCAGTCCGTAATGTGCTCTTTCTCTACAGGCAATAGAAGAGCTCTTCCAGGTACTTGATCTGGAAAAGAAAAGTGTAGCAGTGGGACACAGTCAGGTATGTTGTCCACAGTCCTTGTGTCGTAACAGTGTAAAATCTAGGCTTGTGACCAGGAGCACTTTAGATTCAGAACTTATTCTCTAGTAACCTAATACAGTGAAAGACATTTTTCTTGCTTCCATGTTGAAACCTGGGAGTCTAAGTCCCGATGGAAATCAATGAGACTTAGGCTCCTAACTCACTCAGTCACTTCTGACAATGTTACTTGATGTGAACTATACATCAAGCCATTAAGATCCTACAAGCAGGACATTTCCAGATGAATAGTTGCCATAGTAACACTTTCAAACTTAAAGCTAATCACAGAGATAAATTAATTATATATACACTGCTGCCTCTATCTCAGGGATGCTATAGAGAAAAAATGTAATTCATTGAATTATTCTCAGGAGAAGAATAACCTTCTTTCGTCCTGCATACAATAGTTTGCAATGATCTCTTCTGTGAACCCCTCTTATTTTATCAATAAGCACGATAGCAGCACCAGTCAAATCTTGTTATATCGGAGTTCATATTTTCGTCACTCTGAACATTGATTTTGTACTGGATTGTGAAGTTAATATAGCCATTAATGAGAAAATCAAATGGGGTGAAGCAATCATAGCATTATCTCAAGAAAGCCAGGTTTCTTGGAAATGCTCTCTTATACCATTTTGGTTCTTTTAAAATATAGATTTCAATTATATTATAAGGCTCACAAATACAGTTTTATTTTAATTTAATTAGTTTTCAATATAAAAAGGGTAATATGGAATATTTAAACCATATTGGTCAAAGCACTGAGCATTTTGCTTGACTAAGGAGTGGAACAGGATCTCTGAATTTAGCCTTCTATTGATCTTTCAAAATACAAATACATCAGCACAATCTATATTGTTTGAGGCATGTTTGTAACAAGCTCAGGTAAAGTAAATGACATAATTGTTTCTTCCTGACCTGCGTTGGTACGTGGGTTCCATTGTTACCGCATCATGCATACACTATTGCAAATGCATTTTGCAACAGAGAGTCCAATGTCATCTGCCCATAAAGCAGGTAATGACCAATGATCCATAGTCAATGTCTCAACCCCATGCAGCTTTGAGTAGGAGTTAGGGCATGAACCTGTAAAAGAAAGGGCGGTGTAGACAGTAGAAATGGTGAGTGAACTGCAAGTTTGAATACAATGGGGTCCATTAAGGCTCCCGCAACCAGAGCTGGGAGGGCAGGTTCACTGCCCTACTGACAGTGGTGGAGATGTTATGTCTGGAGAGAGCAAGAACAATGCCTTGAAGTGGGGTGGGAGTGGGCCCTCATTCTTAGTCACTGAAAAAACATAGCTTGTGCTTCCCTCCGACAGCATCCATCTGGGGTGAGGATTTGCTGGGCCCTGAGGGGCCATCAGGACATGACCATGGCTACAGCATGCTCAGCTCTGAGGGGTTCACTGCTGCCCTTTCCCTTTGTGCTGGGGGGACAATGACGGCAGAACCATGGCACACCAGCCCTGGGCAGAGGGGGGACTCTTCCCACCCACTGTATATGGACCATTAATTGTTATAGACATAGGGATAGAGTCTGGAGACCCACGTGTGGAACTCCTGCAGATCTCAGAGGAAGGCTGGCGGGCGGGGATCAGAAGCCAGAATATGGCCTATTGGCTTTAGCGGGGTGGTCACTAAGCCACAGTTAAAAGAAAAGCTCTTATTTCCTTCTGGACAAATGCTGGTGAGAGGCCACATTTCTGGCAGTGAACGATTTCCATCCATTGCCCCCAGGTTTTCCTGAAGCCGGGCATAGTCTCCAGGCTGGAGAAGCAGCGGGAGAAGCTGATATCCCAGAACATGATTCTGCTCCAGGCAGCTTGCAAGGGCTTCCTCTCCCGCCAGAAATTCAAGAGATTAAAGGTAACCGCCTTCCTGTGCTCCTTTGCTTCAACCATGCTACAGGGGTCGCCCACCTCTTTGGGAGAACCCAGCTGGGCCGGAGGTGACCCGTGGATCTGCTGCTTCACGGCTGGGCTGGGCATTCCTGTATTCTCTCCTGTTGCCCTAGGTCACCCTGGGCAGGAGAGAGGTCTCATTTCCCCAGGCAGTACGTTGTCGGTACCTCTGGAAAAGCTTGAAATGATCCTATTGAATAGGAGATGGAACAAACGTTTGCCCATTGATCATGGGCCATATTATGACCCCTGTACTTCTGTTGAATAGCACCGTGAGCAGCCCCAGTGATACTGGGGGGGCAGCTCCTGGCATAAGGTACTGCTTAGCGTGAGTAGGGTATCCCATGCTGGCTCCTATATTTCAGAATTCCTGGGTCTTGTGTAACGTTAACAACAGCCTCTCGACATGCATGCACACACATGCATGCACATTGTATTTAAAAACACAGCTCATTATATTTAAAAAGTTTGCAGGGTTCATTTTTAATTTGTACATTCTAGTTTTCAAGCTAAATCTTGCAAAGCCAAATGAAACTGAGCAACTAGGCACAGGCAGGTCAAACCACGGCTCAGGGCCATGTGTACTGACTTTCGGAAGTCAAGCAGCACAGTCCTGTGCAGCCTGGAAAATGAACAATCCATTCCCTAAACCACGTATTGATGTTAGTTGGTAACACCCTTCAGATCTTCTTTAATACCAAGCTCTTTGGCCTTGTCTCTGCTGGAAGCGGCACGGTCCTATGCCCTGTTTCGATTCTGGCGAAGTGCTCCATTTTAGCACTCATCTGGAACTCTTGCTCATATCTCACTATACTGGAGTGAGACTGATGTCATTGTTGGAAGAGTGCCATTGTTTTTGATGCTCTAATTTCAGATTCAGCGCTTAGCCATTCGGTGCATCCAGAAGAATCTGGCGGTGTTCCACGTGGTGAAGGACTGGCCGTGGTGGCAGCTGATGAGCTATGTTCGGCCATTGCTTAGTGTGAACATAGTGGAAGACCAGCTCCGAGTCAAAAACGTATGTAACAGTAGAGCAAAGACACTGAATGGGATGCTCAGCATGCCAGCCAGACAGGAAGTAGGTTTTACTGCCAGAAGAAAGACACATTTTGTTGGTCATACCCAATTTTTAAATCCTGTTTCCAGTCCTGCACTGTGTGAGCTGGGTAATGTGTTTTCAGCTTGTCCGAGAAATAAGAATAAGGCTTTTCAGGGACACCTGGGGAAAGTGGGAATCTGAACCTCAGCTTAGAATAAAACGAAACACACAGGTGACAAGTCGGTCTGTGAAATTAAATTCAAGCCCATTACAAAGGCAAGACCAGCTGTTTGGCTGCAAATACAGGCACTGTATCCCATCCCAGTCCTGGCTCTGGACAAGAGGCCCTTTCTGGCTTTGGTTTAGACATGGCCCCATCACTGGGACGTGAGAGGGTCCAGATATAAAGTTCTGGAACAGGCCCCTCTCTAACATATCCGAATGGAGAAGTGGGAAGCAGCCCTCAGCTTGCCTGGAGAAGGGGCATTTAAAGAGGGGGACTTTTCTATGCGCCACATTCATGGAGGTTCTTTTCCAGGGGCCCTAAACAATCTAGCATGGAGCCCAGACTCCATACCATGAAAATGTACTTTCCCGGGACCCCCCCGCCCCCATGCTCTTTCCAACTCCAAAGGCTCCTGAGGAACCACTGAAATATCGGCCTTCTGGTAAGCAGACCACCTAGTCCAGGGAGGGACCATGTACAGCAGCTGATTTCTGGCTGCCAAACACTGGGCTCTGCAGTGATGAACAGGGCTAGCAGGCCAGATTCACCCCTGGCAGACCAGGCTCAGCTCTCTGATGTCAGTGGAATGATGCCTGCTCCAACCATAGTTCCATTTAGAATCATAGAATCATAGACTATCAGGGTTGGCAGGGACCTCAGGAGGTCATCTAGTCCAACCCCCTGCTCAAAGCAGGACCGATCCCCAATTAAATCATCCCAGCCAGGGCTTTGTCAAGCCTGACCTTAAAAACTTCTAAGGAAGGAGATTCCACTACCTCCCTAGGTAACGCATTCCAGTGTTTCACCACCCTCCTAGTGAAAAAGTTTTTCCTAATATCCAACCTAAACCTCCCCCACTGCAACTTGAGACCACTACTCCTTGTTCTGTCATCTGCTACCACTGAGAACAGTCTAGAGCCATCCTCTTTGGAACCCCCTTTCAGGTAGTTGAAAGCAGCTATCAAATCCCCCCTCATTCTTCTCTTTCACAGACTAAACAATCCCAGTTCCCTCAGCCTCTCCTCATAAGTCATGTGTTCCAGTCCCCTAATCATTTTTGTTGCCCTCCGCTGGACATTTTCCAATTTTTCCACATCCTTCTTGTAGTGTGGTGCCCAAAACTGGACACAGTACTCCAGATGAGGCCTCACCAGTGTCGAATAGAGGGGAATGATCACGTCCCTCGATCTGCTGGCAATGCCCCTACTTATACATCCCAAAATGCCATTGGCCTTCTTGGCAACAAGGGCACACTGTTGACTCATATCCAGCTTCTCGTCCATTGTAACCCCTAGGTCCTATTCTGCAGAACTGCTACTGAGCCATTCGGTCCCTAGCCTGTAGCTGTGCATTGGATTCTTCCGTCCTAAGTGCAGGACTCTGCACTTATCCTTGTTGAACCTCATCAGATTTCTTTTGGCCCAATCCTCTAATTTGTCTAGGTCCCTCTGTATCCTATCCCTACCCTCCAGCGTATCTACCTCTCCTCCCAATTTAGTGTCATCTGCAAACTTGCTGAGAGTGCAATCCACACCACCCTCCAGATCATTTATGAAGATATTGAACAAAACCGGCCCCAGGACCGACCCCTGGGGCACTCCACTTGATACCGGCTGCCAGCTAGACACGGAGCCATTGATCACTACTCGTTGAGCCCGACAATCTAGCCAGCTTTCTATCCACCTTATAGTCCATTCATCCAGCCCATACTTCTTTAACTTGCTGGCAAGAATACTGTGGAAGACCGTGTCAAAAGCTTTGCTAAAGTCAAGGAACAACACGTCCACTGCTTTCCCTTCATCCACAGAACCAGTTATCTTATCATAGAAGGCAATTAGATTAGTCAGGCATGACCTACCCTTGGTGAATCCATGCTGACTGTTCCTGATCACTTTCCTCTCCTGTAAGTGCTTCAGAATTGATTCCTTGAGGACCTGCTCCATGATTTTTCCAGGGACTGAGGTGAGGCTGACTGGCCTGTAGTTCCCAGGATCCTCCTCCTTCCCTTTTTTAAAGATGGGCACTACATTAGCCTTTTTCCAGTCATCCGGGACCTCCCCCGATCGCCATGAGTTTTCAAAGATAATGGCCAATGGCTCTGCAATCACATCCGCCAACTCCTTTAGCACTCTCAGATGCAACGCATCCGGCCCCATGGACTTGTGCTCGTCCAGCTTTTCTAAATAGTCCCGAACCACTTCTTTCTCAACAGGGGGCTGGTTACCTTCTCCCCATGCTGTGCTGCCCAGTGCAGCAGTCTGGGAGCTGACCTTGTTCGTGAAGACAGAGGCAAAAAAAGCATTGAGTACATTAGCTTTTTCCACATCCTCTGTCACTAGTGAGTCTATTTCAACAGGGACTCACTGCCCCGGTAAAACTAGCTTTTAGTCTTTCTCACAGTTTGTGGCTTGTGCTAAGTCCTCAGCATATCTTCCTTGGCTTTGGCTGTTCCTCCTCCTCCCTTAGTGGGTTTTAACTGGGGATGTGTGAGCTGGATCAGATAAAACGAAAACTGACCCCAGCCTTTGCTTATCTCTCAAAACTTGTTGGAGGTTCCAAAAGGCCCTGCCACCCTTTGGTGTCTGCATTTAACCATGTCTCTGCACACTCTGGTTCTGTTCAGCATCGGACATCAAATGGTCAAGACACTGCAAGGCAAAGTTCTTCTTTCAATATTGTTAACCTGCCTGGCAAGAGGAAAGGCTGGGATCTCACAAGTGTGTGTGCGTCTTCGCAGCTGTTCCTGCCTGATAGCTGGCCAGGGTTTCAAGAATATTTATTTGATAAGCAGCATTCAGGCACTTGGATGCTCATCCAATGCGTCTGAGGTTTGCTTCTTTCTAATTAAATGTGTGCTGTGCATACACCAAAGCTGATGTTCCCTCCATTTAAATTAGTGTCAGAAACCACATTCCAAGCAATTAACAGCGATCAGCCCTTAAACTCGCCCAGTAAATTTTCTTAATAAGGTAATTATGTCTCTCCCACTTATTTTTAACAGAAAAACTAGATTTATAAATAAACAAAGGAGGCTAGAACTCTAAGTTTGTGTTTGGCAATTTTATTTAGGAGGAGCTTGCAGTGCTAAGAAGAAAGCTCGAAAAATCAGAGCAGTCACGTAGTGAGCTTCGGCAGAACACAGAACTGCTGGAAAGCAAGGTAAACCCTGACAAATTAACTCTTTGTGCCTCTTTCCTATATGGTTTTATTAAATCACAATTACAAATTAAGGTGTGTCCCAAAAGATTGAAGTTGAATTGTATTGGCTATATGAGGAGTCAGACAAGTCTAAAACCTGCTGGTGTATTCAACACAAGTCTGGGCTCGAGCCAGTTGTCTCCCTGTCATTATCTTGCAGATTGTTTAGAGAGAATACTGTGATGCCTGTCCACATCCATCTCCTCTCCACTGTACTCCTCTCCAGCCCGACTGGGAGTCGAGAGCTGGGTTCTGAAAACCTTCATGTTGTCATTTTTGTACATGGGTTAACAATCCTTGAAGAGCTGATTTTATATTTAATCTACCAAGAAAATTACCCACTGATTAATTTTATCAGGTCAGGTACATGCAATGGGCCATTTGGGAAGCCGGCAGCTTTTAGATTCATAGATTCATAGATATTTAGGTCAGAAGGGACCATTATGATCATCTAGTCTGACCTCCTGCACAACGCAGGCCACAGAATTTCACCCACCACTCCTACAAAAAAACCTCACACCTATATCTGTGCTATTGAAGTCCTCAAATTGTAGTTTAAAGACCTCAAGGAGCAGAGAATCCTCCAGCAAGTGACTCGTGCCCCATGCTACAGAGGAAGGCGAAAAACCTCCAGGGCCTTCCAATCTGCCCTGGAGGAAAATTCCTTCCCGACCCCAAATATGGCGATCAGCTAAACCCTGAGCATATGGGCAAGATTCATCAGCCAGATACTACAGAAAATTCTTTCCCGGGTAACTTGGATCTTACCCCATCTAAAACCCATCACAGGCCATTGGGCCTATTTACCATGAATATTTAATTACCAAAACCATGTTATCCCATCATACCATCTCCTCCATAAACTTATCGAGTTTAATCTTAAAGCAAGATAGATCTTTTGCCCCCACTACTTCCCTCGGAAGGCTATTCCAAAACTTCACTCCTCTGATGGTTAGAAACCTTCGTCTAATTTCTAATCTAAATTTCCTAGTGGCCAGTTTATATCCATTGCTGTTCTCTATTAGGATGTCTGCGTACGGATGGGTGTTTTCACTCCTAGCAGATGGAGGAATCGTTGTACGCTGCCTGCCATTATTTTGGCTGCTGAGCAATTTTAGAGGCTCCCTGTTATTTTGAGGGACTGGCACTGATGCCAGCTGACAGACCATGAGATTAGAAGTAACTAGCAGGTAACCAGTTCATGTAAGAGGAATGGGCCGTGTGCTGCTGGGGCCCCAGGGGCCAACACAATGAGCATGACCAGTGTTAACAGAGTTCTCTGGTACCATCCAGCTCATAGGGCCAGTGTCTCAAAAGGAGCTTCATCATGGGCCACTTTGATGCCCCTTTAATAAATGCCATCACAAATCTACATCTCAGCATTGAATGCTCTGTTGGCATTTCCTCTCGTGTCTGCTTTAGTGCTCACACATCTCTGGGCCCGGCCCCTTTACCTTCCCCCTGCTCCCCCCACACCGTCACACAGATCTCCCCCTGGTTTGCAACCTCAGTGCCTGGCTGCCGGGGGCAGCCTAACAGCTACGCACCCAAAGTGAAGGATAGTGAGGAAGTGGCAGCATCCCCCTGTAGTCACAGCTCACCAAAGACACGGGGTATTCGCGTGCTGAAAAACGGCTGGAATCCAGCCCCCTGACAAGGACTCTGATCAGACTAGAAATTGTACACAAATCTAACATGTTCTCATGTCACTCTTCAGACAGCAGTCTCAGCAACCTCTGCAGACAGCAGGGCTGGAACAGTTTGTGTCGTGGGGAGCCATCGAACCAAACTGTAAACCCTGCGTATGGTGGAAACCACTGAGAGCCAGGGGGTGTGGCAGCCCCCCCTAGTTCCAGCACCTCTGTCTGCAGATACCAGAAGTAGCTTCGTTTAATGGAACAAATGCTGACAAGGAGAAGAGGAGGCAGGCTGTAAAATAGCCCACCAACCTGTGGGCACAGTGAGTGACCCCATTGTGAGCTGTGGGTGTTAAAAGCATTGGAGCAGATATCAGGATTCTGGAGACAGCAGCTGGGGGCAGGGTTATGCTGCTTCAGAAAGAAGGGGCTGGGAGATGTACTCAGGACAAAACAAGCCTTGGCTTGGGCAGCATGTAGGAGTCTGCACTCTGGTCCCAGACTCGGCTCCACATTGGGAGTGTGTGAGATGAATAAACACCTGGCCCTTGCTACTCGCCGGGTCTCTGAGCTGCTTATCTATAGATTCTGCGTTGTCACAGATTGAATTCACTTCCCGAAACTACACTTGTTCCACTGCCGGAGCCACGTGTACAGCCCTCCTGCAAGCTGTAAAGTGCCTTAAAAGGTTTTCCAGGAGGCTGTCAAATAGGGGAAGGAAATGGTTTTAAGCCTGCATGTTTCCATCTTTTCTGATTTTCTGGACAGTTTGTAAGAGTCAATGATCTGTTTGGAACTTCTACTTCTGGAGCCTTCCAGCTGCCTCCAAGGGAGCCAGCCAGCCAGGTCTGGTTGCAGGGCCAGATGCTGGTCAGATAGACATTGCAGAAAGGGGAAATCACGCTTTCAGTTAATGTCTTAGTCCTGTAGCCACATGCTGATTATTTCAACTGGAATTTAACACTGGTCAGTCTGAGCAGTGAGAGCAGTGTGGAACCCTGATTAACCCTAATCGCAGCGCCCAGTCGATGTCGTATGGTTTCCGCAACGGGCAAATTGTATGAAAATCTTTGCTCCAACAGTTACTTGCTTTCCAGTGTGTAACTGCATGACCGTGTGTAGCCTCAGTCCTCAGCTGTTCTCAGCATCCACTGGGCGCAGCTCAAGGGCCGGAAGGGAAGGGGTCGTTTGCAGTTGGAGCTGGTTCAGCCCCAGAACTGCTCTATATGAGGCCTATCTGGCTGTGGTCCCGAAGGCCAGCTTGGGGATAATCCGATCACAGTGAACTCCAGCCTGTCCTCCTCTTCCTGGCAGAATTCCTGGCATGTCCCTTTGCAGGGGAGAGGGGAGTTACATAAGAGTCAGCTACAGAGCTCTATGCCAGCAGGGGAGCGAGGTCTGGGAGAAACCTGGGCTCCACTGAAGTCAGTTAGAGTTTGACTATTGACTTCAGCGGAGCCAGGGTTTCATGCTAATGACCGCAGTAGAGCTCAGGCTGAGGTCATGGCACGTGTGCACACGTGCATGCACATAACACTGTAATGCAGCGTATTGCAATGCTCAGAGGCTGAGGAAGCATCAGTAAATTGGCCAGGCAGATAATGAGTATTCGCTTCGGGGATGACAGTGTTTTCATGTGAGCAGCAAAGAACAATTTAGCTCTCTCGGCAGAGATGTTTTTCTGTCATTATTTACACAGATCCCCACTGTCCCCTAGGAACGGGCTGAAGGTTTTGTTTGGAGGCTGACACAAGTTTGCTGTCCCTAGGCTCCCACCAGTGTAATTACCATGTTAATGAATTAATTGCTCCAAAGTGGCGTTTGTGTGAAGTAGAGAGAAGCTGCCCAATTTATGGCAAGTCGTTTTGTAGAAGCAGGGTCTTTTCCTCCACTGCCTGGCACCTAGTGCTGTCCTCTACGTCTTTGCAAAGGGTGTGAAACACAGCCACAAGGAGCAAAACAGAGGAGGCTCAGACTTAAACCTTGGCCAATGCTTTCCCCTCTTCTCTACAATCCCTGTGGAGGAGCAGCCAAGTGCATTTCATGGTGGAAAATCCTTTATCGACTGCTCCTTCCCTTCCCCCCTTCCCCTTGGTGGTGAATTGGATTGTTGATCACAACCATCCACCCCGTGTTGATTTAGTCATTAATGGCTCGTGGGAACGTTCATGGGCGTACACACACTAATCCAAACAAAAGATGTGGCACTAATGGGCCATGTGCCAGTCACTAAACCAATCACATTGCTTGTACGCCATATCCTTTGCTCCTGCTTTTTTTCTGTTTTTGCAATCGGTACATTGTTTTTCTGTCTGCGTAGGGCCGTGCACATTTTAGGGGTTACTGTAATATAAATAACTGGTTGCACACATAAGCCTACATTAAAAGAACATTATTAAAATTGCCATTTTCTAGGTTTAGAAAACAAACTGAAAAAATAGAAATTCCATCAGGTGGGATCACATTGGCACCCATGTGCGTCATCAGCTGGGTTGGAACCTTCAGCTCCTTCATACAGACCTCTGCCATTTGAACTAACAGAGTAAGCATTAGTGGTAGTAAGTTGTCATCCTCTGTGTGGACCGGCACTAGAGGGGATGGGACATTTTGCCAGTGGGTTTCACAGATATTTGCTGATGGCAGAGGGATGGTGAGACTCAGGGATCTTGGATTCAGGCTGTGAAAGGGAGTGTGCTCTAGTGGGCACAGACTCTTCTGCTCATTTCCACCAAGCCGGACCCTTCTGCCCCATCCTCTCCAACCTGTCCCATCTCTTCTGCTTCCCTGGATGGTCATCGCAGTCCCATTCTCCTCTCCGAGCCAGTCCTAGTCCCACTTCTCCCTCCACACCCAGATCCTTGTCAGATCTCTCTCTTCTTGTCCCTCTCCTACTTTTCCCATAGGAATAGCCAAAGGCACCTCCCTGACACAAGATCCACCCACCTGCCAAATTTCATATCACTGCTCCGAAGGATGGAGATGCTAGAGCTTCCCAAAGAGAAGGTTGCCAGATTTTTTTTAACGTGGGCAAAACATGTTTTCCCCAGCTTTGTTCTTGGAAATGGCTGAACTGTTTTGGCTGAAAAATTCTAGTAAAATTCAGCGTGAGGCAGATACGTGGCATAGAAAATTTCAGCTCAAACAGTTGTAGTTTGGCAAAGTTATAAGCTACTGAAAACAGGGTCTTATGAAGGGAAGTGTCCGGCAACACTGATAATAAGTGATGTTCCCAGCCCCGCCTGTAATAATCATTGTATGTCAATAAAATACTTTCCTGACACAGTCTGCAGTACAACTAACTGGGGGACTGAAAGGGAGCTAAGAACATGAGACCAAGGTGCTAAAGTACAGATTGGATTAACTGGGCTCGACCCAGTGGGTTTGTAGGGCGTATGGGAGGATAGACTGAACTGTTATTGCGTCTTTCAGGACAAGGGAAGGTGAAAATATAACCTAGTGCAGTCAGCAGAGTTCTGAGCATGGGCACATAAAAGAGGCAGCAGGTGGTACAGCAAATGCACAAATGAATATTACCGCAGGGAGCTTCTGCACTCAGACAATGCCAGCTACTGCGCTTTCCAGCTCGTCAGCACAAGGCAGTCTTCGGTTCTAGCCAGGCTTCCAGAGGAGGTAACAAGCATGTTTCCAGGAGGAGAACGAGAGTCAGTCAATACTGTGCATTGATCCTGTCTGCAGAGAACAGGCGGGGAAGCTTCAGAAACCAAATCAGCTGTTAGTACAAGTCAGTAGCTCGTCGTCCCCATGTCAGTTATGCAGCCCCTGCCCCCACCCCCCCGAGCATGTTCAGCTGCCCAGATAAACCCAGTTCAGCCAGGGCTCTGTTAGTAGTCGGAGAGGGACCACATGTGACTGGAAGTGACTCTTGTTCCAATCCAGGCACCTCTGTTGGCTTCCCATAGAAGAGCGCTGGTGTGCTTGGCCAGCTCCGACTTCACTTTGTGTTACACTCCCCCAGATCTTAGACTTGACAACTGAACTCTCGGATGAGCGGTTCAAAGGCGAAGTGGCCTGCCAGGTCCTAGAAGGTGAACGGGCTGAGCGGCTCCGGGGGTCACGAGAGATAAAAGAACTGCAGGTGAGTGTCAGGCTTGACGAGCTTGGCATGTTTGTGCTCTCCCCAGACAGAGCAGCTCCTAGCTGAGGGCAGCCCAGCACACACCTCCGGCACTGAGCAGTGCGGCCCCCTTTCACTTGGACCAGGAGAGCTATCACTGTGTAGAGGGAGCCCAGCCATGGGGCTCAAGTCTGCGCTAATGGGGAAGTGCACTCTGGGGGCTGGTTATTAGGGCAAACACAGTACCAGCCATTGTGTACCGAGATGTGTGAGAAACATTTGAAAACCTTCACTTCTTTGGGGTGAGCAGCCTAATGCAAGCATGGCCTGAGAGGAAGGAGACCTGAGTTTTGTATGCATCTCTGCCACTAACTCACTGGGACCTTGGTCAAGTCACTTCTCCCCTCTGTGGCTCGTGCTCCCCACCTGTAATATGAAGACAGCACTTGCCCATGTCTGTGAAACACTTGGAAATCCTGGAGAAAAGGCACTGGGGATGAGTGCATATGATATCATTATTATTTATTTCAGTTTCATACTCGGTTTCACTCAGACTGCTGAGTGTATGAATCCAGCTGCCAGGGCTGGAATCTCTTATTTCTGATTAAGCCAGATATAGTGAAAAAGCGGGCAGTAGTGTGACCTTTCCTGTCAGGATCACAGCTGGAAGTGTGGCTGCCCTGGGGGAAGACAGTTTTGGTTCCATTTGGTCTGTGCAGTTTGCTTGCAGCTGGTAGGAGCTGACCCACTTCTTCCTTTCAGAGTAAATACGACCAAGTGCAGAAGAAATTGGAGTCAGTGGAAAAGCAGCTGGAAGAAGCTCAGCAGCAAATTCAGTTGCGTGAAATTGGGATAAGTGGTGCTGCTGGAGGTAGGGAGCACTAACCTTCAAGAGCAGTGATGTGCTTCAGAGACAAACTCAGACTGGCTGTAAATGGCTGCACCCCTGTTGTGTTCAGTGGGATGTCACCTCTGTAACCCAGGTCTGAATGGGGCCCCCAGTGTCCTGTCAGTTTTACCCCATTTGCATCCGTCTGGTTGTTGGCAGTTTCAGGACACCCCAGTGCTATTCCCTTCCTAGAACTTTGCCACCAACCACCTTTAACCCATCTGCATATTTACCACCATCTGTCACTCTAGATTGCCCGGTCTGACATAGCTTGGGAGTGACACCTCTTTTCTCCCGTCACTGCTGCTACGGCTTCGGAATGCAGGATGAGCGAGGATGGAGATCGAGTGCCTCGGCCCAAGTAGCTGTTGGTACTTCTCTTTGCTGCCCTGGAGACTCCACACTCCAAAAGTGTGAGGAGTATTTAAACCAGAGGGTTTTACAGACAGTCACATCACTTGTGACGTGGTGAGGGTACAGTTAAGGTTACTGGATGGGGAAGGCTTAGCTCCTCTAATCCTGCCAATGGTGCTGAGTGCGGTAAAAGAACCTATCTAGACTAGACTGGGATGTCCAAGGACTAAAGACTGTGTGTATGGGCGGGGGGGTCATGGGGCTGGTTTGTGTTTTACTTCAGCTACTGAGGATGAAATAAAGTGAAGGGTCCCAGAGTCAGGGCTCCAACCTGAGCCCGAATGTCTACACCCAATTTTACAGCCTTGTAGCCCAAGACTGAGTCAGCTGATACAGGCCAGCTGCAGGTGTTTAATTGCAGTGTCACATACCCGGAGAGTTTAGTGATACACATGAACTCCAGGAGAGACATGTTTTTATGTCCTTGATGGGTCAGCACTGCGCAGTGCACCTGCATCGTGCCAGTGTTCTCAGTCTGGCTTGTCTAGCTGACTTGTTGAATACAACCCTTTACTCATGTTAAAAGGGAATTAGCCTTCTTAGAGTGCTTGCTGCCTGGTTCCAGGCTGCTACCTGGGCATGCTTTCTGTTTACAGAAGAGGAGTGGCATATGCGATTTGACTGTGCTCAGATGGAAATCACGTTTCTCAGAAAACGCCTTGCACAGTTTGAAGAGAGGCTGGAGTCTGAACTGAACTGTAGGAAAGAGCTGGAGCAAAAGGTAAGTGCTGAGAGGTCAGCGCTGTTCCTGTTCTGTTCTGTACGTGAGTGGGGAGCTGCACGGGTCGGGCGAGCAGAGAGGTTAACATCCTGAATGTCCTGATCTGGAAGAAATCTGTTGTCGTGGTAAAACCATTGCCACTAGTGATGGGGGTTGACACAGTCTCTAGAATTTGTTTGCAGAGCTTTGGAGCCGCCTCTGTGCCTATCTGACTCCATGGGGCTAGTTGCATGAGCAAGGATTTCTTCTGCCAGTAAGGGTTTGTAGGGTTGTGCTCTTCAGTGTGTAATAATAACATCTCTCCAGTCGCACTCTTGCCCCCCAAGAAAAATAACCAAGTCTTTGTTAATCTGAGAAAAAAACAGCCATTTTGTAAAGTTGCATTTACACAAGAATACGTCAGAATTCAGCACGGGTCAAATGTGAGAATATGCATAAAAAGATGCACGTACATACCTGCAGGGCCTTAAATTCTCCGTGAGTACTGGTTGCGTTTGGAAAATGTGGCCCCGGTTTTAAAAAAATGACAAGTGGTTTTGTGTGTGCTTGTCACGATTTGTGGGTGCTTGTCTTGAAGAATCTAGAAGGCCCTGATTTTCAGGGGGTGGGAGACAGCCTGCACCGCCTCTCAAGTGGAGCACCCCAAAATGAAGGCAGTCAAAATTACTGTCCACTTTTGTACGTTTTGGCTTATGCTGATCAAGAAAGTACAGCAAAGAATTGAAACCTGAACATAGCAATGTCCTGGGGCAACGGAACTAGAGTCCTCTTCTTCATGCAGCCCTGAGCCCATGGCCAAGCTTCCGCACATCTCTAAATGTATCAGCTCCTTGATGCAGCTCATCGCCACATCTTCTTAGAAACTGGAATGACATTTGACGTGCTAAACTACATTAAAAACCAAACCCACAACTCTTCAATGTTTGATCGGGGCATATTCATTGCCATAGGCCTCGCGGACAGATGTTAGCTCCAAGAAGAGTTCACAACGCCATAGAAGCATTCTGAGAGTGTGGTTCTCGCTTTACAACAGCCTAGAAAATCAGCTCCCTTGCCATTAGTAGCAACATAAAGAAATAAATACCTTCACGGTACATTAAAAAGTTATAATATTGCAACAAATTCTTAGGAGCTAGGGTAAAAGAAAATAGCCCATTTGCTTTCCAATACTTAGTTCAGAATTACAGGCTTCATTAACTCAACATTTTACTTATTTAAAGTTATTCTTTAATGACTCCACTTCATCTGTGAGTGCTCTGGGTTTCTCTCCTTCCCAAGCCCAATGCGGATCCTTAGTGGAAACGTTTTTCCACTTTAGTAAGTTAAAAGGCTCCCTTTCACATCAAAGGTGGGGTTCGATGATCTTAAATGTCACAGACATGAGGGGACTGGGTCCAAACTGGCATTTATGCCACCCTGAACTCACCCTGATAGACACACAGAGTGGCAAGGGTTAAATCATTTTGAATCACTGCTGCTGGAAAAGAGCCCTCAGTGCAGTGAAATGCAGCCCTAGATAGAGCGCTAGCACAAGGCCTAGCACCACATAAGTCCCACTTCAGCCCACAGGGATGTGGTGTCTTGGCCTTGTTGGATTTAAGTGGCACCTAGTTAGCCCTTATACTGGGTCTCTGCACAGGATGCATGTCAGCCTGGGAGAGCTTTGCCAGGAGAAATAGGTCTGAGCTGCAAAAAAAAGCTCTGAATTTCTCACCAAATCTAGAGGGTGTTTTGTCCTGAGGTTCAGGTTCAGCCCATCTGAGAGGTTGGTGAGCCGGCTGCAAAGTTCAGAGCAGAGATCCAACCTTCCCACAAAGACTGAGTGCTTTTGGACTGGGGTGTTTGGTTCAGGCTTCTCTCTCTCTCTGATGGACTGAGGCCTTAGTCAGGTTGCATGTTGGGAATCCCCTAAATGGTGAATTTCACACACCCCCTCCCCGGTTATCACCGTGCAGAAATTTCAGCTTGATATGTCTCATTGCTGTTTGCCCTGCAGCTCAGTGAAGTGCAAAGCACCTATGAGGTTGCCAAGAAGGTGGCACAGCAGATGAAGAGGAAGTGCAAACACTTGGCCTGTGATCTGGAGGACACACGGGTCCTGATGGAAAGTCTGCAGAGCCGCAATCATGAACTGGAGAAGAAGCAGAAAAAGTAAGATAGTGGGGACCCACCTTTGGGGTCTGCCAGCAGAGGCAGCTCTGGCTTTAGAGCTGGCCTAGAGATACCTTATCCCCTTGAGCTCCACAATGCCCGGAGGTGCCCCAAAAAGCTTCTCCCCAAGTGATTCTGCAGGGTTAGAAACGTATTGTGTCCATGGCCTTTGGAACCATCACTTCCCTGTCTGTCAGTTGTCCCACATTTCCTTTTCCAGCTCTGCACCAGCCTGGAAGAAGCCCTAAATTGTACCATTGTTTTAAACTTCTCTGACTGTGTTTGCTGGTGAAAGATTAGTCCTTCATCTGGGGGCTAGTGTCTGCTTCCCCAGCCCAGTGCTGAGAGCACGCACAGAATTGGTCCTGCTTTGAGCAGGGGGTTGGACTAGATGACCTCCTGAGGTCCCTTCCAACCCTGATATTCTATGATTCTATGAATCCAGACTCTTCCCTTTCAGCAGCCAGACAGCCTGTGCCCAGCCTGCTGCTAGAGGGAACAGGAGACCCCATTTCTCAGAGTGCAATGGTTTTCTCCACTGAAGCAATAAGGAAGTGTGTGTGTGTGTGTGGGGGGGGGGACTTTGTGCCAAATCCTGGGATCGAGACCTTCCCAGCAATCTCAGCGCTAGCCAACAACCTGAGGAGGTCAGAACATTTCAACAACCTACCACTTGTCCCCTCTTGGGGACCCCAGATCTCTGATCTATATACTGGGCTCCGCTCCTAGAGCAATCGGTGTTAAGCAGAAGCAAAACCAGCCATCCAGCCACTAAAAATGGGGCTGGAGCCTACGAAGTGGATAGTGGATAGCAAGACGCCCTCACACAAAAAGCCTTCCAAGCAAGAGTTACTTTGATCTCTGAAGATATGACAGCTGTTTACCCAGTGAGGCAATCACTGTCTTTTCTGAGAAGAATAGTAATGAGGCGACAACATGTAAGTTCATGTATAGCCAAAGGCTGCTAGTCATATGAGGTCAGGAACATCTTCTTAAGGGAACCCCATGGAAGGCAGAGGCTGCTGCTGTGATTCCTCTGATACCCAGAGTTTAAATATTATCTCCATTAAAGGGCACCAGGCAACAACCCTGTAGCATGTAGCAAGCGAATTGTGAATCCTAAAGTAGGCCTCAGACACTGGTTTTTCTTTTGGGGGCTGACATTCCTGTTTATTTTCACCTGCTTTGAATGTTGGATATTGTGCCAGGCAATACGTTCTGTTGCTGTATAACTGTAACACATTTCCATTATAAAAATTGTTCTGTAAGGAAAAATTCAGAGAGCTGCATACTACATTTTAAAGTTCATGGGGAAGGTGAGGCAGGATAGGCACACCCTTCCCTCAAAGGCGGTGACTACTTCCTGAGATGCAGCAAATAGAATTTGCATTTCAGAGGAAGTGGCCAGGACCTGGAGATCTGCGTGTGTTAAAGATCCATCATTAGTGAAGATCCCTGGGTTTGCCCCTAGCTGTGTAAGTCCCCCAGGCTGGAAGCAAAATACTGTATGTCCTTGAGTGGGATGAAGGAAGCCCTGGAGCTCATGTTCCAACTCCTGAACCACTGGCACTGTTTTCTCGCCAAGAAATGGGTGCAAAGCAGTTTAGTGTTGCTACTTATTGTTTGGCCAAAGAGGTGTCTGTGAAGGAAGGGGGGGGGGCACTGCCTCCTCCCAAGGAAGTGAGAGACCAAGACTGAGTCTTCTGCATCACAGCACAGAGAAAAAGAGAATGTCCTTCGGCTGCAGTATCAGCTCCCTCTGTGTTCTTTTCAAAACACTGCACTGCCACTATCCTTCATTTTACCATCTCCATGGAGCTCAGATCCTGAGTTTAGACCTGAGGGGTTTGGGTCAGACCCATATCTACTAACAAGTCAAGAAGGTTTAATCACCTAATTATGGCTGTGAAATCCCAAGGTTCGTAGCACGGAAAGGGCAGCGCGGAGTCCGAGGGTCAGCGCGAGAGGCTGATCTCTGAGCTGCCTGCAACGTTGTGTGAGTTCAGGGCAGGCTCCACACACAGGCTTACTCTGAGTGTCTGAGTGTTTTAAAGTGTTTTACATCAGTAATGGCCACGTAGAGCTCTTGTTAATGTTCTGCTCTTTGCTGAGTGCCGCTGTAGGTGCGTATGTGCAAAGGGCTAAATGTGCAGTGCTGCTGTTCAGGAACCTTCAATTTCATGAGGCCAGCACTTGAATGGAGTAATTAGCCGTTCACCAAATGACTGCAAGACTTTGCAGATTCTAGATCCATTATATAGCCCCTGATGAGTTGAGTTCACCTTGGAAGCACTTGGCAAGTCCAAGGCCAAGTGGATGCTAATTGCCACCTTCTTGCCCTCTCCTTTGGAGCTGTTCCCCTGCTAATGCTCACTTGTGGTTGTCCGGGCTGTTGTCCGCAGAGCAGTAATGCGGATGTGTCACGTGTGGCAGGTTTGACATGCAGCTCGCCCAGGCCTTGGGAGAGTCAGCGTTTGAAAAGAGCCTCCGCGAAAAAGTGACCCAGGAGAACACCACCATCAGATGGGAGCTGGGTAAACTTCAGCAGAGATTAGAGGTAAGAGGAAAATATCCCACTTTACCCTTGCCTAGATGGCTCCTCTGGAGAACTGGCATCTTCCAGCAAAGCTCTTATAGTTGTAATTACAGTCATGATAATTAGACACCAATCACTCTGCTAGAGACATCTTTATTCTGTGATTTCTTCCAGCACATAGCAGGATGCATAGGGCTCTCTCATATCAGGCTCCTCTGAAAGACAAGGAACCCAACTGCTACACAGAAACGCACTGAAGTAAATAGAGCTCTGCCCAGATTTCAGGGTCTGTCCGTAAGTCTGTCTGTAACAAGCGGCAGGACTGGGGCCCCAACGCATTGTGGGAATGAACTCAGGACCAAAATCAGCACGTCATTGTTCCAGTTTTATGCTGGCGTAACTCCGAGTTTGAAGACTGTGTAGAATGGGAGCGACCTACTGTTAAATCAGCCCCGGTTGGTGTAAAGAGAGAAGTAGAAGAAGGGTATTTTCAACCTGAAGTTGCCCTTATTTACTTGGAATGGGGTGTAAATATTGGGGCTGCCCAGTAATGCAGTACCCCAAGCCCCGAGGCTGCCAGGTGTACCGTGAATTGGAGGCACGCTCTGTAGGTGCTCCAGCTGCTAGACCTGGTAGATTCTAGCCTTGGTGGGTTCCAATAACCACTCAGGCACATGGCTAAGGGAAGGGTATTTTGCTAGGGCTGGCAGAAAAGGGGAAGGTTGCAGATACCCTAGGTAAGAGGCGTAGACAGAGTTCAAAGTGAGAGATAGTAGTTCTGGTTCGGGTCCTGGGGGCCATCCAACTGATGGCTCTTCAAAGCTCTTCAGGACTGCTGCCCTGGGGTACCCTCTCCAGTCTATTCAAGCAAATAGCAGCTTGCAGTTTCTCAGACCAGACTCACTGGGGCTCCTCTGCCCTGGCTTCTTGCCCAGCCACTGCTGCTTCCCCATAAGTCCCATGCAGACTTGCCTCCAGTTGAAATGTCTGTCAGTCACAGCCGGTTCCACAAGCAGCTCTGCACACAGTTCCTGGAGAATATTTTTTATTTTGTCTCTAGCTTCTCTGCAGCTCCTGGCTTGCCATGTGGCTGCCACTTCCAAACAGAGCCTGGCCTCCACCTGGTTCATGATCTTTGCCCTTACCCAGCCAGGAGGAAAGGGACATACAGTGGGGACGGGGCTGATGGGAGCTGTAATCCTTTATTAGCAGATCCATGATAGGGGTCTCTCTAAAAAGATCTCTAGCTTTAGTCAAGGGTGTTGGTAGTGTTTGTTGATACGACGTATCTCTTATTCTGGAATCTCAGAGATGCGATAGCTGCTTGGAAACTTTTGCAGTAAATGAGGGTATTCAGAGTGCCAGTTAATCAATGAGGCAGGTCCATCAAAGCTTGTGATAATGCAACACAGCTTTATTTTGTTAGAGAAACTTTCATACCCCTCATGTCCCAAAATTCCTTACAGAGCTGAGAACTACAACGACGGAGTTAGAGAACAAAGACCAGCAGAGGGAGAAGGGAATTAAGAGAACTAGGCAAGGGAAAGAGGGCACGCTTTCAGTGGAGAGCTGAAATGAGATGCAGGTCCAGCAATGGAGAGAAGTTAGCACCAGATGGCAGATGCTAGGAAGGCGCTGTCACACCCACAACAGTGACCTCCTGTGGGAGTAAGAGAAGAGGTGAGTGGTGGGCGGCCGGAGGGAGTTAGAGAGGAGTAGAGAGAAAGAGACAAAAGGGCTGTTCAGATGAACTGGTATGAGTTAGGTGCTGTGGGTTCCTGGAGGGGGTCTTAAAACGAGAAGTAGATCCTGCAATGAGTGGGGGCCAATGGAGGAGTCTGAAGAAGTGATTGTTATTTTCATTGAGTGAAACTGCTGCATCAGATAAGCTCCGAGTCCACCTCCCATCCCTTGCAAAGGCCACTGTGTCATGAGTTGAATCCCGAGGGTATCTGTAGCAGATCGCAAAAGTAAGGTTAACGGCGATCATTATTGTTGTTTAGATGCTGCATGAGAGAGAATGCCTCGTCCCTTCGCTGTATCCTCCTTCATTGTGTGTCACTAAAAGGGAAGTGTCAAGAGGCTCCTAACAAGCCAGGTTGCAAATTTTCCAAATTTCAGTGAAAGCTATTTTTTCACATTTTCATTTAAATTATCCACACACCCGCAGCATGTTCTGACCAGTTCTGGTTTCTCAACTGGGAGGTTGTTTTCTTGGGGAAGCAGATGGCTTCATTGCTAATGGGGCTAACGAGACTACCTGGACCCTCTACATTTGTGAACTTTCTTTTTTCCCCCCCTGCACAGCAAAAGGACTTGGAAACTTCCGATCTGAATCAGCGAATTGCAGTGCTGGCCGTCCGAGTGCAGGAGCTCACCTCACCGGAGGCCTGGGACAAGGATGCTGTGGCTGCCCTAAGGAAGAAGCTTTGGGAGCTTGAGTCCAGTGCTGCTGAGCAGCAAAAAGCACTGAGCCGACATGCAAATGCTGTTGAGCAGCTGGAACAGGTAAGATTTCCTCCTCCTGACGCTAGTCTATCCAGGAGGTCCAAAGTCAGTGCCGTGGTCTCCAGCCAGCCTGAGACGCACAGAACAAGTAATCAGCTCCCCAGCTTGAGAGTGATTGTTAGGGTCTTCTGCAGCCTCTCGCCTTATTGAAACTCAGTGTTCAGCTTATTGATTCTTCTCCTTGTTTAACAATTTTAATATGGTTCACTTGTTTCATTGTCAAGCCTTAGGCTCAGAACCCCCTTCCATTGATGGGTAACAGGTGTTTTGCATTGCAGTGGCTGAGTCTTGCAAGGTGATAGCAGCTCATCCCTGTGAAAGGCTGACAGCCTGCAGGTG
Source organism: Chelonia mydas (assembly GCF_015237465.2). Lineage (NCBI taxonomy): Eukaryota > Metazoa > Chordata > Testudines > Cheloniidae > Chelonia > Chelonia mydas. Next base: position 30,615,734 of record NC_057856.1, read on the forward strand.
GTAACTTCATCAGCTTGCTGCTTGGAAATGTTTTGCTCCTGGCAGGTTCTGTCATTCGAAGTCCCCTGGCAGTGAGGCCTGGGATCTGAGATATTTTTTAGGATGTGATAGGTCGTTGTGCCCCTCCCATGCATTTGAGCTGCATGGGCTGCCCATCTGGCATCCTTCTGAAATCTTCAGAGGAAATGTGCTGCAGTTTCCTTCCTGGTCAGTAAGCTGGGGAAGCTCTGGGAGAGTTTGTAACAATTCCCCCAGCTGACCTAGAGCTCTTTGTCTTGGGCCTCCTCAGCTCCACATGCGGCTTGAAATGGAAATAGAACGGATGAAGCAGATGCACCAGAAGGAGCTGGAAGACAAGGAAGAGGAGCTAGAGGATGTTCGCCAGTCCTGTCAGAGGAGGGTAAGTCGGCAAAGTATTAATTGGGATGGGATTCGCTGAAGGGTGTGACCAAGGGACTCAGGGTGGGATGCGTTATTAACCCGCCTTTGGGGAGGAGATTTAGAATTCTCTTCTGCATGTGGCTTTGACTGGGGAACAAATAAGGAATTAGGCCCAGATTTTTACAAGTATTTAGACATTGCACTGCTCAGTGTTGCAAGGCCTAATTGATTCAGACAGAAAATGGGACAGAGCAAATATAGCTTGTAATCTAAGTGCAATATTCGGAAAGGTGCAAACCCCTATGTTTAACATTGTGTTGACATGCTGCTTTCAAGCAGATAGTGTGAGCCATGCATCTTGAACACCCTGTTGTCAATAGCAAATGATCTCTGTTGAGGGTGAATGTATCTGTGCTTTTGCATAAAACAAAAAAGAGGAGTATGTGTGTCAGGACACAACAGGAAGCAAACACAAGCGGCCTCCATCAGTTCCACAGCCAGACATTTGTGGAGGAGTCGCATGTGAAGGATGTTTGGGTCACTGACGCATGTATGACTCCATTATTGTCAGGGACATGGTCCCTGCAGAGAGACCCCCACCCCGGCATATTACAATCTGCTGGTGGAGAACCACGGACAGCGTCATAGAATCATAGAATATCAGGGTTGGAAGGGACCCCAGAAGGTCATCTAGTCCAACCCCCTGCTCAAAGCAGGACCAATCCCCAATCAAATCATCCCAGCCAAGGCTTTGTCAAGCCTGACCTTAAAAACTTCCAAGGAAGGAGATTCTACCACCTCCCTAGGTATCACATTCCAGTGTTTCACCACCCTCTTGGTGAAAAAGTTTTTCCTAATATCCAACCTAAACCTCCCCCACTGCAACTTGAGACCATTACTCCTTGTCCTGTCCTCTTCTACCACTGAGAATAGTCTAGAACCATCCTCTCTGGAACCACCTCTCAGGTAGTTGAAAGCAGCTATCAAATCCCCCCTCATTCTTCTCTTCCGCAGACTAAACAATCCCAGTTCCCTCAGCCTCTCCTCATAAGTCATGTGTTCCAGACCCCTAATCATTTTTGTTGCCCTTCGCTGGACTCTCTCCAATTTGTCCACGTCCTTCTTGTAGTGTGGGGCCCAAAACTGGACACAGTAGAATCATAGAATCATAGAATATCAGGGTTGGAAGGGACCCCAGAAGGTCATCTAGTCCAACCCCCTGCTCAAAGCAGGACCAAGTCCCAGTTAAATCATCCCAGCCAGGGCTTTGTCAAGCCTGACCTTAAAAACCTGTAAGGAAGGAGATTCTACCACCTCCCTAGGTAACGCATTCCAGTGTTTCACCACCCTCTTAGTGAAAAAGTTTTTCCTAATATCCAATCTAAACCTCCCCCATTGCAACTTGAGACCATTACTCCTCGTTCTGTCATCTGCTACCATTGAGAACAGTCTAGAGCCATCCTCTTTGGAACCCCCTTTCAGGTAGTTGAAAGCAGCTATCAAATCTCCCCTCATTCTTCTCTTCTGCAGACTAAACAATCCCAGTTCCCTCAGCCTCTCCTCATAAGTCATGTGCTCTAGACCCCTAATCATTTTTGTTGCCCTTCGCTGGACTCTTTCCAATTTATCCACATCCTTCTTGTAGTGTGGGGCCCAAAACTGGACACAGTACTCCAGATGAGGCCTCACCAATGTCGAATAGAGGGGAACGATCACGTCCCTCGATCTGCTCGCTATGCCCCTACTTATACATCCCAAAATGCCATTGGCCTTCTTGGCAACAAGGGCACACTGCTGACTCATATCCAGCTTCTCGTCCACTGTCACCCCTAGGTCCTTTTCCGCAGAACTGCTGCCTAGCCATTCGGTCCCTAGTCTGTAGCGGTGCATTGGGTTCTTCCGTCCTAAGTGCAGGACCCTGCACTTATCCTTATTGAACCGCATCAGGTTTCTTTTGGCCCAATCCTCCAATTTGTCTAGGTCCCTCTGTATCCTATCCCTGCCCTCCAGCGTATCTACCACTCCTCCCAGTTTAGTATCATCCGCAAATTTGCTGAGAGTGCAATCCACACCATCCTCCAGATCATTTATGAAGATATTGAACAAAACCGGCCCCAGGACCGACCCCTGGGGCACTCCACTTGACACCGCCTGCCAACTAGACATGGAGCCATTGATCACTACCCGTTGAGCCCGACAATCTAGCCAACTTTCTACCCACCTTATAGTGCATTCATCCAGCCCATACTTCTTTAACTTGCTGACAAGAATACTGTGGGAGACCATGTCAAAAGCTTTGCTAAAGTCAAGAAACAATACATCCACTGCTTTCCCTTCATCCACAGAATCAGTAATCTCATCATAGAAGGCTATTAGATTAGTCAGGCATGACCTACCCTTGGTGAATCCATGCTGACTGTTCCTGATCACTTTCCTCTCGTGTAAGTGCTTCAGGATTGATTCCTTGAGGACCTGCTCCATGATTTTTCCGGGGACTGAGGTGAGGCTGACGGGCCTGTAGTTCCCAGGATCCTCCTTCTTCCCTTTTTTAAAGATTGGCACTACATTAGCCTTTTTCCAGTCATCTGGGACTTCCCCCGTTCGCCACGAGTTTTCAAAGATAATGGCCAATGGCTCTGCAATCACATCCGCCAATTCCTTTAGCACTCTCGGATGCAACTCGTCCGGCCCCATGGACTTGTGCACGTCTAGCTTTTCTAAATAGTCCCTAACCACCTCTTTCTCCACAGAGGGCTGTCATCATTCTGTCCAGGAAAATTAATACAGGGAGGTTCAACGGTTGGCCACACTCATCACATTTTATATGATTCTCTCTACACACATCCCCTCTTTTTCTATTCCTTTCTACTTATTCTTGGGCCCAATGGCTTTCAATTGCTGGGCATTATCACATTGTATTCCACTCGGGAATCCGGTAGTCATAGTTCCCAGGCTTTGTCTGTGTTTGTTTTGTTAATTGCCCTCCATGAAGGGGTAAGATAGTGTCAATTTCACTGAAAAAATTTTGAACAGGTTCCAAGGCTGCTCTCAGCTGAAGAGAGATTTTTCTTCTTTTCCCTCCCTTGCCCCAAATAGACTGAATGTTTCTTTTCTAAATGAGTAAATGGCAGAGACTCTCAAGAGGGGAATCAATATTTAGTATCTCGCTTGCTCACTTTTCCCTTTTAAACCCAGCTGATGAGCAGCTTTTCAGAGATGCAGAAGGAGGCTGGTGCTGACTTGAGAGAGCTCTGATGAGCCCTGCCAGCCACTGACAGGTTCAGAGATGGAGTCTTCTTGGCAAGTTTGCTGCTCTAGGCCAGGTCCTTCCAGTGGCTTGAAGGAGCAAAAACCATGCTGTGAAATAAACCATTCTGATTTTGATTTCCCCACCCCATTTAGGGTCTAGCTGGTCCTCTGTCAGTCATGCAGCAAAGCTCTGAACTGCTCATCAGGATCTTGTTTCGTTGTCTCAACAAGAGGTGATAAGTGGTGCCTAGAGAGGGGCCAGATAAATGAGCCCAGTTCGGTTCCCCTGACACTTGCCACTTCTTCAAGCCTCTCCCTCCTCCATCGGCTGTACAAACATGGCCTGATTAGTCCTCACAATACCTCTGTGAGCTCACTGTTGTGACCTCTTCACAGATGGGAAAACTGAGGCACGCAGGTTACGTGACTCGGGCCGAGGTCACACGGCAAGTCCTTGTCAGAAGCGCAGGGAATATGGCCCCCTTTTCTCTGGCCACAGTCAAACTAATTCTCAGGAGCTGCTGTGGCATCTCTAGGCCACCTGAGGATTACCTTGCTGGGGGGAATCCCCTGTTGTCAGGGTAGGCTCTCACTAGAGCTGGGCAGAGCAGCCATGAGGAACTGGAGCATCTGGTCTGTCTGCCTCTCCCAAAGCATGAGGAAGCAGAGCAGACACTGATGTTTGCAAAAGAGGGTTGAGGCAACAATAATTATAGGCATGAAAGGTGCTTCTGGCCATGCACTTCAAGTGCACTCTGGGTGGCATCACGGACCAAGCTGGAAGTGGCCCCTGGAAAGCTTTGTGGGTTGGGAGGAGGCCTCCACGTCTCCCTCTCCTTAGCCAGAAGTGGTTGCGTTGCCAAGAAGACACTGGGGCCATCTCCCCAATACACAGAAGGTACGTCTACACAGCCCCAAACCCCTGTGGCAGTGAGTCTCAGAAAAGCCCAGGTTGAAGGACTCAGGCTTGTGGGGCTCGCCCTACAGGGCTGAAAATAGCAGTGTAGACATTCCTGCTCAGCTGGATCCCGGGCTCTGAGATCCTCGCTGGGTGGGAATGTCTACACTGGTCATTTTAGCCCCTGAGTGTGAGCCCCATGAGCCCCAGTCAGTTGACCCAGGCTCTGAGACTTTGCTGCTGCAGGGTTTCTTAGCAGTGTAGACATATCCAGTGTGTCTTTAAAGGGCAACAAGTCTCCCATCCCTACTAGCATTGATGGGAGTGTTCAGCTGGCTGCCAAGCTGCTGTATGTGTGCCAGCAGGAGCCATTACTTAGCTGCTGCTTTGGCCATGCCCTGGCAGGCCGCACCATTGGGCCATATTATTATATTTTCAATCAGAAATAAGAGACTTCATGTAAAATGGGACTGTGATTGCCTTCACCTTTTTAAACGGAAAGGTGCAAACCGTTCAGAGACCGCTGGAAGGAGCAAGCAAAGTAGTGTCCGGGAAGTAGTTATTAAGTTGGAAGCAATCCCCGTGGCCATCTGCCGGCCTCTGCTGGGGCAGGAGATTGCATTCTGAGCAGTCTGTGTGCTTCTCACCTGTGTGCAGCTTCGTCAGCTGGAGATGCAGTTGGAGCAGGAATTTGAGGAGAAGCAGATGGTGCTCCACGAGAAGCAGGATCTGGAAGGGCTCATTGCGACCCTCTGTGAGCAGGTAGGAAACTGGAATCCATCAGTCAACTTATTTTACCAGCTCCTGGGAGATGGCTTATGAAACTGCTAGCCAGACGAATGTGTGTGTCTCCAATCCTTGGCATTCCCACCTTGCACTCGGCATGCCCCCACCCAAACCACTATTGCCTTTTTTTATTAATATGGGACAAGTTACAAAAAAACAAATGAAGCCAGAACCAGAACACAATGAGCCCCTTGCTATCAAACATGTTGCCAAGGGGCAAATCCCAGCTTTTCTTCCACTAAATATTACCCTGCCTATTGGAGCAGTATCATTTGCCATAGCAGTTCGAGTGCTGGGGTCCCAATATAGTCTCAGAACAAAGGGGCTGGTCCCATAACGGGATCTTGGAGGTGCAGCTTTATAGTTTTTCTCAGAATAAGTGTCTGGATAACTAACCATTGGAAAGAAATGCTTTCCTTGTACTATTTTTGTGCGAGAAGCAAACAAACCAAAACAAATGCTGGACCAACTCCTTCTGCCCAGAGAAGCCATTATCAGATTGTTATTTACTGTAGATGTCTGTCCCTACCACATTCATTCAAACAAATCTTTTGTCACCATCTAATGTGTGTAGGGCGGTGATTGAAGAGCATGTGCTGGAAAAAGCATACACAGCTCTTTCATGTTAAATTATACGATAAGGAACTTGAACGTGGCTTCATTAGACGAAATTTCGATGAGATGACATACAAACCTAGCCATGTTTGGAAACTCTCTCATGCACCATGTCCTTACCTGGGTGTGCAGGGTAAGGGCCAGACAGAAGAGCAGCCTCACTGGACATTTAGACATGCTGTCTCATCACTTCTGTGTGGAAAGACAGCGAGACTCAGGGCTGTAGCCCAGTGAGCTGAGTCTTTTATGCTGATGTTTTCAAACTGCCTGTGGACAGCTCAGCATTATATTGCAATTAAAATAGCTTTAAAACAAGGGCACGCCGAGGAGAGTGGGAACTACTTATTTGGAGTTATGGTCATAGGCTAGCATAACTCCTGGTCATTGGAATAATCTGGCTGGGGTTCATGAGGTCTGGCACTTACTATGTTCATTACGTTTTGGAGAGAAGATGAAGAATTTTGGAGTCTAACAACACTGTGCAATGGTGGGGAGATTTCAGGATAGATGTAAAATTGTGTAATGGGGCCTATCCAGAACTTCCCATAGGCTTTCAGCTCGTAAAATGCTTGGTAACTGGCAGAATAAACACTGCTATATAAATGCAGGGTATTGTTATTACTACCACCAGTCAATTCAGTGTGTTCCTTCTGTTTGATAGTTTACAAAAATTAACACAGATGAATGAATATAGTATATGAGCTGTAGAGAGAATTCAGTGCATGGGAGTTAGGTAGTGTCAGATTGTCCTTACCAGAGGATGCTGCCCTGCTGGTACCCCACACAAGGTATTGCCAGGACTGTATAATCTCTCTCTCTCCGTGCCCTGCACCAAATGACCACGTTCACTGTTGGGATTCTTCATTTCCTATTGTGATTAGCGGAAAGGAAGAGCAAACGTGGGCACGAAAAACACTGTATTAGTCAGCTTTTCTGGCCCTGATTGCAAGTGAAAAGGCACCTGTCGGTGATGACAGAGGGGGCAGGCGGAGACTGGCGTTCTCTGTGCACTGAGAATGGCAAAGTCAATAAACCCAATTTGTATTTATGACACAGAATTCATCTGCTGTGGCAGATGAGCGCTGAGATAGGACAAACAGTACAGTACAGCGTCCAGGAGAGAGCCTGCCCGTGTGGGGAGGGGCGGGGAGAGAGAATGGGAGAAAAGCGCATCTGCTCTGCTTTCGAGTTATTAGCGCTACAGTCTGATTTGCAGTGGACAGTATGCTGCAGACCTTCTTATCAAACAGCTGAAAGCCAATTAAGGAAGCGGAGACGCCACCAGTGTTTTCAGGTTACAGAAAAATGCCAAGCAGCTTTAAAACAGGTTCCAAGGTCAAGTCTGCATAATGAATTTTAACCAGTGAACAGATGATAGGAGGCTAGATCTGAGAGTAGAGGAGACACATAAAGGAATATTTAGAAGCACAGAGTGCAAGAGCTGTCGTATTCCAATTAGTATGAAATCAAACACTGGGACCATGTCCTTGTTTGCTTTTTTTTTCTCTAATTCTCTTATCTTGTGTCCGTGGATACTCACAAATTCATTTGGGTGTCGAATATTTTAAACTCACTACTTCTTTAAAGGGCTTCAGGGTAATACACTGGCACAAAATTAACTGGTGAGGAGCCCCCATAATAACACAAACCTCTACCTACAGAGCAAGGGACACAACTGAATAACTGTCATTTGCAAACAGTCCTTTCGCTATAAAAACAGATGCTCTGCATTAGCGCTGTGGGAATAATTCATACTGAACATTTATTTGGTGGGGTTTTTCCCTGGTTTTTTTTTTTTCCGATGTGGAATTTTCCAGATAAAATTGTATGTTTTCTTGATCTTTTTTTTTAATTCTTCAATAACTTGTGATAACTTTTTAATTTAAGCTGTTCAATATTTGAGATTTGAGATGTTGCTTAATCATGATTGGGTCATAAAGCACAGTGGGTAGTTTCTGTTCCCTGATTGGATGAGTGTAATCCTAGTAACCAGGTTTTAGGTGTGAATGCCTGTAGAAATCAGAGATTCAATTTCCGTGAGTCTCCATGTTAGTAATTCTCAATTGCACCAGTATTAACAGAAGGCCAGTGTGCAAGGGGCAGAGATCCAGGCAAGGCCAATCCATTTCAACATTCAAACCAGGATTTGCAGGACTTTCCCCTCACTGTTGTTGGAATTCACCCCTGATGCCAGCACAAAGCCTTGCAGAGAGGCTGCATGGATGATCTGCAGCCTGTCTTATGGGGTGGGGAATTCACCTCCCAGTTGGTTCATGTTCCAAGGGTGTAAAGCCTGAATGGTCAAATCTGCAGTAATGACAGTGACAATGAAAAATACATTTTACAGTCCTCCATGATCCCAGACTGATATTCTGCTGCATTGCTGTCTTGTTCTTCCTTGAGCCACACTGGTTTTTCTGTATTAGTATCCTTGGTAAAAATGTTTTCTAGCTCTGAGAGTGGGATAATGTTGCTGTAGGCCTCTTCCTACTGCAGAGGAGCGATAGCTCGTGCCTGGTGCAGGGTTTACTCCGATGTTTGTCTGGGTAGGAAGCAGGGCATTGGAGAGCAGCACCTGGTGTTTCAGATCTGCAAGCTCTAAGTGAGGGCAAGGGTTATAGCCGTCTTTTGATGGGCGAGCAGTTCAGATGGCAAAGCCTGTCACGTTCCGATGGAAGATACCCATAGAGCTTTCGCTGGCATCCGTCACTGCTGAGTGGGGTCAACAGTAAAGATGAAATCACTTAAGGGCGGCGAGATGGTGGATAAAGTCCGGACTCGCTGTGGATCTCAATAACCACTGTGCACACGTGTTATATATAGGGAATACCACAGAATAAAGAAATTTTAAAGCACCTGGGTCCTAGACTTTGTCGTTAGTTATTCATTTGAACTGTTGGATCACTACAGAAAGTTTCTTTGCTGCTCCTTTGAAATCTGTTGTTTGACTGGAGACTGAGGCAGACTGCATCTAACAGAAACTAGATCTGGTCACAGATTTTCTAACGCAACAGTTTTCTACTGGGAAATGTAATTTCATCAAACTCAAAACGTTTTGTGAGGGCAAGTTGATTCTGACAAAGTTTTGTTGAACAACATGTTGAAGTGAAACATTTCAACAGTCCAGTTTGAAATGTTCCTGAGGTTTGGTTCCATGGGAAATTTTGAAATGTCACCTTTTCATTTGATTCTAAATAAAAAACCCTGAAATGTTGGAATTTCCTGCAGAATGGGGGACTGACTCTAATGAAAACCTTTCTGCCCCCAGATTGGTCATCGGGACTTTGACGTAGAGAAGCGGCTTCGGCGGGACCTGAAGAGGACACACGCTCTTCTCGCAGATGTGCAGCTCCTGCTGGTGACAGCGGGAGAGCCCAGTCCGTCTGTCAGCAAAGAGGAGCTTGAGAACGTTCGCAGTCAGGTCAGAGACCTTAGACACATTTGGTTTTCTTTTCTTTTCATTTGGCACCTCTCTCTTTGTTATGCTGGGATGCTGGAAACGCTCTAGCACCTCTACACGCACAGAAGTAAGACGCTTGTTACAGGCCTATCCCAAATACATGATGACATCACTACACCCAACTGACCAAGCAGTCATGGACCCTCTTCTGTAAACATGCGCAGACATTTGGCCAGTGCCCTGCCTTAATGATTTTGGTGTGCATTAATCAGGGCTAGGAAAAAACAAGCTTCAGCTCCAGTAGGACTAGACTTTTGTAGAGTCATTAATGGAGTTATATCCCAGCTGTTTTTCCACAGACATGCACCCTACTGACCCTGTTAATTCTGATATTTTACAGCTCCCCTTAATATCTAAAATCTTGTGACCTGTGTATTCTTGGCCTCCCTGCTTTCAAACTGAGGTAGCAGAAGTAAGAAAGGGAGCTGGAATTGTGCTCCAAAAAGTAATGTTTTGTTATGAGGAGTTTAGTCAGGAAAGCAAAGCGAGGAGTGCAGTTGCTGTCTTCCCAGGTTCTGTTTGCTGCCAGGAGCTCTAGAGGAAAGATGGGAAGTGTGTTTGCATGTCGGACACAGAGTGAGCTCCAGCCAAATTCTTGTGTTTCAAAGCACTGTACCTTTTACTTTCGGGGAGATCTCCCCGCTGAGACTAAAGTGCCCTCTGGGATTGACCCTCTAAGTGGGCATCTTTAAAGACAGCGTACCTCTTTGTGTGACAGGCTTTTCACAAGCACCCCTCAAAACCCTCAGTAACACAAACCTCTCACGGCCTCAGAAAATCTCTGGGCTTGAAACTCCTTTTCCATCTCTCTCCCATCTGAAATAATACAAGCTGTCCCATGATGCTTGGGCTCACTCTGTGGGCACTTACAATTCAAATCAACAGGCATGAATGTGACTTTATGTAATGGGGCACCTCTGATTTTAGGGTTCCTACTCATGGTTCTCATGAGGGGCCCAATCCAAAGCCCACAGAAGTCAGTGGAATGACTGTCAAAGGGCTCCAGCTCATGCCCAGAACCTGGATTTGGTTCTGTGGGATTTCCAAAGTAAAGAAGGAATCTAGTCAATTCCACAGTCATTCCTCTGTCTCTCGACACTTACTAGTTACTAGTCACATCTACAATGGAAAAAATTGTGAAGAAATAGAAAACTTATTGAAATCAGCCTGAGAACCGCTTCCAGCAAACTTCATTCACGGTGCACAAGATGGAGGCTAATGGCTGTTTTAGGCTGTCCATCGTCTGTCTAATGAACAGCACTATCCTGACACGGCAAAGCCTTTCTAGCATTTCCTGGGGACATGATTTATTTACCTGACCCAAAGTGAAACTGCAAGATTATATGAGTTTTTACAGAACTTTCCTTGTTAATTGTGCAGCAAGATAACGGCAGCCTCTACACACATGCCTGAGCACAAAGAGCGTTTCCCTCAGACCTTTTCTCCCCTCTCCAGCGCAGACTGGCATCTAGTCTTGGGAACAACGGGTATCTAAGTAAGGCAACTACAATTAAATAAAATGTTCCATCTTTCTTTTTACAGCCCATGTTCATTACCTTCTCCGCAATGTGTTTTTCTACCGTTCTTGCAAATGAAATCCCTTTCCATATCTGTTGTCATGGAAATGGTGATAAGTATTGTGTGTTGTATTCTAATCTGTGCAAGAATCAGAGTTTAATTTGCTTCTGTTTTAAGCACAGACATCCTGCATTCCATAACTAGCGTAGAGCAGAACAGAGGTTAAATATACACACACACCTTTCTTTATTCATTTTTGACTGCTCCCAAAGAATTGAAAATGGTGGTGAGGGGGAAGAGAATGAAAGGATGGATAAGAGTCTTTCTAACAAACTTCACCCAAGGTCTGTCAGCAGAGTCTGAACACTGGACCTCCAGCACTGAAAGCATTAACTTCGACTACAGAAACTCAAGGAGTAGCTCTTTTACCTGGTGGCCATAGTAGGTTCTTATCCTCTATAGAGATTAGCCACTGGAAGGGAATATGACACACACAGCCTGTGTGTTGCAGCTTTGCAATGATATAGGGGTTGCTGCTTTCGAGAAATTGATCTCATTGTTATAGAAATGGAAAAGACCTGTTAGGTCATCTAGTCCAGCTGCTGCAGCCGGTGCAAACCTGTTTCCTATAGTGCATTGGATAGTGTTTGCCTCAGTATCTTTTTAAAGGTTCCAAGTGATGGGGTTTTCACCACTTCTCCTGGGAGACTATTTCCCCATGCTCACAAATCTCCCCGGGAGGAAGTTCTTCTTGAGGTGCTGCTCCCATTTCCCCAGGCTCATTCCTAGCCTCTCCCCTGGTTATGTGATGCTCAGAGCCCCCTGGGGCTGATGCAGAGAGACAGAAAGGAAGCTCCTCACCCCAGAAAAAAATTAAAAGCCTGGTGGAGCAGCCCACTAGCCCATGGAGCACTCTGCTTATATGGGTGTGACTTTTGGCATCTGTCTCTCTTGGTGTAGCTGCACCCAAGGAGCAGATGCAGAGCAAGTGCCCTGGATGTTCTGCTCTTTCAGAGGTGGCTGCTTGCCATGCCGAGAGGCTGGAGCAGTTAGTGCAAGGAGCTGGGAGACAGCTTGAGAAAATGGCAGATCCGAGTGAATGGGCTGGTGTGAAAAGCCTTGGCACCCTGGCTAGACTGCTTGACTATACCAGTAAGAAGATAAGGGCTTCCTGGCCTTGTGCTGTCATTGGAGACAATGGAAATGCCATTGGAAATGCGTTGGCTTCAACTCCAAAAAACCCAGCAAAGCAGGTATAACAAGTTGTGCCGTTGGGGCGTGGAACCTCACCCTAACTATCACCTGCGCGGAGCTTGCTAATGCCGCGTTGGTATCTGTTCAAGAAAACAACGCAGAAAGGAGAGGCAAGAGAATAATGATGATTTAATGACACCAATCTTCAGAAGCCATTTAGTAATTAATCCATGCTGTACATTTCCACTGGAAACAGACTAAGCTGGAGACATAAGCGATTCCAGCAACATACATACATAATTGAGCTAATAGTTCTGCATAAATAACATCTGTGAGCTGCAGCTGTTTCCACCTGGGGGAATGGAAGGCGATCTTGGTTTAAAGCGGTTCTCTGTTGGCTGAAGAGAAACATCTCTAATAAAGCAACTCATCAATTTCTGGTCAGCAGCAGGGAGCAGAGTGAGCATCAGCGGAATGATTTCTAGTGGTACTCAGTTCCCCCACTACATCCTGCTCCATGGGTGACGGTACTAGCTGTTATCGTGGGGTTTGGGAGGACACAGGTGGAGTTTGAAATGACGCCCACGGGTGCTTGAGACCGTGAACAGCCCACGCCAGTTGATGCTGAATCAGAAAAGCCAACGGAAGCTCAGCCCGTATCATTCAGCACCTCTTTCTCTTTTTGACCCGGAAGGTCCTTGTTTTAGCTGACAAAGGGGATTAGAAACAATTGAGAGAAATGCCCCCTGTGAGCAGATGTGCAGACCCTGCACGCTGCATGCCTGAGTTACTGTGCTAGCTGTGTGAGTTACAGCCGTTAAGACCTGTCTCTTGGTTAAAGATCAAATATCCCCCAAGCTTCTTCAGCCACGTCTGGGAGACAAGCCTGGGACTCTCCCCACTCTTCTGGTGCGCAGTGTCTTTTCTAGTCTTCCTAGTAGCCATTGCTCTTTACTATTGGTGCCTTTTGTCTTGGAAATAACACACTATGGAGCATGCTGCTCAGCTCTGTCTTCCTGGATCCATCACCAGGGTCCATCTGTGTGGATTGCACACGAGACCTCCCGCTTTGTGAGCATAACCTCTATCCTTGTGGTGAAGGGGGGAGTCCATTACCTGCTATTGATAGTAGCCTTTCGGAGCGGGTGGACATATAACACAGACTGAGCCAATGGGTCCCGCACATGTTCATCCCAGTCCTAATTCCCCAGAACTCCCTTAGTTAGAGTATCAACCGAGGGACACCCATCGTTACCAGTCCTCGGAGTGACTGGCCTCTGGATACAGCTCTGCTACACTCGCACTGTACAGCCCACACAGTGTCCATCAGCATCACTCGTTATTGTACAGCCCCCAGACGTGTGCTGGCTGCCTGCGGCAAGGGGAAGGAGGCACAATCCCTGCCTCACACAAGCCAACATTTGGACATGATTTGGGGGCAGATAATTTGTGGCTGGTTGGTGAATCTAACTAGTGTTAACAACCAGTGATAGGAAAAGCTGCTCTCCTTTTTGCAGCCTGCCCTGCCCTTGGCATTTTCAGTGTGGGCGACCTGAGGCACCTCGGGTCACAGTAGTAACAAACCACTAAAAAAAAATTGCTATCCAGTGCGTAGAGATTCTCTTTCTCTCCTGTGTCTGTATGGACCCAATGCTGCTGGAGGTGGGGCAGGGTGGGGTGGGGGTAAATGTTTGGCTGATGCTGATTATTAAAATATGGGTGTTCATGATTTTTAATGTTTCATGAAATTTGCCCTGAAAAACAAAGCTTTCCCCTATTAAAAAAACAAGCCGGAACAGTGTGCTTCTCCTAATGCTACATCAGAGCCTCCCTTGGTGGGGAATGTCGTCCTGCCCTCTTTTTGCTGGTCCCCCCACCCTGCCCCTCCTCACAGGGGTTAATGGTGGCCGGCTATCAAATTAGTGGCAGGCCTGAACTGCAGCTAATAGTCTTCAGGGCCTGTGTGTTTTCCTCCCCGTGTGCACACATGCGGCTGCTCTCACTCAGACGTACATTAATTCTGTCACATCATTTATTGATCCCAAGATGCAGCTGTTTCTTTCGGATTTGTGGGGAACGGGCTGGCTGCTCGTTTCAGAAATATTCAACCAGCTGCTCATTTCCACGTAAAACAGAATAAAAGATGAAAAGTAACATAGGCGCTCAGGGAATGTGGCGGTTGGAGAAGGTGCTGAGGCATAAACAAACAGAACTGGAGGAGACCTGTGGCTCTTTACGCATGTGCTGTCATGTTCTCGTCCCCGTATTTGCCAAGGAACCCTGGGAAAATGCACACATGCCTGACCCTATGCTGTGACAGTCCTACACTCTTCATCAGGGATTGTCAATGGCCAGAAGTTTTAGATACATCTTACTTAGTACGCAGCCATATTCCGAAGTGAGAGATACCAATTGCATTGTGGACAGAGCAGTTAATACAGAATAAAGCACTTTCCCCACAAAATTGGCTGGGTCTGTCCTGCACAGAATGTAAAGCTCCTTTGAGTATTGTTCTTCTCATGTTGTATCATAAATGAATCCAGTCTTTGCTTTCCATGCCTCCCAGTCCTTTCTGAAGGCAAGCTGTGTCGGTGGTCTAATCTGGCCTGCTTTGGGCACTCAGGATTCCTGTTGATTGCAAAGGGGGCAGCGTGGTTTCCTTGCTTGGTCGTACAAAGTGCTCGGGCTGACACAGCACAGCCTGGCACTGCTGTTCATTAGGACTGGCGTTGATTTCATGCCAAAAGAAGTACTTCAGAGTGGCAGCTGGAAGGAGTTTGTAAGGAGTTGACACCTGTGGGTTAGCTCTCGCGGTACGTGATATTGTTCACTTAGGAGGAAATCACATGAAAGCAAAGGGCTCTTGAGTCAATGGCTGCAGATCAGATATAGCTGCTCTGCTCAGGAAAACTCACTGTTCAATATTCTCAATGGATCCCTTTCTTTTAACTAATAAGTTCTTTCCCCCAGACATTCACAAGCTATTTTTCTACCATTTTTCCCTGTTGTAACACCATATTTAAAAATGAATCCCTAGTAGTCTCTTATATCCACTTCAGTGCTGAAGATAGATGATGGTCATTGACTTGCTTCCCCCGCCCCCACCTCTAGTGTTCTTAATTGGGCAATTTGTCACCATTTTGACAAAGACTTATATATAGCATTTTAAAGAATGAATCACAGTAACCTGAGTAACTGACCCTTACACAGAATCCTTTCACATGCAGAGGGAATAAATAACCAGGCAAAAATGGAGATTGCTGACTGCAAGAGGGACTGAAATGTGCCACTTAACTCTTTATTTGTGCATAATTGTTGTACCACCCCTTCAAATAAATCGATTCAGTATTACCCTGGGTAGAGGGGTTCCCATGCAGTAGATAAATATATCATATATAGCTGGTTAAACCCAGGATTCCTTCCAAATCCTCTAATTTAAGTAATGACATTTAAAACCACCAGTAAATAAGAAAAGATGCAGTGATATTAAGGGTATGTAAGAAAACTGTATTTCTGAATGAAAGGGTTTTTAGTACCAAGAACATGCCTGCTAGACAATACAGTAGCGACTGGTTGGGATTTATGGATTTGTTGAGGGAGTAGGAAATGCTAATGTTTATATCAACGCTTCAACAAACCCCAGGGACTCACTTTGCAATTCAGAAGTAATGTCTGCACCCAGGATCACCTACAGACTGTTGCTCATACTCTGAGGGCCACTGGCAACTGACAGATAATTACATGAAGTACCTTTGAACTGTGAAAATACCTTTGGCTCAGTGGGAATACAAAGCACAGAGAAAGGAAGAGAAGAATCCTGTGTAAGAATTCTACAGGACATCCTCAGGGACAAACCAGGCACCTTTCAGCTTGACAGGATTATGTGACAGTGCTGGACTGACAATGAAGACATTGTGCTAACCTCCCACTGTGCCCAGGGAGACACTTCAGCGTTCTCCAAATGGAACTGAGAGGGCAGAAGGGTAAACTAGCAGTGTATGTGAGCGATTTCAAACTTGCAAAGGACTTACCTTTGCTGAAGCAGCTGGAAGCTGGTTTTCTGATTGAAGCATCAAGCCGGATATGGAAGGACTCCGTGGTGTACACGTGGGGTGGAATGTCTGTGATGGATGGAGTTTTCTAAGTTCCATTCGGTGTTATGAAAGGAGGATGGTCGGTAGAAGTTATGCAGCGGCTGGGGAGAAGTATGTCTACCAGAGTCAAGGGGTCCTTGCTATGCTGGACTAGAGAGGAAGAGCCAGACATAACCGTCTGCTCTAATACTGTCAGTGCGGTTTTTCCTGTCTTTTTTGTGCTGCTGAGCTAGCTTTTACAGTGTACCAGTCGGTAGCTCCCACCTCTCCTCCTACTGGCAGTGCCAAACACCCTTCGCCCACTGCCAAGACAACTTCACCCTCCAATGGGGGTTGGCACTTGCAATATAGAATGGGGGGTGGCCAGTAGTGATGCATCCTGGCCTCGTTAAAGTGAGGAAGGGAATCGCAGAGTATGTCAAGGTTCCTTCCCCACTCTGAACTCTAGGGTACGGTTGTGGGCACCTGCATGAAAGACCCCCTACGCTTATTTTTACCAGCTTAGGTTAAAAACTTCCCCAAGGTACAAACTTTGCCTTGTCCTTGAACCCTATGCTGCCACCACCAAGCGTGTTAAACAAAGACCAGGGAAAGAGCCCACTTGGAGACGTCTTCCTCCAAATATCCCCCCAAGCCCTACACCCCCTTTCCTGAAAATCCAGAAGTTCAAGTATTTGGGAGCCATTCTCATGAATGTGCAGAGACCTTTCCGGCTATTGATGCAGATACAGTCCTCCTGCGATAGCTGTTCTCTTAGGGTTTGCATCATGGCCCCTCTTCATTGTTTGCCTTTACTTTAGGGGCTGGTGCCTGCCCTGGAGACTAATGTTCTTGAGAGAGAGACTTGATACTGTGAATATTGACTCCTTAATGTTCTGATAACACTGTGAGGCAATGCATGTATTAAAACAGCCTCATGATTACCCCTTTCCTCAGATTTCTAATGTCATGCATGGCAAGGCTTTTGAAATCTAATAAATTCTACGACCAGCTCCACAAATCACTGGTAGAACAAAAACTTGGAACAAAAATGCAATATTTTAGCAAAACCTTGCATGGTCTTGGAGTGTAGTTTGGTATCTTAATAAGTCTGAAGCATCCATTTTACACAGGTATTTAACAGATGGCTTAGCATAGCAAACTAATGTTATTCATCAGTTCATACATAATGCATTTGTGACGGGAATTTCAATTTACTTTCCCCAAGTGGGAAAATTCCATCGCAGAGAGAACAAGGGAGTTGGGTATTTAATGAGAGACAGTGGAGACAGTCGAGTTCAGATAGAATGAAATCTATGTTCATAACCTGAATTCAGGATGGGGAGGAAGCCTTCTGGAGAATTTCTAACCTATTTAATTTGCCTGGGATTGGACACTTTCAGCAAATCAGAACCCGTGAAAGCTGAAATGCCATTAGAAACACCACTGCCTCCTTTAGGCGGGGTAGTAGGGCAAGAGAAAGCAAGCCTGAAATATGGGACAAGAAGAGGTTGTGGAGGAAGAGCAATGAAGGAAAGCCAGGCCTCTGTGAAAGAGCAAGTTAATAACAGTGAGCAGAAGACGAGGAAATACACCTCAGCAGCCCAGTTGCCAGAAAAGTGTAACACTGATATTGTATGGGCCAGCAGACACAGAGAAATCATGCTGCCCAAGGCAATGTCTTCACGGAGTTTGAGGACTTTCCCATGGAAATCGGGGTGACTTCATGAAAAGTGCTGACGTGTGTCTGTGAGCACTGAGATTGTGTTTGAACATCACATGCTGTCACAGGGGTGAGCCATCTTTTGCCTGTGAGATCTTCCAGGGCACACCCGGCACTACATACAGGAGGAATGGTCTGTCAGGAGTGCAGAGAGCAATAAGACACACGTACACCATGGTTTTAGAGAGAGGGGAAGAATACCTCCTATTGCTACCATGAAATACTTCTTGGCCCTCCCTAGGAACTTAAGGACTCCACACTCTCGCATCATCTCCTGTTCCCATCGGCTTGCTTTACTGTACGCTTAGAGGCAGGAGAATGAAGCATGAAGTAGGAATGGTGTGTTTTGCACAGCAAAGGCGAAGAGCTGTTATTGCGAGCTCCAGACACACAGCACAGACGCAGGGAATGTAATGCGCATGCAGCCCTAGTACAGGAACTTGGTCTGTAACCAATGAGCGACCCCCACGTCCCGATGCTGGGTCACCCGTGGCACAATTTCAGATGTTTCTATTTTCTAAAGAAATTAGTGCTATACCCTAGGCATCCTGGTACTTCCATCCCTGAACTGAAACTCATTAGAATATGGAACCACCTATTATGCCATGAATATGTTATAACGCTGTTAAAGGAATGCCAGGAGGAACGGGCTGGGTATCTTCGCATTCCCTTGTGCAAAGGAGAGCCAAGCAGCTGAGAAAACGAATTCCTTTCAGAGAACATAATCTCTCTAGCAGAAACCCAAGTTCACCAAACCTGTATTACTTTCACCAGACTTCTGATCTTTGATTTTTTTTTTGGTAGTACAAGTAGTAATTGAAATTTGAAATGAATGATGTTTAACTCCTTCCAGGGTCCTTCACTTAGGTAATTTCAGTAATTTATTGCCCAAGCTGTATGCAAAATGTAGACACTATCTTGAGTTGTGGGGGAAAGGAAATTCACAGAGCCTCACTGTGAGACTTCCTCAGCAATAACTCTTTGCAGACACATGCTTGGACTGATTGTAGACTATTAGACAGTTCATCAAATTGGACTGACTTTAGACACGGGAATATTGTTTTAAGAAGAGTTTCACGGGACTTGAACCAGTAAGTGCCTGGGCCACTCATTTCCCGTTGTATTTCTAGCTGGTATACATGCCTGGAGGGAATCCCAAGGAAGTTTTTTTATTTTACTGGAATGATGAAGATGTTACGGCTGCGACTGTGAAGGATTTGGTCAGTGTCCCAGCATAGCGGGCTGTATTACTTCATACAAGTGTCAGCCCAGCCCTTTCCGTAGGGAAGGGAGATTTGGTGTGCTCTATTTACAGCACTTTGCGCAGAAGGAAAGGATCAGCTGGAGATGACTGATTTTAGATAAATGTGGTGACCCTGAAGCACCAGAAATTGAGATTTTGAAGGCAGGAAAATGCCAGGCCAAATCTGTTGATGAAATTCCAGGGCTGAGTGTGCCCCATGAAGACTGCAACAGCAATGCCATCACCAAAAACTGGTGAACCATCTGGTCCCCTACTTGAAATGTCTCCTGAAAACCCACCTCTGCAGTGATGCCCACTAGAAATGCACCAATCAATGATGGCTCCAGGGGGCAGATAGGGAAAGCTGAGAGTTATTGTTGGTTTTGCAGTCGGACTTGGTGCCCAGTCAAGGATCAGAGCTGCAAAGACACTCACTGCCCCAGAGAGCTGTGAATCTAGGTGTGTGACAAGATGCAATGCATAAATGAAACAGAAAAAGGGATGTGTGGAGGGGAAGAAGATGGCTTTGTGCCACAAGCACACCTCTCTGCTCAGTTACTTTTTTTAATAAAAACTATAGTTCAAAAATGCAAATGTGTACCGAAATTTTACCCCTCTTCCCCGTCCTCCTTCTCTCACTTGCCTTCTTACATTGCAGTCTCCTTGAGGTATGGACTGTGTCTTCCTAGGTCTTAGTATAAAGAGTCCTAGATCCTGATTGAGGTCTCTAGGCACCATTGCAATGTGTGTCACAAAATTAACAATAATGTGGTACCCCAAAAGGGAAAAGAGATGAAGGTTTTTTGATTTCTACGAGGAGAAAGCTCAGCAGGTGATGCATGTTAGCAGCACTATTAGAGAGATTAACACAACATTCTGGATACCTTTGGATTTGCTGTGGCTTTAAGTAGTAGGAGTCCAACCTTGTGTTTGCAAGTAGGAGAGGAGGGTTTTTTTCAGGTTGAAGGAGCTAGAAATAGGAGGAAAGGGATGCAATTAAGTAAATGCAAATGTAGAATGAATATCAGGACCGTGAGTCCCCTCTGAGTGTGGAAATGGTGGTGGAATCTCAGCGCCTGGGACGCTGAAAACAAGACTGAACATGGCATCGAAGCATTCAGGATTGT